>NC_089845.1:68430366-68744949 GCF_035609145.1 Eleutherodactylus coqui | reverse complement strand
TAAGTGATAAATAATCCTGCATTTTCAAAAATTGGAAAACCCCTTTAAGAAGGTGTGTTTAGTAGCTTTCTTTAAAAGATTTGTCATTGACAAAATTTTGCTTAGATTTTGTAAATAAAATAAAACTGTCATAACCTCTGAAGTTTAAAGGAATAGTTATATAAAAAGCAATTTTTGTAGTATTTTGCTGTATCTTTTAATTTACTACAGTAAATTGTACAGAAACTATTTCTACTTTATAGATAAGTAACACTTTAAAATTATACCCTTTTTAAATAATACACATTTACATGCAAGGCCATAATTCACCCAACATTTCTACAAAACTAACTTTGTAATTTTAAGTTAAACTGAGGCTTCCTCCATAACTCTAAAGAAATAGAGATATTGAACGATGTCACAGTGATATCACAATAATCTCTTCTAATGCACTCGTACTTGTCCCTCGGCAACCATGTATACCTGTGTTGCGGGTCGTGGTTGTGACACAAGTTACAGGAACACAATGCAGACCATGGAGTTACAAAAATAGAAACTTTTATTTAGACCAACGAACTGAAAAGAAATAAGGTCATGCAATTTAAGAAAATAGTTCAGGCAAGAATAAACTGTCATAGTACTGTAAATAAACCCAACTACATCTAACTTAGGATAATAATGGTTGCTGCTTGTGTACTTTAAAATAACAATATTGCTTTGTATGCTTCATATAAAACAGTTTCTGTGTTGGCAATGCATGGCAATAATAAGGTAACCCAAACTCTTATACAGTGTAATGGAACAGTCAATCGCAACCTAGTGCACACAGTTCATAACTAACAAAACACTTCCCACACTCAGTGTAATCCTGTGGCAAGTTTCAGATGCTCAAACACTGTTAGTCAGAAATTGTCAGGTTAAATATAATTGTAAGTCTCAGTCCAGATTTTGTCACTAATTACTCAAGCCTTCCTTCTCTAACAAATGTGGCCAATAACTAATGTTATTTTACTACCCTAATATCATGCTTGCTAATCCCTAAAACTCCCTATTAGTGTATATTCTGTTTGGCTTTTAATGAGGCTGACCTCACTTACAATAGATTGTGGCTCCAATCATTGCTGTCTTCTGGGGTGACTAGTTCCATTGGTCTAGTGGCATAGCATCGTCCTGTCTCTCTTTTGATGTCGAAGGTTGGTGTACTCTCCTTTTACTGTTGTAGCCCCTTGGCAGATGTATGCAGTCCCCAGCTGTCCACTATGAAATCTCTGCATCCCTTTTGAAACTCAGAAGTTTACATAGAGCCTGGAACATTTAGGCACTTTCCAGGGATGGGGCTTGCCCCTGCTGCTATCACTCTACAGTGTGAGCGGTTCCTGTAGTTGTGACGTCACTGGGAGGGGAAGAGCACCCCACTGATCCTCAGAATGTCTATTTTCCTGCCCAACCACATCCACAGGCAGGGAGATAAAGCCTAGCTTGGCCGATTTCCATGGTGGTTATGAGTAGCTTAATTGTAGAGGGAAGAGCGGAACATTGCTTCCCCTTTACACTTGTTTAGACTGAATGCTGAAGACCTTCCTATTTGATGTATGTACAACATTGGACTTGCCCACCAGAGAAATCTCTAGTGGGCTGCAGTCCATCATTCACTGTTTTTATGATTACACACTGATTGATGGGTTCTGAGCAGTGTGCAACTGCTAAATTCCCATAATTCCATGCTCTTCATTTACTCATGCTGCTGCATTCCCTCCATGAAGTACACAGTCTGACTCCTCCACCATTCCTTTTGTCCAGATCTCAAAGTTCAGTAAAATGTTGTATAGAAGGAACAGGAAAGGAGTCAAGTTAGGTACAGTGTGTCAGGACTTGAACCGGGACCTCTTGTACTGCAAGAACTGACCCTTCTTATTGAGCTATCCAGCTTGTGAACACTTTTCCTGCATAACTCTCAGCCTTGTTCTCTGATCCCAGTTGTCTAGCTCCTGCCTCCTGTTCCTGACCAAGCCTCTTGCCTTGATTGTATCTCCTAGAAAAGCCTGGCTTTGCCACTCCCTCACTGCATAATTATTGTGCTCAACCACCTTGATCAAGCTCCTTTTCCTCCTGCTCCTCTACAAGCATACCATTACCTCCTGCTGCTGACCTTTGGATTCCATTTGACTACGCTTCCATCTCATCCCATTTGTACTGCATACTGTAACTTCCCTATAACGACTCTCGGCTATTCAGACTACTCTCCAGTGACCAGCTTGGCTACTACACCAGTGGCTCCAATCCAGCATCTGTAAGATGCAACACAGTGTTTCATGGAAGGCAGCTAGCTGCATGAGACCAAGTAATACAATGAGTGAAGGAGCGAAACTTTCAGGGGCATGTCTACTTTGTGAGATTCCAGACGAGCTAAATCTACTTTTTAAGGGCAAAGAGGGGACACATCTGTTCTGGGGTGCTCAGAAGGGCCACATCTGCTTACTGGAGGCACAGAGAGGCCACATTTGCTTTGTTGTGGAATAGATGGGGCAAATTTGATTTGTGCGGGCACAGGGGGTGTTTTAAATTTTCAAGTGCACAAAGTTGCTATTATTATCTTGTGGGGGTTACAAACGGGCATTATTATTACAAGGGACATAAAAAGTGTTTCTGTTTTGAGGTGGGCACAGAGGAGAAAATATTAATGTGTGGGGACACTATCACTTTGTGGGCAACAAATGGAGGTACCAGTTATATGTAGGGAACATAAGGGACCAGTTGTACTGTGTAGAGAACAGGAACATTAATACTGTGAAAGTGGCACTGGGAGGAGTAGGGGTAGCAGCATGATGATGAGTTGTGCAGAGATGAGTCATGGCTTGAGAGGTTTGTGCCCAGAGAGAGAGAAAAAAGCAAAAATGGATGACACCAAGAGCTCAACTATGATCAGTGGAAGTAATTGCAGTGTAAGCACCAGAGCTGCTATCTGACAATTATTTAGTAACTGCAAAATTTAGAGGTTTACTAGAGTTGGGTTGCTGTTTCTAGACCCACCATGTTGTAAAGGATGTGTCATAGTTATGCTGTCTCCTATATACATCTTTTTTTTTTTAAGGGGGTGAGGTAGGAGTAGTTTGTAGAGCTAGTTGTAGTTTTCATAAAAAAAGCTTGATATCCACAAGGATATTATGGAAATAGATACAATTGTATCCAGGATGAAGCCAAGTTAACATTCCATTTCTCCCCAGAATGGATATTTTGATTTTCAAGTAGCAGTAAAGTGGCCCCCAAGAATCAATTCCTCTGGTGGGTCCTAGGCACTCCAGTCTGACACTTTATACTTATACCCTACAAGATTTTTAAGTATTCAATGTTTCTGTTCTTAACTTAAAATTAAGAGATACAATTATAAAAACAATGTCCAAAGTAGACATGAACAGAGGCAGTACCAATAGATTCCAAATACTGTGCTTGCAGTATTAGCACCAATGTAAAATCTTACTAAGTTGCAGACTAAAGTAAATTGTAAATGGATAAAGAAGTCTCAGTGTGTCTTTATTCTGCACTACTAAATGAACAAAAACAATGTTAAAGCATACATAAAGCCAGAAGAATTGTTGATGTCTAGGACATACCCTTAGTTACTCATGATCATAAATATTCACACATCTTTAGCATCAATGCTAGACGCTATTATGTTTTTAAGGTAACTGACAAAGTAGATTACAGTAACACAATAATGTGGATGTCAATAGATGGCTTGGTGCACTGCAAGGTAGCAGACTCATTTCTCAATCTGCCTAGAAAAACATTAACATTAGTGTCAAAACAGCAGATTTTGCTCGGTGAGCCAACTTCTTGGAAGCAAAATGAGATACCTAAAAATGGATACAACATTCATCATTGGTAATTGAGCTGCCAATGATTGCGCAATTTACTCTTATAATGAATAATCGTATGAATGATGACAGTGGGATGTTGGTTTGTTTATAATCTGTAAAGTCGTAGGGAACTGCAGTATGACACTATGGTCTGCATCTGTTTTGAATTTGTCATTGTTATATTTCATCATAAAGAGAGACACATAATAAGGGATACTGTCTCTAAGTCTGTATAGTTGATTAGAATAGCATTAACAAATTAGAACAATACAAGAGTAGACATTATAACAATAGAGCACACAATCTATGTAAAATATGGAAAGTAAAAGATAAAGGGCATCTATATTTAGTTGTGCTTTTTAAATTGGCTGCAATAGTTTAATTTAGTCAATTATCTTCATGTGCAACACTAGCAGATTGTAATAAAGGGACAAGAATAATGATGCTCTATTCTAAATCATTTCCACAGAGAAAATGCTTTAATATGCTTGAACATGGCATGGAACATCAGACTGTAGCTTCCCTAATATTACATTCATGTTGTTTTGTTTACTCACTAGCTTTAACCTTTTTAACCCTTTAAAGATGTTGCCCTTTTCACATTTTCATTTTTGTTTTTTCCTTCCCACTTTCAAAAAAATTCTAACTTTTATTTATCCATAAACATTGCTGTTTGAGGGCTTTTTGCGTGGTGAGTTTTTATTTTTCAATGGTACCATTTAATGTACCATATAATGTACTGAAAGCCTTTTAAACATTTCTAAATAGAATGGAATGAAAAAAAAGAACATTCCCCATCTTTGGGTGGATCTTGTTTTTGCGGTGTACACTCTGCAGCAACAATTACATGCTAACTTTATTCTATGCGTTAGAAAAATGATGAAATATGGTGATATTCAAGTCCCCAGGTGGAACAAAAATAAAAAGTTTGAAAATAATTTTTAAAAATAGTAAAAAATAATAAAAATAAATACAGCAAAATTTTAAAAAATCCCACGCTGCAATGATGACCCAGAAAAAAAGTTAGTACATAATTTAACCCAAAAAGTGCACGACATTAAAAAAAATGCAAAAAAATCACGAAAAAGGCAAATTTCGTCTACCTCACCTTACAAAAAACAGAATAGAAAATTATTAAAATGTCACATGGATCAACAAATGGTACCATTAAAAAATACAATTCATCCCACAAAAAAAACTCACACAGCACCATGTACAAAAAAAAATGTTAAGGGTCTAGTAAAACATAAAAAACTGTATAACCTTGGCAGCGCTGGAATCATGCTGACATTATTTATTTTGCACACTGAACGCCTTAAAAATGAAATCCAAAAAGCAAATGGCAAAATTTATTTTTTCTACCTAATACCAACAGAACATATCCCGCAAAACCGATCGGGGGATTGAAATGCCAGTGTCAGAACTGACAGAGGCATTTACAGGGTTAACAGCCGTGATCAGGGTTAATGCTGCTCATGGCTGTTTCCAGTGGTTGTCAGCTGTGAGAAACAGCTAACACCTGCATTGTATGGAACGGTTTGGGCTTTCAATCCCCCTCCATACAAACCCCAAACATACAGGACGTAACTGTATGTCCTGTGTCATTAATGGGTTAAAGGAAATATATCACCTATATTTCTGTAGTGGAATTTAAAACAAATAGTGAAACATAGGGAAATTACAGGGTTAGCGCTGCTGCAGCATGACATAACCTAAGACTGCCAGAGGGATGATTGCTCCAGTAAGAAGGAGAAGGGGAGTGCAGGGCAGACTAGACAGGTCCTAGTGGTGGGGGATTCAATTATTAGGGGGACAGACAGGCCATCTGTCACAAAGACTGGGATTGTCAAACGGTGTGTTGCCTTCATTAGGGGATAATACAAGGATCTCTCTCATGACCTGTTTATACACAGGACTGCGACTGTAGCAAGAGGGCATCCTCTACGTTTAGAGCAAAGAAGGTTTCATCACCAACATAGAAGGTGGTTCTTTAATGTAAGAGCAGTGAGACTGTGGATCTCTCTCCATGAGGACGTGGTGATGGCAAAATCAATGGCGGAGTGTAAGAGGAGACTAGATATCTTTTTGGAGTTCTATGACATTACAGGATATAGCCATTAAATATCCAGAGGGGTTGCTGATCCGTGGCTTAGAGTTAGGCAGGAACTTTCAAATGTTGATCCAGGGATTACTCTGACTGTCACTATGTAGTCAGGAAGAATTTGTTTCCCCAAAAATGGGATAAATTGGCTTCTGCCTCATACTTTTTTTTTGCTTTCCTCTGGATCAATGGTGGGTGGGGGGAGTGAGAACTGGCTGAATTGCATGGACATTTGTCTTTTTTTTAGCTTTGCATGCTATGTTACCATGTCACATTGTCATGGATTTATTTGAGAACAACGGTGCAAACAATAGGAATGTTTGCACCCTTCCTGATTTACGTTCAGAGATTGTGCACACAATGTAAGGAATCACACAGAGACAGACTGTCAGTGTGGAAAGTCTTCATGGACTCTGTTTTATTAGTAGGCGTATAGCATCTTTTATAGCATTATGAGTTAAATGCCTTTTATGAGCATGCCGGAAATTGTGTAAGCAGTACGTGAAAGCATTTGATTGGGTGGGCCATTTAAGGTTTTCTTACATCAGGTCCTGCGTGTGCTTCTGTCATCATGGACGTCCAACAGCACGTGGTTTCAGGTGGAATGCGGCGACATCTTGGGTGTTTGATGGAGGGGGCAGGGGCAGGGTGAGCAGCGTGTCGTCAAATGATGCCTGAGGTTACATGCGAGCAAACTAAAATGTGCCCTGAGGTTATGTCCGTGCATCTCTATGAAGCTGCATATTCTGATAACGATTGGCAGAACAGAATGTGGCCAGAACATTCTGTTCTGCTGGCTCAGACAGTGAAATAGACATTTTACCGTATATGTATATCCTCCACAAACCCCCCTTGAAAATGTCTGTTTCACTAACTGTCCTTACACTTTCCCACAGTCCTCACCGCTGGATCCTCCTCGGCAACCCAAATCTAGGCAGGCACTTCGAGCCAACCACAGCAAGCTCTCCGAGCTAACTACGGGTTCTTCACAGCCCTTGCGACTGGACCACAGCTAACCCTTTGGTCCCCCGTAGCCACTGACAATAGAAATACCAAGGAAGGTGATCTGGCCCTAAGGGTGGAGTGTGTTGTAAATTTGGGTCAGAGGCTTCAAGGGGGTGTGAGGCTAGTTCACATTCTCTGAGGACACGTTCAGCAGGTTCATGGTGGGGGCAGCACTGACAACAGCAGTTTCACAGGTCCTCTGGACACAGGGGATTATACAGCAAGCTACAATGACAAAGATAATTAATACACATAAAACAGCAATCCCTACTTGGGCTCTGCTACCATGGGTCCTAGCTGGTCAGCAATTCCCTGTAGAGCATCTCTGGTGTAATTGACAAATCTCTGTTGGTAATAATATATATATTTTATCCAATCTACATTTTTATTAACAGTGACAATGGTAATTAATTACTCCCATTCTGCTTTGATCTGATCCCTGGCTTTGTACTCATCTGGTACGCCTCTAGGCACACCTATGACATCTATGTACACGTGGGTGTCAAAGCTACCTACTGGGGTCTCGACTTTTCTTTTTGTTCGGTGTGGGGATTTGTTCTCTGCGGCATTGTCAGGTAGTGTTTTACAAGGGCACATTCTCCCGTCCAGTCCCCTTCAAGTCTGGTGGATATCTTCCCGTCGCCACACACCCAATTGACATCTCCTTGGGACTGAACCTGTCTCCGTGCTGGGGTGCCATCCTTCCAGACGGCACAGTACCCATCTGTGAAGTTCCCTAGGAATCTACCATTGCCATAATTGACTAAGCAGGTGTAGTTTCCTGGGTATATCACAACCCCCTCCCCTGGGCACTGTACTAATAATAGGGTACTCTTTTTTCCATCTTTCACAACCTGTCCTATTGGTGTTGGTGTTGGTATAGAGGTTGAGAAAGCAATTCTCATGGTCCTCTGGGAGCACAAGAAGGACAGTTCCCAGATGGGGCCTAGCACTGCCACAGACACAACAACCAGTCTGGTTGTGTGTGCCCGCGTTGTACTTCCTCCATTTTAACCACATGTTGCGGTCAGAATAGCCTGTCTCTATAGCCATTGTGTCCTTAGGAGGCAGAGCCTTCTTGCAATGGGAGGCCTAGATGCAGGAGATTCTACCGTCTAGTTTCACTGACATGGCAGTGGTCGGTAGCACCCGGTAAGGATCATCATATTTGGGCTCAAAGGAGTGTTTTCTAACAATTTTCTTCACATAGACCCAATCTCCGAGGAGCAGGTCATGGCTCTCCGTGTCAGTCTCTGGATCTGGAAGGGAAGTAAACACTCGAGAATATACATTAGTTGGGTGTTTTGTGAGAGCAATAACATAGTTTGTCAAGCTACCATGCTGCATCTGGAGTTATCAAGGTAAATGCAATCCTAACCTTGGGGCCGACCCAAAAAGTACTTCATATGAGCTGAGGCCTATTCTGTCAGGTGTGTACCTTCTGGAGAAGAGCACCAGGGGGAGGCACTCGGTCCATGGTCTATTGCGCTCTGCAATGGCCTTCTGGATAGTGGTTTCTAAGGTACCATTTAAACTTTCTGCTCCACCAGTGCTTTGTGGATGGTACGGAGCATAAAAAGCCAGCTCTATACTTAACACTTTCATTACTTTCTGCATCACTTCTCCCATGGAGGGAGTACCTCGGTCACTCTTAGTTGTCTCCAGTACTCTGTACCAGCAGGTCAGTTTTTGTTGGTGGCATTTGTAGGCGGGTATGCCAGACTGGCTACCCTGAGAGCTACTCTAGGCAGACCAACCTTGTACTTGCCCACCCTTGGCAGTTGGAGGTAGTCTACTTGAAGACACTGGAACGGGTAGTCAAGACGAGGGGTGCACTGCATGGGAGCCTATACAGACTTACCCACGTTGTTCTGTGCACAAATCAGGCAGACCAGTGACTAGCAAACACAGCTGTTTGTAACAGGTGTGTATTTCCATGGGAGGCCGAAGCGATGGCCATGATGGAATAGGGGCCTGTGGAGACAAGGCTTTTTAGATACCATCCATTTATTTCCAGGTGTCTCTCTGCCTCTCTTCTTGGTTCCCATTGTTCCTTTTTCCCCTTTAGTTGCCTGCTTTTGTAACTAAATCAACAGGTTATAATTCACCGGGGGTGACGTCTGAGGGGGTACTTGTACCACCCCAACCCCTGAAGGATCAAGCCTAGGCTTCTGTGTGGCTGTCTTCACAGCCTGATCAGCCAGGTGATTTACGGTTGCCTCAGGTGCTATCCATGGAGTGCCCTTTTGTTGCATTTTTAGGCCCCTCTCTCGGGCAGCAAGAGGGCTTCCATCACCTTTTCTGTTTTTAATTGTTTTATTTTCAAGAATGACCTTGCTCTCCAGATGGGTCCGTAGTCATGAGCAATGCCATAGGGAGTCTGTGTAGACGTTAAGTTAGAAGAGGTTCGGCTTTGACTACATCATGTAAGGAGAGCATAATATAACCTGTATAGAAGTTGCCTTTTTGACCATACCTCGATCCATCCCCAAAGAGTGCAAAATCAGGGTTATCTAATGACTGATCAACATGACTGAATCCCCTGTCTCCTGGGCCATTAGCTAGTGCATAGTCATGTCTATCAATCTGAAAGAAAAAAACTATCAGGTGATTATTCCCACTCCCCCCCTTTCTCCAGAGGCAGCAAGGTAGCTAGACTGGGGACGTTGTAAGGCTGGCACATTGAGTGGCATGAGCAGGGTGCACTGTAGGTAAGAGTGAAGCAAAGTCTGAGTGATAACCTATGACAGTGCTCTAAATAGATTTTTTTTCTCTGCTGCTAGGTATGTACCTAACTAAGAAAAAAGGGCTAATGAAAGGCACTCAGTCCAAGGTTTGCCCGTTTCCTCCATTGCCTTTTGTGTTTTAAATTTCAGGGTACTGTTCATCCTTTTTACTTTCCCACTACTCTGTGGATGGTAGGGTGTGTTAAAAGCCTGGGATATACCCAGAACAGACATGATGTGTTGCATTATTTCACCTGTGAAGTGTGTACCTTTGTTTGACTCAATCACTTCCGGTAACCCGTATCTGCAGATTACCTCATTCATGAGCTTCTTTGCGGTTACCTGCTCATTTATCTTTGTAACAGGGTAGGCCTCAACCTGAAAAAACATCAACAAAAACAAGCACATATTCATACTTCCCAACAGGTGGGAGCTGAATGTAGTCAATTTGAAATCTCTGAAATGGGTAGAGTGGTCTAGGCAAGTGTTTTTGTGGCACCTTTACTTCTGCCCTGGGTTGCCTATGGCACAGATCATGCAAGACTGGACAAATGATGGAGCAGCTACAGAGAACCCAGGAGTCACCCGTCATCATCCAAGCGCCAACATCATTGCTGCTTTTAATAGGTGTGTCTTTCTGTGCATCAGCTAGGCCATCATGGAGCACAGGGACCGTGGTAGGTAAGTTCTGTTGACTGTTCGCCATATGCCATCCTATTCTGTTGCTCCCATTTTAGTACATTTTTCCTTTTCTTCCTTCCTGGCTTGTAACTGTAAAGTCCATAGCATATCAATGTCCAACGTTTTGTCAATGTCCAAAGTTTTTGTCTCTGACTTATGCTGTCAGTATCTTCTTTTCTTCCACGATTGAGGGCCACTGCCTTTGCTTTGTTTTCTATGATGGTGTTGCCTCTTGCTTCTCCAGTGTAGGAAATGGTGTGAGCTCTCCACTTTGTCAGGTAGAAGTAGGGTCTCCATGAGACTCTGCACCGCTGCACCATTCTTAATTGGTTGTCCTGTTGAGGTAAGAAACTGTCTGGCCTTCCGTATTGGGCCATAAGCATGACCTGTGACAAGCGGAGACAGAACTTCTGCTTTTAGGACATCTTGTTGTGTGACCACTGCATATCCGGTGTGGAGTTGTCAATCCTCACCCTGGTACCATCTACAAAAAGCTCAAAATATGCATTGGCAACAGGGAGTTCCAGAAGCTGTTTTTAAAACCTGAATTTTCTTGTTGCATCACTGCTAGACAATTATGCCGATAATAAAAAAAAATTTAAAAATAGCTGATCTGAAATACTTAGATCACCTATGCCTTCCCCTTTGAGCCAGGATACTCAATTGGAAGAAGAGTAGCCAGGTTCAAAGAAGTACAATATTGGAAAGAGATGCTATGAGGCATGAAGAGGGTCCATTATAGCCGGATCTGACAGGGCAGAGATAAGTGCTTGGGTTGCACTTGTGTGCATATGCTCTGGATGTCATGAGGGGTGAGGACCACTAGGGGGTAGGCCAGAACTGTAACCTCGTTCCTCTCGCGAAGGTCATGGACCATGTGGTAGGTGTCCGACCTTTTTTTTTTTTTTTTGACTGAAAAAGAGAGGTGTTTGCCGGAGAACGTATCTCATGTAAAAACCCCATTGGAACCAAGTCTCCCACTTGTCCCCCAAAAACATTTTCTTGTGGGAAACTAAAGGGATACTGTTTGACCCCGGGGTGTGTATCCTGGTTTCAGATATACCATCATAGGGGGTACATTTAATTTCCCTATGTCTGTCTTAGCGGTGGCCAACAATTTGTCAGGACAAACACACGAGCCGGATCCACCAAGAGAGCAGTTAGTTTACAAAACTCTTCTGAACTGGTACCTGAGGTCTCAACCCATACTGATCCATCTACTGAGAATTTGATGGATGCAGATAAGGCTAGAGACATGAGTTACAACAGGACAGAATAATCCACAATCATCTATCCATATTTAAATGTGATATCCTTTAAGCAAATTTATTATTAATCTGATCCTGCCTGCAATGTCTCATCAAATCTGAGACAAAAACTTTTCATGGCCGCCCAAGATTCTCACCCCCTCTTTTGTGGACAAGAGAGGGATGACCCATTATGTACTTTTGCAATATCTAGCTCCACCCCTTTGATCCGTGCTGTTCACATACTTCTTTATGCTTTAGTTTGGAATTTGCAGTCTTCAAATTCACATCACAAACAAGTAAAGTCTTATGCAGAGGGAGGAGAAAAACTTTAATCCCTAGTCAATATCTGCATCACACATTTTACATTCATCACAGCCTGAACATGGGTCATTAACTCTTATCCATCCATGCGGTCAAGTCTGTCTCTCCCCCCCACACAAACACCACACACAGGACAGGGAAAGGGGAACTGACCCTTGGTTGCAGGCAAAAGGGCAGTTCACGTAGTAAGATGCACAGCAGGACATACAGATATGCCTGTAACAGGCAGAACACAGAAAAGGAGTGTGATAAGCCAACAGACATCAGTTGAAAGGCATTGAGGTGAGTGTTATAAAGTACATGATTCTATTGGGATGAGATTGTGAATGAGTGCTATTTTTGACAAATTGTGTGAAAAAGTTTGCTCAGTGACTGAGATATTATTCTATCTTCCTTATTTACTGAAGCTGTTATATGCTATATTAAATGCTGGTGTATTTGGAATTCCTGGGTATTGGTGATGTTTCAGCCCCCCACCCCTTCCTCTGACTGACATTCCTGACAGGACAGGGAGCTTCTAACGTCTAATATGTAACTACTATGTTGTAAATTTATGGACAGTTGTGACTACTTAACACTGTATGTGATTGCAATTGAATTTGGGGATTTGGCAAACATAGATGTATTTTCCGGTGGGCATGGTGGACTATGCAGCTGGTTACCTTCTCTGTCTGTGACCCTGAACAAAGAGAGAAGTCCGAGAATGACAGCCCCCACCTTTTCAAAAAAAACTCTGTTATCTCTCTGTGAATATGAAACACAGACTGAACAAGTTGTTTTAGTTTTACTATTCCCTGCAGTTAAACTCGTAAAGAAAAGAAAACATATGCAAGGAGCTTCTGACAACGCAACATTTTCAGCATTTTTAACCCTTGTATTCTTAAAAGCCCCTACAGGATGTGAGTGGGGTATAACTTTCTTACACTTGTATGAAGGAGACCACGATGCACAACAAAAATTATATTACATAACATCAAGACATATGAGTCAGGGGGCATGGCCTGGCCAAGAGAGAACATGGTGATGTAGTCTCAGAGCTCTGTGCCAGAATCCACCTAACAGCTACTCCATAGTGACATACTGGGACTCTTATCCTTCAAAAGAATACCTCCTGCTAGCCCTCACTGTGGAGATGTTGAGATGCAGAGCCTCCCGCTCACAGACGTGGTGGCTGGATGATTTCTTTACAGCACCGGAGGCTCCGCAATGTGATTCCCCTTCCCGCTTCACTGACAGGCATGAAGGAGAATGAAGCGGCACTTACAGATTCCGCTGAAGGATCCTTGCTAAAGCAGACACAAGAAGGAGGGGTGAGTAATCTATGCATCTCCCCAGTACGTGATCACCTTGGGGGGAAAAGGCAAAGCTCGCACTCTCACTTATTAGCCAAAATGGCAGCATCAACCTCACCCCACAGATCACAAGGTCCCTCTCCTTTTGCGAGTCCACTTAAACAGCGTCCCAGACAGGAAGACACTGACCTTTCTGCATTTCAATCCCCCTCTCTAAGGGACTATATTAAATCTATGCCATCATCATCCCAGCCAGCTTCTGAGTCTTTTATAAAAGATATGGTGATGGCTTTGAGTGACTCCTTCCAATTAGTTTTAAATCTCTCAACACATCACCGTAGCGCTATAGGTGAACAAGTGGCCCACACGGAAAACAAAATGGGTGAAATCACCCAGTCACACAATGCCCTGATCAATGCACATTATGATTTGGTCGACAAAGTTAACCAGCTTAATGGAAAACTTGCAGATCTGGAGGATAGAAATAGATGTAACAATGTCAAATTCCGAGGGATTTCTGAATCTATCACAACATCTGAAATAACCAACTATATAAAACAACTTATGCACACACTACTTCATGACGCGAATCCAGAAGATCTAATCATAGATAGAGCTCACAGGCTAACTAGACCTAAATTTCTTGCCGACTCTACTCCAAGAGATTCATTTTTACCACGCTGAAGATGCTCTAATGTCAGCTGCTCGCAAATTAAATCATCTACCATCTCCCTACTCGGACATTCGCCTATATGCAGATTTATCCCAAGCTACTATGATTGCAAGAAAAAAATTTTCTGAACTCACTCTAGCCCTGCGACAAGCTAAAATTCCCTATAGATGGGGTTTTCCTACTAAAATGTTGATCCGCAAAGATGACACCACCCATGTTATTCTCAAGCCTCAGGATGCTATTCCACTACTCAAATCTTGGGAACTTAATTTGCCTGGCTCACAACGTCCTCAGTCGGCACCAAAATTTCCAAGAAAGCAAGCACAAGATTGGATCCAAAAATTACTCATCTTATTATGCTGGATCCCAAACTGCACCTATACTAGGTGATCCTGGAAGCTCCCTAACAGGCGAACTTTTTGTCCCCCTCCCCTCCATTGATCGGGCCCAGTAGCCTGTTAAATTTTTCCACATATGTTCTGGAACACATGTTGTTTAACCTGCAATGCAATGCATATTTTGTTTTTTGTTCTTGTTTACGTTCTTAAATATGATCTACCAGTCTTTTTGAAATGTCCACATACCTATGCTTGTGTTATGAAACATCAAGATGTTGGTTAAAATATTATCTCAAAATCCTAATAGGCTGAATTTGCCTTTTAAGAGATCCTCACTGTGGAAAGAGGCCCTATCTATGGATGCTGGTATCATATGTGCACAGAAAACCCACTTTGCAATCTCCACATGCCCAAAATTTCTGCACAAAAAATTTCCAAAAAATTATCTAGCATATTTCTCCAAAAAACAAGCAGGAGTTGTGATCGCTTTTAAAGATTCCCTACAGGTTGATATCATGTCACATGAAATAGATGTCAATGGCAGATACTTGATCTTAAACCATAAGCCTTTCACATTGGTCAATTTATACGCCCCAAATACATTTCTTAAATAAAACTATCAAAAAAGTAAGGACACACGACCTTATCATATGTGATGACTTTACTACTGTACCAGATCGGTTGTTTAATTCTACTAGGGAACCTTTGAGAACGACGTCTTCCCTGTCCCCCTGGCTTCATAAAGAAGCACTATTTGACACTTTTAGATGCCTGGATCCCTCCTCTAGGGAATTTACTTTCTATTCACCAAGACATAAAACCTTCTCAAGAATAGATTTAATTCTGGTGAATAGAGCTGCCCTCTCCCTTGTTACATCGGCACAAGTTGGGATAGCAGCTTGGTCTGATCCTGCTCCTATCTCAATTTCTGTTTCTTTGGAAGAATTCGGTGAACAACCTAAAACCTGGAGGAACAACGAGTTTTTAATAAAACTCCCGAAATATCACTCTATTATAATGTCCTCTCTGAAAGATTACTTCAAAAATAACTCTATCCCTGAAATATCTCCGCTCACTATTTGGAATGAACGTAAGGCTGTTATTGGAGGGGTTCTTATTAAAATTAGCGCCCAACACAAGAGGGAAAAAACTCAACAGATTAACATACTAATAACACAAATTTCTACTATTGAAGACCAACTTTCTAATGCTCCTTCTGGATCCCTAAATAGGGAATTATTTACTTTGAGACAGGCACTTAGATCTATGCTGATGGACAACTTTGACAAAGAAATGCAAGCTAAACGGGTGCCATTTTACGTGTCCAGCAACAAACCTTCACGCATATTGGCTAATCTTGTAAAAAAAAAAGGTACAAAAATCTAAAATCCTATGTATAATTCACCCCCAAATCCAAACAGTGAAACTATACCATCCCTTTCACATCATAGAAACCTTTCGCCAGTACTATGAAAAACTTTACAACTTAAAAGATAACAAAAAAATTCCTCAACCCTCTAGTGAAGCGATTAAAATTTTGTTTGAGTGATATTAAACTTCCAACTCTCTCGAATTCCCAACCACAAATTCTTAACGACTCTATATTACCCAAAGAAATAATAGATACTATTAAAACCTTAAAACCTCAAAAAGCCCCAGGCCCTGATGATTTTTCTAATGAATACTATAAGCTATTTTCTACCACACTTGTCCCACATATGTCACATGCCTTTAACCAAGGAATCACATGTGGTTCTTTCCCTAAAGAAAATCTAGAAGCAACAATCGTAGCAATCCCTAAACCAGGAAAAGACTCTACTTCACTCTCCAATTTTAGACCTATTTCTCTTTAAGGCCGCCTGCAGACGGGCGGAAATTCCGCGGCGGGATTCCCCGCAGAGTTTCCGCCTGTACATGCCTGCATAGGATTGCATTACAACACGCAATCCTATGCAGGCGGCTGCGGTTTGTCTGCGCAAAATCCTGTGCAGCAAACAAACCGCGGCATGCTCATATTCTGTGCGGGGCTCGCAGAGCGCCGCACAGGAACGTCACTCCCCAGCCACTGGCTCCGGTGTGCGCATGCACCGGCTGCCCGGCAGCCGGCACATGAAAGAGCCGGAGCTGCGGGAGCTGGTAAGTACAGGCTGCTCTCTGCAGGCACTCGGGTCGGGTCCCGCTGCGAGAATTCTCGAAGCCGGATTCGACCTGGCCGTCTGCAGGCGGCCTTAAACTGCGATATTAAGATTTATGCTAAAGTGATAGCCCAGAGGCTCTTAAGTATCCTACCTGGCATTATACACTCGGATCAAGTAGGATTCACAAAGGGAAGACAGGCCTCTGATGGAACTAGAAGAATTCTAAATCTCCTATACAAACTTGAACATGCATGCCATCCAGCAGTTTTGGTTACCCTTGATGCTGAAAAAGCATTTGACAGATTACATTGGGGATATACATTTGCCACCTTAAATAAATTTGAATTCTCAGGGGATATACTTAAAGCTATTCGAGCTTTATATACCTCTCCTTCAGCAAAAGTTCTAGCTGACGGTTTACTTTCCAACTCCTTCTCCATATCCAACGGCACTCAGCAGGGCTGTCCTCTAACACCCCTATTATTTACTCTGATAATGGAACCTCTCGCGGAAACCATAAGAACTAATTCGGACATACAGGTAATTGTTGCTGGACTTAGACAACATAAAATCAGTTTATTTGTTGATGTTCTTCTCATACTAAGGTTGGGACATCAAAAACCGATATATCAAAATATTGATATATCGCTAATGCTTTGGCGATATTGTTCATCAATATTGTTATGTCCGATATATCAGTAACATCGATAGTTTAAAGCAATATAATATCGATTTTTGTAAAGAAGAAACGTGTCTTGCGGTCTAGTGACCAGATTTTCTTTCTTTACATTCTGCCTTTTCCTTTGTGTTGGTACAGGATGTAGTTTTGCTCTCAGCACTTATGAACTTATACAAGTTCTAGAAACTTTTGGAAAGTGTGAGGTGACTCTTTGTCACCAATAAGGTTTGCTCCAGTCAAAATGACTCTCAGAAAAAGTGGGGTCTTAAGCCCCTTCTCCACATGCATTTGTTCATCGCTTTAGACACAGGCTCTGAACGCTTGCGTCTAACGCGATGGCTGTGGGCAATGCTTTCTAAATGAAAGATGGAGGGTTGCGCTAAACACATGAAGGTCGTGTCCAGAAAAGGAGATGCGACATGTCTAACACAAACGCAGTGCCCATAGAAAAGATAGGAGACCCATCTAACGCAATTAGAATTGCGTTTGGGGCACTGCGTTTGCGTTACCAGGCTCTGCATTGTTTACAAGTTGCCATGCAGACCGTTGGTCCCTCAGTGGCAACTTAAAAACATGCAGGGCACGCAACCCCGCAAGCACACACACACACAGATCATGCTCACATACGTCAGGTCCAGCGTCCATCTTCTGGCTTCCTTGTAGCTGCCAGGACTTTGTTTCAGTGTATTTGTTGGCTCATTAGATAACGATTATTGGGGCCAATGATGAAAAACTTCTTTTCATATACCTAATATTAATTATATGTTTCATCTGTAATTTTTTATTTTGATTTGTAACTTTAATATATATTTTCATGATGTTATTAATAGTTATAATATAACTTTTATTAAATATTTATTAAAAACGTGCCAAACTACCCTAACAAAAAAACACATAACACGAAAAACGAAATCAATCACTAATGATATGGCTCCACTGAATCCTGGGGCCAATTAAGATTACTAGGTGGTGATGCACAAAGATTGCTAGGGCCCACTTTGTGCATCACCACCTAGTAATCTTAATTGGCCCCAGGATTCAGTGGAGCCATATCATTAGTGATTGATTTCGTTTTTCGTGTTATGTGTGTTTTTTTGTTAGGGTAGTTTGGCACGTTTTTAATAAATATTTAATAAAAGTTATATTTTAACCCCTTGAGTGGCACGCCCGGAAAAGTTCCGTGACGAGCTCCACTGCTCATAGCAACATAGCCCGGAAGATTTCCGGGCTATGTATCACTATGGGAGCTGCAGAGCACAATGCCACAAGCTGTGACAGTGTGCTCTGCCTGCACAGACCCACAGAGAACAAAGCAAGGGCTTTGAAAAACCAGCAGAAGATATTGCCGACATGTCGGCAACCTCCTGCACTGGTTTGTTTACAGGTTGCCATAGAGACCATCGGCTTGTCAGAAGCAAGCTGATGGTCTCTGTGGCAGGGAGAGCTGGTTGTTAGCTGTCAGAGGACAGCTAGGTACCTGCTCTTACAGCAGAGATCAGAGAAAACCTCCGATCTCTGCTGTGTTAACCCTTTACATGCTGCAGTCTATGTGACTGCAGCATGTAAAGGGCTGTCACTGCAGCATGTAAAGGGCTGTCACCATCGGACCCCTGGAATGTGATCAGGGGTCCTGATGGGTGCCTGTGGAAGTCCCCTAAAGGGACCAAAAAAAGTAAAAAAATTTTAAAAAATTAAAAAAAAAAAAAGTAAAAAAATTAAAAAAATAAAAAAAACACTTGTCTCCCTTTACTTTGTAAAAAATCAAAAATACAATCACACATGTGGTATCCATGTGCGTCGTAATGACCCAGAGAAGGAAGTTAATACATTATTTAACCCCTTAATGACATGGCCCTTTTTTTCTTTTTTCCCCATTTCTTTTTTTCCTCCCCCGTTTAAAAAAATCACAACTTGTCCCGCAAAAAACAAGCCCTTATATGGCCGTGTCAATGGAAAAATGAAAAAGTTATGGCTCTTGAGACGCAACTGCAAAACTAGTTGAAATTCAATGATTAGACCATTTTAAAAAACCTGCCCTGGTGGGCACGACAGGGTGGTAGGAAACCCGCCACTCAAGGGGTTAAGGGGATCTTTTCAGTGATTACTATTTTTGGTTTGTGGATCCCTCTGCCGCAGTGATTGATATTAATAGTTATAGGTTAATAATAAATTCAACAAACTATATCTTTTTTTGCTGATTAGGTTGCTTTATTAACCCTAGACCTGTTTTATTTTTATACAGCATTTAAAAAGTCAATATATCGAAATATCGATAGTTTTCCACCGATATTTTACAATAATCGATTGTTTGTTCAGCGATAGTCGATATTTTTGTGTCGATGTCCCAACCTTATTTCATACTAACTAATCCTCTCATGTCCCTGTGGAAAACCCAAACAACTTTGACTAAATTTGCTGAAATATCCAACTATAAACTAAATATAAATAAATCACAGATCTTGGGAGTACATCTTGGAGACAATTTACAAAAAAACATACAAACAGAATTCCCATTTCAATGGCAAACCAAGAGCATTACCTATTTGGGGATAAATTTTGTTTCCCCACTTCAGATCTGATTATCGTCAAATTTCCCCCACTTTTTGCGGATTTTCAGATAGAACTAGACACGTTCTTAACCTATCTTATCTCCTGGCTAGGCAGAGTCTCTATTTATAAAATGATAATACTACCAAAAATTCTCTCATTACTTCCGTACACTTGCTGTGCCAATCCCAAAGCAAACTTTAATCTCTTTTCAAAGACAACTTTCTAACTATATATGGCAAAACAAACGACCCAGAATAACATTATCAAGCCTATCTTTAAACAGATACCAAGGAGGTTTAAGTCTCCCTAATCTAGAATCCTTTTACAAATCCACTGTGTGGAGCCATCTGTCACCCTGGATTCGACATAACCAAAAGCTAAGCTGGCCCTCAATAGAATTGGAACATAAAAAAAAAAAATCGTCAAAACTTCTACTGTATGCAGCATCTATTGGCGCCTCTCATCCCGCTCTTGTGAAGTGCCTGAGTGTTCTAAATATGCCTGCCTCGATGAGAGCCTCCCTGGAAGCCTGGTTTGACCTGATCCGACAATCCGACAAAAATATATTTCGGCCCCTTCCAAATATACCTATTGAAACTCTAGAATATTTCATTCCCAATCTACAACTTAAATCATGGACCAAATCTGGCCTATGTTATATATCTGATCTTTTCTCTACAAGCAGCCCTCTTCCTTTCATGCTGTTGAAGCTTAAATACCAGCTATCAAATGCAGAAGCATACAGACATATACAGGTGAGATCTTTTATGCAGACCTACCATATCCATGACCTCAGGGTTCCAGATATAATCTATTCCTTTCTAAACTCTTCCCAAATAAAGCTTTCTACTCAAGTATTCTATGATACTTTCTCAGGAACTCTGAGATCGACGGGGAAATGTCACCTTATCAACTGGGAAAAGGACTTAGGTCAAAAAATCACCATTGCTCACTGGCTTAAAGCTTTTAGGTGGGCAGGACAAGGTGCTAAATTGATTGAGACCCATTTAAAATTATTGACGCGCTGGTACTACACTCCCTCCCTATTGGCTAGAAGAGGCATAACCGCTGATACCCAATGCTGGAGAGGTTGTGGACATCTAGGCCCTCTGTTACACATCTTCTGGTCATGCCCACAGTTGCGCCCTTTTTGGAGGGATGTCTATTGGCTCATTTATAAGGTCTCAGGCCTAAATCTCCCTTTCACTCCAGAAATAGTTCTATTGCATTTTAGACCCTGGTAAAATTTCCCTCCCTTTAAAAAAATTATATGACATATTTTATTAGGCGCTAAATCTTAGATTGCTAAAAAATGGAGATCTGATACATTACCTACTTTAATAGATCTAATCCAACTGGTAGCCGAACACAGCATATACAAGAAGATTATAGCCCTTTGTAATAATGACATCTTGCTGTATAAAAAAAATAAGGAATTTGTGGTTGAATTTTTCTTCCTTCTAAACAAAGATTCTGGTAGACTTTGTTATTAAAGTTTCAAGGTTGATATCTTTATTCTCTTACCCTCTTACCCACCCCTCCGCTACACCCTCTTGCTCAGTAACTAAAAATGTTGTGTAGTATTTGTAAATTTTCAGATGAATCACATTTTGAAGAAATGCTACATATTTGCTGTTAAGGCTTGAAATTCTCTGAAAGATACATATATATGCTTTGTACTTGTAATTTTCCATGAGATCAATAAAAATTAATTATTTAAAACAAAAAAAGACATACAAGACAAACAGTAGTGGTTATTTGTCCCATAATTGTCCACAGATTCTCCATAAACTTGCTTCCTCTGCTACCGCTGGGGTCTAATGCTCCTGTTTACTGATACCCCACCTGCTCTAATAATTTAGTACATCACTGAACATCCATTTATGACCTCAGACCCCAGCAAGAATGTACCTTAAAATTCCTATCTTTCCTGCCTTCTAAGACAGTATAATTCATAGGATTCATTATGAGTTTCTATTCGATTAAAGCAAACAAAGCTACTCTCCAAGGTTAGTTTCGCATTCTTCTCTCCATTCTTATTTCATGAGACCCTGAGGAGACAAGGATATATATACACATATATATCCATATCTATCTAACTAGTATCATACGCCTTTTCCTATTTATCTATAGGTGACACAATCACACTCTTGCAGTGTATATATATTTATTATTGATCTTTTCTCTCTCTGCCACCAAATCACATGCCTTGTAACCTTTCTCTCCACTATGCTTGTTCCCCATATTTCTCAGGAGCAACTGGGCGGGTCTCTCACCCCCGAGGCGTCAAGGTATAGCCTATCTCCTGTAGGGCGATCACATTAACGTTCAGTTGACACTCTCCCGATGCCTGGCACAATATATCATGTCCTGTACTTTAAAACAATTCAGAAGCAACACAGTTTAGCAATCTGCCTTTACTAGAAGGGATCCAATATTGCACATTTAACCTATACACTTTGATCTGAGGACAGTCCTCTACCAGTGGTCCAAACCAACAATGAGCCGCTGTGTACAGTGCATTAATTTTGGCTATAACCCAGCCAATGCGTACCTATTGCCATCAACAATCCCTTCTTACAGTTTGAGCAGGACATACATACACATAGACGGAGCACTGGTACAATTGGGGTTGTCTCACTGCCCTCCCAGGAGCAACCAGGTTGATCTATTTCAACGGTAACACCATCCCTCAGCACCCTCTATCTCCCCAGAGTCAACTATTGCTTCCCTGGAGAATAGTCTGTCAAGACAAATACAATAAATTTTACCCTCCCACTGGACAGTCTGTTGACTCTGCCCATTAACCAGTACTCTCAGACAACAGGCATGCAAACCATTCCTTTTAAAATATGACATGTTCTGTATTGTGTGGTCGAGACTTAAGGTACCAGTCTGATGGAGCTGGACTGACCGGATCGGGCAGAGGCACACAGACAAGCCTGGAACTGGCCACACAGGTATAGATAATTAATTTATCTTACCATGTTCAAATTGTTGGTTGGGCCCACCAGGTCCTAGGATTGCCTCGTGTCCGTGTCCTTCCAAGGTCCGGTCACATCCGGACCCAAATCGACCATGGCTTTAGTTGGGCGCCAGCTGTCATGGATTTATTTGGGATCGACGGCGCAATCAATAGGAATGTTTGCACCCTTCCTGATTTACGTTCAGAGATTGTGCGCACAATGGAAGAAATCACACAGAGGCAGACTGTCAGTGTAGAAAGTCTTCGTGGACTCTGTTTTATTAGTAGGTGAATAGCATCTTTTATAGCATTATGAGTTAACTGCCCATTATGGGCATGCCGGAAATTGTGTAAGCAATATGTGAAAGCATTTGATTGGGTGGACCATTTAAGGTCTTCTTACATCTGGTCCTGCGTGTGCTTCTGTCGTCATGGGCGTCCAACATCACGTGGTTTCAGGTGGAATGCGGCGACATCTTGGGTGTTCGATGGAGGGGGACTGCTTAACAAAAACTGCACGATGTCAGTGCAGTTACACACAACGATTATCGCTCAAAAGACGGCTTTTGAGCGAATTTTGAGTGATAATTGTTTTGTCTAAATGGGCTTTTACTTTGGACCTATCTCTGAGAGATTTGATGAACATTATCACAGACACAATCTTTTATATTTGTCAAGAATAAGACTTAACTAATCTGATATACAGAAAATTGCAATTGCAGTTGCCACAATCAACATCTGATTTCAATAATGTTCTTATCTTGTATGATTACATTGCTGCAAATATTTGTAGGCTGTAAAATACTTAATGGGGTTGTCTGATTTTGACACCCTCTTCCCATATGCTATGTTAGGATGTAATAGAGGGGATGCTGTGTCAAAAAAGTATATTTCCTTCTGAAGAACCTTGCTGATAGGGACCACTGATTTTAATAGGCACAATACAATGCTTCATTTCTCCTCCAGTATTACTGCAGGGTAAAGATTGAACCTCTCGCTGCTTCTCCCAGTGACAGGAGCTCATTATTTCATGCCCTGTTTGGTGGTAAGGAGCTATCCAAACTAGGCAACATACAATAAAAGTTGAAATATATGTTTGCATAACTCTCTTATGGTAAATACTTGATTTATATCACCAAATCTAAAAGGTTTTAACCATTCTGGAGACCACTACATCTATCCTTAAGGCTTAAAATGGATTTCTGACAAGCATACAACTTCAAAATCACATCTTTACTGTATGGAATTATCCACATAATTTACTATACCACTTATATTTATAACTAGGGGCATATTGGCTATTCCACCCACTGAGAAAATTCTAGCTTTGGTCCTGAGTGTGGTCGGGGAAGGGGGGGGGGGCTATGGACTATGAGGGCTATTGTTGCTGAATGTAGGGGCTGGGGCCTATGAGGGGCATGACTACTGAAGGGGGGGCTGTGATGGGGAATTATTACTGTGTGCGGTCTATATGGGGCATTATTATCAAATATTGGCCAATATGGGGAATTATTACGGAGGAGGGGGTTGTGAGGGCATTTTAATGAGTGGGGCCTATATGTGGATTTATTATTAAGTGGATTTATTATTAGTAGTGAGTGTGGCCTATATGGGGCATTATTACTGAGTGGAAACCTATATGGGGTATTATTACTGAGTGGGTGCCTATGTTGAGCATTATTACTGAATGGGGCCTATATGGAGCATTATAACTGAGTGGGAGCCTGTGAGGCCATCGCTACTGAAGGGAGGCCTTTTAAGGGGATTATTGCTGAGTGGGGTCTAAAATTGGCATTATAAGGCCTCAGTCAGACGGGCAATTTTTCGCGCGATTTGCGCATGTGTATGCGTCCAGCGATTTTTTAAAACCATTGCTTTGCAATGGTATCGGACACATGAGCGCTTTTTATGCGCTCGTCCGATAAATTATAAAACAGAAATCGCTGATCGCACCTATCTGCGATCTGCGATTCCTGTTCTCTTCTCTATATGCGCTCAATGGGGCCGGCGACAGCAGCGCCGACCCCATTGAGAACATATAGAAGACAAATCATTCTTCTCTGCCGCAGAGAAGAACGATGTTTGCCCATTGAATTCAATGGAGCCGGCAATACAGCCGGCTCCATTGAAAGCAATGTGCTGCGAGCGAGCGCGGGATGAATTGTCGGGAAGGGCTTAAATATATAAGCCCTTCCCTGCAATTCATCCAGAAATGTGTTAAAATAAAAAATATATATATACTTACCTTGTCCCGGCAGACGGAGTTCAGCGCGGCCGACCTGCAGTGGGTGTGAAGGGGGTGTGACTCAGACCTGCCCCTGATTGGCTCAGCCTGAGCCAATCAGAGGCAGGACTCACTCACACCCATTCATGAATTCATGAATGGGTGTGAGTGAGACCTGCCTCTGATTGGCTCAGTGCTAAACTGCGCTGAACTCCGGCTGCCGGGACAAGGTGAGTATATATATTTTTTTTATTTTAACACATTTCTGGATGAATTGCAGGGAAGGGCTTATATATTTAAGCCCTTCCCGACAATTCATCCCGCGCTCGCTCGCAGCACATTGCTTTCAATGGAGCCGGCTGTATTGCCGGCTCCATTGAATGCAATGCGCTGGACAGCTCCGGCCCGTTTCTAATGAAACGCGGCTAGGAGCCAATTTTCGGGCGATTTTTGGGCATCGGTCACGCGATTTGCGGATGCGATCCGCAAATCGCGAGAAAAAACGCCCGTGTGAGTAAGGCCTTACTAAGTAGAAGTATAAGAGGAGCATTATTACTGGTTGTGGGGCTATATGGAGCATTATTAGGGAGTTGGGGGCCAATATGGAGCATTATCACTGAGAGGGGGCATAAGAGGAGCATTATTATTGAGTGGGACAGTTTTACTGTGTATGGTACACAAAAAGCAACACTAAACATGGAGGTTCTACAGGTAGTACAAAACAGGGTATAATATTACTGTTTGAGTTATCCCAAGTAGCATTACTACTATCTGGGGCACTATGAGGTTCATTTCCGTCAAGGAGGCTTAACGGGTTAAAAATAGGCGGCACCCTAATATACACCTCCAGCCCTAATATGTTCTGTGCTTCATAATAAATTTGTTTTTGCAAACTATGCATGCTGCAAAGGCTGCTCCTCTCCTACCACCTTGCCATGGCTGTGTCAGGTGATTTGCTGACCCCTGACTACTTGCTATCACCCTGCTATCATCTTCCTGCCAATTTTGGCTCACCTAACATGGAGCTACTATGTCATTTTTTTCCAGAGCCATTTTGATTTCCCAATCTGCCCCTATTTATAGCCAATATATGTATAGTATGTACTGTATCCATAATAGTAAGATACCAGTTCTTAGCATTTTTTATTGAATGTTTATAAAAGTGGACTTTTCCCTGTTAATAATTAATTTAGAACTTGCTTGTCCACATTAAATTTTCATGATGCTTGCGTGAAGATTCTTCCTTTTTTACTTAGATCCTAAAATGCAAAGAGACATGTCTCATGCATCATTTGCAAAGTGTCCCTTAGTGTGTTCCTTTAGGTGGAATTTTTACAAACCTTTCACTCTGATCAAACACCAGAAACTGTTAACTTTAAGTTACTGTGATTATAATCATAATAAAAAGATATCACACTTTTCTAGGTCTCAAAGTACTATACAAGTCAAAACATTAGCTTTACAGTAAGCTATAGAGCGATCTTGAGTACAGAATTTATCAGTTGAGCTCACTGATACCCAATGGCAAATATCTCCATTAGAAAGTGTGGAACAACCATAAATTTTGTATGTCATGATGGATTCTAAAATTACATTTTTAAGGTCTTCTAAGCAGAAAATAGAGGAAGAGAATATTAAAACAGCATGTGGTCAAAAGCAGTGCAAGGCTAATATGGCACTGTATGACAAGTAGCAAAGGTGACATTACAAATGACATGGGCTGAGGGACAAGCTGAGCAAAGACCCATTAAAGTGAATGTGGCTGAACTTTAGTAATAGAGGCATCCTCACCCATAGTTTTGGTTCTGTGCTTAGATAAGGTACCTTTACATGAGACAACTGGTAGATGCATAAGCTCTCAATAGTTATACAAACTACTATTACTCCTGTGGTTTCACACAGGAGTGATAGTCATTCATTGAATAGAGGCTGAAAGTTCTGAAAAACTCTTACCCACCTCCACTTACTGCAAACAGCAAACAGGCAGTCGTTCAAAGATTGAATAGCTCCTGTTTGCACTGAGTGATAGGTCGCTCACTAGATGCTTCATTTTAGTGAGCTAAAGCAAAGCAACTAGTGATTACTGAGCAATTTCTTACTCAGTGCCCTGTCAATGTCTGTACACAAGATGACTGTTACTGAAAATCGCTGCTTCAAGTGATTATTCAGCTGATAATCACTTTGGTAAAGGTACCTATAAACAATTAAGTCGTCATGATGTGTCCTCTGTTGATCAGAGAAGATTCTAGGAATCAAGGAATTTACATGTTTCATCTTGCAACCAGTTCAATTTCATAAGGTCCCTTTACACAGGGCGATTGTTCGATGCATAAGTATTTGCTAAAAAACTAAGCAACTCTGACAGGTGAACAATTTCTTGCTCTGTTCCCTGTTGGTGGCCATGTGTACATGGAACTATCATAGCCCTAATCAGAGGAGTAACTTGAAGCTTCTGGGCCCCAATGCAAAATCTCTAACAGGGCCCCCAACTATAATGCTTTACTCATAGTACTGGGCTCCCTATATGGAGAAGAGAGGCCTTATGGGCCCCCTAAGGCTCCTGGGCCTGGGTGCAACCGCATCCCCTGCATCCTCTATAGTTACGCCTCTGGCCCTAATTTGCTGTTTTCAGTGAGAATTCCAACATTAAATGCCCCATGGCAAGTGCCCTTAAAGTTTTTTTTTTTAACCAATTTTCAAAGGGGTAATTATTATTTTCATAAGACATATTCCCTTGGTAAATATTCAGGTACATTCTAAGTGTCTCTTTCATCTGTTTTTCAAAAACTTTTAATTTGAACTGAATAAGTCTAAAGAACCAGCTTGAGTCTAAAGGCTGGACGTGAAGCGAGGACTCTAATCAGTTAGATTCAGCAGAATATGTCAAATATTGAATATGTCAATATTTTCCAACCAGCTGCTAAATACTAAGAAGGATGGACAAGGGCAGAACCTCGAAAATATATTCATGAACTGTAATTTTGTTCCGATACATAGATTAAATTCAGGACAGCTGCAGGATAAGTAACTGGAAGAAAATTACAGTCACAAGATGCAACATATATTTATCTTATGAGTCTATAATAATTGCACTAAAGATATTAGAGCATTTTGGTGATATTTGCTCTAATAAAATAAATATATGGACAATATTGTTCAATATACACAAATGTTATAATCATACTGATAAAAACATGATTGCTCTGACAATTTTACAATTTATTAATATTGTATTGGAATTTAAAAGAATATCTATATCCAAAAAACTTTAATAAATAGTGTAGCTTCTCACAGGGAATCATTCACAATAAGGAGAAATGAAATGTCACACCAATTATTTGGCTGTAGAAAGTGTGAAGAAAGCTGACTAAGATTATGGCTTGCTTCCCAGTGATTGAATTACACAGATCTCATCTTAGTTGCTTGCTTTGCTTGCTGTCATGCCAACATTATCCAAAAAAAGTTTAGTAAAATTGAATTTTGGTCTTGTTATAACTGTAATAAAAAGCATGACAAAGCAAGTTTTACTTTATTTCAGTAGTGGATAATCTGTCTTGTATATTTTAGAGCCAGCATAACCCACGGTCAGATTCAAAATGTATTTTTAAAGTCATCTGAGCTTGACTGCGAGGTGGTCTATACATGCTGGAAAATGAATGCATCGCCCTGATATCTGCCATTTACTATTATGTCAGCACTAGAGATGAGCGAGCATGCTCGGATAAGTCAGTTACTCGAGCGAGCCTCGCTCTTCTCCAGTAACTGCATTCTTGTCAGAGCATGCTCAGGGGGGCGGTGGGGGGTAGCGGGAGGGAGAGAGAGCTCTCTCACTCTCTCCCCTGCTACCCCCCGCTATTCCCCGCCGCCCCCCCTGAGCACGGTCGGACAAGAATGAAGTTACACGAGAAGAGTGAGGCTCGCTTGAGTAACTGACTTATCCGAGCGTGCTCGCTCATCTCTAGTCGGCACCATCCCACTGTTTCCTTGACAGCAGAACAGAAATGGTCACTTTTTTGTATTGCAATGCTTGTAGAATAACTGTCAGCTACGGTCTCTTATCACGGAGACATTTCATAAAAGTAGGGAAGCAGTTTCAGCCAGTGGGCATTGATGATTCTTTGGAAGTCAGTGAACTTGTGCGTATCTTTCTGATAGTAATTTTTACCATTTTAATTCATATTAGCATTCTGATCTACATACATATATGACTTATCTTTAGGATTCATTTCTGATTTACCAGTTTGCTTGTTGAATTGTATATGTTTGATTGTTGTGTGAAAGCTCTCCAGAAAAATCATAAACACAGGTCACCAACCCTGCTAAGCATGGGTCTACAGTTGGAATCAAAATTATTCAAGCCCCGATTGCAAATTGGGGTTATCTGCCAAATTTACAAACTTTCATCTGTTTTTTCAAAAAAATAATCAAACAATTTAAATAATTCAACACAACTAATATAACAAGTGGTTTGTCCAAATTTATCATAAAATGACACTTTTAATCATGTCACAGTCTCAGAATTATTTGCCCCCTACATGACAAGAGTGTTTAGAACTTATTAGAGCCCCCTTTTGCTGTTATTACCTGCTGTAAACATGATGCATAGCCAGAGAACAGCTTCTTACAGCTTTTCTGAGTGATCTTGACTAGAGATGAGCGAATGTACTCGGTAAGGCCGATTTCGCAATCGAGCACCGCAATTTTCGAGTACTTCACTACTCACGTGAAAAGATTCGGGGGTTGCCGGGGGTGGGGCGGGGCGTGGTGGAGCGGGGGGTAGCAGCGCGGAAAAGGTGGGAGCTCTCTCTCTCTCCCTCTCCCCCCACTCCCCTCTGCAACCCCCCGCTCACCCACGGCGCCCCCCGAATCTTTTCACCCGAGTAGTGAAGTACTCGAAAATCGCGGTGCTCGATTGCGAAATCGGCCTTACCGAGTACGTTCGCTCATCTCTAATCTTGACCCATTCCTCATGGGCAATGGCCTCCAGTTCAATAATATTCTGACATTTGTGTGCCGCAACAGTCTTCTTCAAATTCCACCATAGATTTTCTATGGGGCTTCAGTCAGGTGACAGTGATGGCCACTCTAGAATCTTCCAGCACCTCTTCTGAAACCAAGTTCTTTAACTTAAAACTTGTGAACTAATCTTCCAACTGTATCTCTAGGAACATTCAGTGCCTTTGCTTTCTTTTGTACTCTTTCCCTTGTTTGTGCATGATCTCTTCTACTAATTTTTGTACCCCTTTCTTGACTAAGCAATATTTCTAACATGCAAGCAAATGCTACAGTCAACAAAGCCCTAACCAGTCCAGGTATTTGATGTGTTTTATTTCAAGCACACCTGATGCAACTAATGAAGCTTTTGATTAGTTGCATAACGTGCGCTGGGGACAACATCTGATTTACAAAAGTGTGCCGTTATGAAGCATTCTGTTCAGGTGGTTGAATAATTCTAAGGCTGCAGTAGTCAATAAAAGTGGCATTTTGTGTTGAATTTGGAGAAACCACTTGTTATATTAGTTGTGTTGAGTTATTTAAATTGTTCTTGTTTGATTGTTTTTTTGCAAACAGCTAAAAGTTCCTAAATTTGGCAAATAAACCTAATTTGCAGTGGGGTTGAATAATTGCGATTGCAAATATATACGTGAAGGATTTGTAGTATAGTTATGTAAATAAGCCCTTAGGTAAATTAATTGCTGAGGCATAAGATGGCATGTAGCTGCCATCAACAAATGTACTTTGTATCATTGGAAATCTAATTTAATCTGTGGAAAGAAAGGAATGTATCATCAGAAACTGACATATTTTTTAATTCAAGTTTTTATGTTTAACACTTTGTAAAATAATTGATTGTAGGATTTTTGTTTTATGTCACTAAGTATATTAATTAAAATTTCAAACATATTGCAGTTTCACTCTGGCAACTAGACCTTACAATAGACTGACACATCCTGTTCCTTAGAGATCAGTTCTCAGCAGTCATGTCATTATCATCACAATAAAAGGTAACTATTCTATTGTAATGCTGGAGGCAAATAACAAGATCCAACATTAATAATTAGTAATAGAGATATCTCATTCCCTACCCCCTCCCTGTGCAGTGAGATCTCTCATATAACTCAATGGGTCATTTGTTGACCTAGGTTCCTTATGTCCATGTGGCTGCTGTAAGGCAATTCATTGAACTGCTGTTCACAGCTTAGAGCAGCAGCTCAGGCAACATGGCTATCCCCATAATCATGTAAAAAAAAATTTTAATTAAAGTGAAAATTTTGAAAATAAGAGCAGGTGAGGTTACAGCATCAGGCTTTAGTTAAAAAATGGAGATGATACGTTCCTCCAAGGAAATAATTTCCTACAAAAGAAAGAAATCACAACTTAATCTACAGAACATTGATTTTACTATGATTCATGTGCGAGAACATGAATACGTTATTGTATAGTCAAAGCTTTATTCAATACTGTACATACACTTACTACATACATTAATACAGTTTAGTTAGACAGGTACGTATTTTTTATCATAAGCAGATTAATTTTTTTTTTAAACGTAAGGTTAATACAAAGTTTAAAAAACGTGAAAAAGATAAACCAAATAAATAAGGAAATTTAGAAGCAAAAACACAACTTCATATAAGGCAAAGTAAACCTAATTTGTGAAAGCTAAAAGTGGATACAACTGCACTTCAGCCTACAGAGAAAGCAAATGTGTTGCCGTTAGCAACTTAGATAGAAAAACAAGATAAACAAGTTTCAGAACACAGTGTTCTGTTAAAAAAGCATAACAAATTCAATAAGTGTTACAAATAAATTCAATCAGCGAAAAGCAGGGAAAGCTAATATGTACAGAAGCGATGGAGAGATACAAGTTCAAAACTGTAAAAGTTAAACATTCATTAAAATAACTTTATCCCTGTAAAAACATTACTGTTGAATATAAGAAATGAACATGAACAGTCTGTTCTAGCATACAGCTACTTAAGGCAACTGGCTCTATAGGTAGGTAGTAGAGATGAGCGAACGTACTCAGTTCGGGTGTTTTTGGACTCGAACACCGCTTTTTTCCCTGGGGGGCGGTGTGGTGGAACGGGGGGTAGCAGTGGGGAACGAGGGGAGCTCTCTCCCCCCCCCCCCCACTCCCCTCTGCAACCCCCCGCGCACCCCCGGCGCCCCCGAATCTTTTCGTCCGAGTAGTCAGTTACTCGGAAAAAGCGGTGCTCGAGTCCAAAAACACCCGAACAGAGTACGTTCGCTCATCTCTAGTAGGTAGCATTTTTATATCACATGTTTCTTAGCTTTTGTACTGTTTTTAACAAACAAATCATGCCCATACTGTAGTCTGTTGACCGGAGTGTATCATTATTATTAGATGAATACAATTATGAAGAATAACAGATTAGTTTACAGAAAGCAGCAGGAGATTTTTATATTACTTCATCAAAAAATGTAACTACTATATAAAATAAGTACTAAAAAGTGAAAAAAAATATCCATCACAAAAACAGCCCATCTGCAAATAATATAACAATTGTCACTGTGAAGCTTACATATTACATTCTGTAGTATGACAACATATTTTGAACCATATGAGAATAAAAGCATGTGGGATATCAGAATTTTTTATGTGATTTTGCAAACTTTTTTGTTATTTGAAAATGTATTTACAGTGGTATGTATATGTGCACTAAACATGACAATAACATTCCAGCTAAACTTAAATTGTAATGTATTTTCTGGGGAGCTGTGAGGGGTGGCGGTTGAATACTTTGGCACAGTAACACAAATATGTTGAGATGTTGCGTGATAGAAATAAGCAAATAGATGCAGCGAGTAAAATCAAGCATTTATGTAATTAATCGAAGCAAGACTTGATGGTAATTTTTATGTAGTCTCCAATCAAAGAATGATAAATCATGTTGACAGGTTCTCTTATAAATTGCTGGTCCAGCTGCTCAGCACAAAACCACAGAAGAACGTAAAATGTAACTAATAGAAGGAAGCTCCAGCACGTCTGTGAACAACATTTATGATGCCTTTTAGGGCAAGTAGATATTTATTAATACCAGGTGCTTGTCGGAAATATTAGCATGAAGCCCGGCAGCTAAAATATGTAATAAAATATAATGTCCTGAAGTTGTAGAAAATTTTTTTCTATGATCTGACTACATAAATTCTTACTTTTAAAAGAGCCAGAAAAATTCTCTCAAGCCCTTATAGTTCAGTGTTTCAGCTTTAAAATGACCACTTTTAATGATTTTGTGAACATAGTGGTTTAACATGCCTAACATGTTTTTTTTTATTTCTGAGGCTATTAAATAAATTTTTCGCCGTTTTTTTAATGACACATAGGGCAGTGTATAATATATTTTTTAATATTTTTTTGAGTTTTATTAAGGATAAGATGTACAAATCGTTAGGGGGGCATTGCTGAATGCTCTTGAGTGAGGCAGTACAGCAGCTCAAGTAACTTGCTACAGGGAGGAGGGACCTACACACTCTTCTTTAGCCTCCTGCAGCCTTCGAAGATGACCAGAGGGAAGAAGATGCAACACTTGTTTTTTTTTATTATTCCATATAAAATCTGACATTTGTTATGAAATTTGTCAATAGTTAAGTAAGGAATGGGAAGAATTAAAGTGTGAAAATGATATAAAAGTTTTGGTAAAATTAACATTTTATATAGGACAATACTGCCAATCCAGGAATGCTCTCATTTAGAAATGTTGAGGACCGGTCCCAGTCACATAACCTTTTAGGTCAAGAGGTCCAAATTAATCCCGTATCAGGGTGCACCACGGAAACCAAGAACTAAACACTGAGACAGTTATCAGTTTCCTCAGATACGTAGAGAAGAACCACGGCAGGCAACAAGTAGTTCTCTCTGTAAGGAGGCGATACGTACTGAGCGTTTATTCTCCTTTTATAGCCTTCTATACAGGAAAGGAATGTCTTGTTAGTCACAGCATACATTTCATTGGATTAAGCACAGATTAGGAATTATGCATTGTTCGGCAACCGCATAGCGTGAGAGTCTATGAAATGTACTTCAAGGCTCTGTTTATCCGGCATGATCTGGTTCCTCCCTTGTGATTTAGACAGTCGTTATTGTTGGTACAGTTAGTTCCTTGTCCAAATCTCTCTGGAGGCGTGGGTGAGCTTCTACTGAGAACAGCTACACATCAGGGATCCATATATGCAGTATATAAGAGAGCAGCACCAGGCGATGTTATATTATAAAAATCACATGATAAATCTAGCACAATCCATGTGTCTTCAGTAGAAAGAATCTTTATTCCCAAAACGACCAGGGATCCAGATATGGTTCTCGGAAAAACAGAAACAGATCACGAGACACTGCACCGCATTTTCCTGCCTTAAGCTTATTTCTGCTTTGAATTATTGTTCTAATACACCCAAGCCTATTCACATCTTATAATGCTCCATTTTGTATCTAGTGTCCATTTTGAGGCAGATTCTTTATTTTAATGTACACATACTTCATCAGAAAGATGTGACATCTTTTGCTTACAAGAATCACATCTAAATGAGGCTGATTTGCTTAGACTTCAAAATTCTAGTTTTCCTCACATCTTCACACATGTACATTCATTGCAATGAGAAATCCAGTTGCCTTCAAATGTCATAATTTGATTTCAAATGCTGATGGAAGATTTGCAATTTTACTTTTTTTGATTCTCCATATACTATTCTTGCATAATATGCACTTAACAGACACCAAGTTTCTTTCCTGAGAAATTTATTTGAGCAGATGTCCATGAAGCAGGGTGTTTTAATTATATGTGGAGATTTCAATACAGCCCCTAACTCTTTGATTGACAGAAACAATGCTGTCTGCAGACCTAGATCATCTGATATTCAGGATTTAATTTTTAAGGAGGGCCTTTTTGATGTTTGGAGAATTCAACATGTCAATGAGAAGGACTATTCTTTTCTCTCTAATCCACATAAACTATGCTCTCGTATAGATATTTTTCTAATAGACAGATGGCTCCTACAGAAAGATTCCTCCTCTCAGATAGATTTAATGAATTGGTCAGATGACACACCAATTTCAATATCTATTGTTGAACAATTCACTACCTCTTCATCCTCCGCATGGAGACTAAATAATTTTCCCCTTAATGATATTAACCATTCTATTGAGTTATAGACCATATTAGAGAAATATGATCAATTTAACTGAATATGACTCTCTTGAGGGATCCGCTTTCAAGAGCAGCAGCCGCAGAAAAAAATCGTATTAAGGTCCTTCTAAAAACAACTAAATACCCAGAAGACCTAAATAAGAATATGTTTTCAGGTGAAACTCTTTCTGAGCTTAAAAGAGCCCAATTCCAATTGAATTCCATAATGCAAAACAAATCAGAACTGCATTTACACAAATCGAAACTATCCCACTACACAAAGGACAATAAATCATCAAAACTCTACAAATAAAATTAAATCTGGAGAGGCAAGAACAAAAATTCCTCATTTATTAGGTTCTAACAGGAATAAAATCCTAAATCCTCAAAAAATATCAGAGGAAATTTGCCTCCTACTACATCTTTCTCTATTATTTTTAAAGATCATATTAATCAGCCACACCCAAACATCAATGGAATTAATGATTTGTAAAAAATCATATTTGTCTCCCTAGTTTGACATATAAATTCTTTACAGGGAATTTACTAGTACTGAAATCATTAACTCCATATGTTCATTAAAATCCAATCACCTGGGCCAGATGGCCCCTCAAATATTATTAAACTTTCTGCATGCAGAAAACAGGTTGGATCTTTCCATATAAACAGGCAGTCATTCATGACTGCCTGTTTTTTTTATTAATGGAGGCAGGTAGACTGGAAGATCCCCAACCTGTTCAGTTTCCATTCAGTCAGCAATGCTCATTCCTGTGTAAAACCACGGGAGCAATTCACTGGGATAACCTGTGCCCGACAGATCGTCCTATGTAGAAGCAAGCTCAATCAACAAAAATGTTTGATAATAACTTGTTTGACAATATTTTGTTACCATGTTGTTATTTTCATTGTTCTATACATTAGGAACTGCATTGTTATATTTGTTGATGCCATCTTTTATTATTCAGAAATCTTTGTTTTATTTTTAATTCAATTATTTTTATTGAAATAATATTTTTGAATACAATTACCCCTTAATTTCAACATTTTTATATATACATAAGCATAATATATATAAAACATATCACTACTAGAGATGAGCGAACGTACTCGTCCGAGCTTGATATTCGTGCGAATATTAGGGTGTTCGGGATGCTCGTTACTCTTAACGAGCACCACGCGATGTTCCGGTTACTTTCAGTTTCCTCTCTGAGACGTTAGCGCGCTTTTCTGGCCAATTGAAAGACAGGGAAGGCATTACAACTTCCCCCTGTGACGTTCAAGCCCTATACCACCCCCCTGCTGTGAGTAGCTGGGGCGATCAGATGTCACCCGAGTATAAAAGTCGGCCCCTCCCGCGGCTCGCCTCAGATGCCTTGTGAGTTAGCTGAGGGAAAGTGCTGTTGGTGCCGGAGCTGCTATAGGGAGAGTGTTAGGAGTTAGTGTAGGCTTCAAGAACCCCAACGGTCCTTCTCAGGGCCACATCTATCCGTGTGCAGTACTGTGGAGGGTGCTGTTAGCAGTGTTGCACAAATTTTTTTTTTTTCAAAATCGGCAGTCTGCAGAGCATTGCGCCTTGCAGTAATAGTCCAAGGACAGAAGTGGTGGTTAGGCAGGGAGAGTGTTAGGAGTGAGTGTAGGCTTCAAGAACCCCAACGGTCCTTCTTAGGGCCACATCTATCCGTGTGCAGTACTGTGCAGGCTGCTGTTAGCAGTGTTGCATATTTTTTTCTTTTCAAAATCGGCTGTCTGCAGAGCATTGCGCCTTGCAGTAATACTACAGGGAGAGAATTGTGTAGGCAGGGCCAGAAGACATATATTATTGATTGAATATACGCAGTGGGCCCTCCGTTTCCAAAAAAGGGAAAAATTGTATTTGTCCTGCAGTCTTGCGCCAATTTATTTCCTGCCTGGGAAAAGTAACCGCTGTGCTGCACTTCATATAACTGCATTTCTGTGCAACACATATCTTATCTGATTGAATATAGTCAGTGGGCCCTCCGTTTCCCAAAAAGGGAAACATTCTATTTGTCCTGCAGGCTTGCGCCAATTTATTTGCTGCCTGTGAAAAGTAACTGCTCTGCTGCACTTCATATAACTGCATTTCTGTGCAACACATATCTTATCTGATTGAATATAGTCAGTGGGCCCTCCGTTTCCCAAAAAGGGAAACATTCTATTTGTCCTGCAGGCTTGCGCCAATTTATTTCCTGCCTGGGAAAAGTAACTGCTCTGCTGCACTTCATATAACTGCATTTCTGTGCAACACATATCTTATCTGATTAAATATAGTCAGTGGGCCCTCCATTTCCCAAAAAGGGAAACATTCTATTTGTCCTGCAGGCTTGCGCCAATTTATTTCCTGCCTGGGAAAAGTAACTGCTGTGCTGCACTTCATATAACTGCATTTCTGTGCAACACATATCTTATCTGATTGAATATAGTCAGTGGGCCCTCCGTTTCCCAAAAAGGGAAACATTCAATTTGTCCTGCAGGCTTGCGCCAATTTATTTGCTGCCTGGGAAAAGTAACCGCTGTGCTGCACTTCATATAACTGCATTTCTGTGCAACACATATCTTATCTGATTGAATATAGTCAGTGGGCCCTCCGTTTCCCCAAAAGGGAAACATTCTATTTGTCCTGCAGGCTTGCGCCAATTTATTTGCTGCCTGTGAAAAGTAACCGCTCTGCTGCACTTCATATAACTGCATTTCTGTGCAACACATATCTTATCTGATTGAATATAGTCAGTGGGCCCTCCGTTTCCCAAAAAGGGAAACATTCTATTTGTCCTGCAGGCTTGCGCCAATTTATTTCCTGCCTGCGAAATCACTGGTAATACAGCATGCTGAGGGGTAGGGGTAAGCCTAGAGGACGTGGACGTGGCCGAGGACGCGTAGGCCCAAGTGAGGGTGTGGGCACAGGGCGAGCTCCTGATCAAGGTGTATCGCAGCCGACTGCTGCGCGATTAGGAGAGAGGCACGTTTCTGGCGTCCCCACATTCATCGCCCAATTAATGGGTCCACGGGGGAGACCTTTATTAGAAAATGAGCAGTGTGAGCAGGTCCTGTCGTGGATGGCAGAAAGTGCTTCGAGCAAGCTATCATCCACCCACAGTTCTGCGCGTCCAGTGCTGCAAATCCAAATCCTCTGGCTGCTACTCCTCCTTCCTCCCAGCCTCCTCACTCCACTACAATGACACATGCTCAGGAGCGGGAAGACTCCCAGGAACTGTTCTCGGGCCCCTGCTCAGATTGGGCAGCAGTGGTTCCTCTCCCACCAGAGGAGTTTATCGTCACTGATGCCCAACCATTGGAAAGTTCCCGGGGTCCGGGGGATGAGGCTGGGGACTTCCGGCAACTGTCTCAAGACCTTTCAGTGGGTGAGGAGGACGATGACGATGAGACACAGTTGTCTTGCAGTGAGGTAGTAGTAAGGGCAGTAAGTCCGAGGGAGCAGCGCACAGAGGATTCGGAGGAAGAGCAGCAGGACGATGAGGTGACTGACCCCACCTGGTGTGCAACGCCTACACAGGACAGGTCTTCAGAGGGGGAGGCACGGGCAGCAGCAGGGCAGGTTGCAAGAGGCAGTGCGGTGTCCAGGGGTAGAGGCAGGGCCAGACCAAATAATCCACCAACTGTTTCCCAAAGCACACCCTCGCGCCATGCCACCCTGCAGAGGCTGAGGTGCTCTAAGGTCTGGCAGTTTTTCACAGAGACGCCTGACGACCGACGAACAGTGGTGTGCAACCTTTGTCGCGCCAAGATCAGCCGGGGAGCCACCACCAACAGCCTCACCACCACCAGCATGCGCAGACATATGATGGCCAAGCACCCCACAAGGTGGGACGAAGGCCGTTCACCGCCTCCGGTTTGCACCACTGCCTCTCCCCCTGTGCCCCAATCTGCCACTGAGATCCAACCCCGCTCTGAGGACACAGGCACTACCGTCTCCTGGCCTGCACCCACACCCTCACCTCCGCTGTCCTCGGCCCCATCCACCAATGTCTCGCACCGCACCGTCCAGCCGTCGCTAGCGCAAGTGTTTGAGCGCAAGCGCAAATACGCCGCCACGCACCCGCACGCTCAAGCGTTAACCATCCACATAGCCAAATTTATCAGCCTTGAGATGCTGCCGTATAGGGTTGTGGAAACGGAGTCCTTCAAAAGTATGATGGAGGCGGCGGCCCCGCGCTACTCAGTTCCCAGTCGCCACTACTTTTCCCGATGTGCCGTCCCAGCCCTGCACGACCACGTCTCCCGCAACATTGTACGCGCCCTCACCAACGCGGTTACTGCCAAGGTCCACTTAACAACGGACACGTGGACAAGCACAGGCGGCCAGGGCCACTACATCTCCCTGACGGCACATTGAGTGAATTTAGTGGAGACTGGGACAGAGTCAGAGCCTGGGACCGCTCACGTCCTACCCACCCCCAGAATTGCGGGCCCCAGCTCAGTGCTGGTATCTGCGGCGGTGTATGCTTCCTCCACTAAAGCACCCTCCTCCACCTCCTCCTCCGCAACCTCTGTCTCGCAATCAAGATGTGTCAGCAGCAGCAGCACGTCGCCAGCAGTCGGTGTCGCGCGGCGTGGCAGCACAGCGGTGGGCAAGCATCAGCAGGCCGTGCTGAAACTACTCAGCTTAGGAGATAAGAGGCACACGGCCCACGAACTGCTGCAGGGTCTGACAGAGCAGACGGACCGCTGGCTTGCGCCGCTGAGCCTCCAACCGGGCATGGTCGTGTATGACAATGGCCGTAACCTGGTGGCGGCTCTGCAGCTCGGCAGCCTCACGCACGTGCCATGCCTGGCCCACGTCTTTAATTTGGTGGTTCAGCGCTTTCTGAAAAGCTACCCATGCTTGTCAGCCCTGCTCGTAAAGGTGCGCCGGCTCTGCGCACATTTCCGCAAGTCCCACACGGGCGCTGCCACCCTGCGGACACTGCAACATCGGCTTAATCTGCCAGTGCACCGACTGCTGTGCGACGTGCCCACACAGTGGAACTCTACACTCCGCATGTTGGCCAGGCTCTATGAGCAGCGTAGAGCTATAGTGGAATACCAACTCCAACATGGGCGGCGCAGTGGGAGTCAGCCTCCTCAATTCTTTTCAGAAGAGTGGGCCTGGTTGGCAGACATCTGCCAGGTCCTTCGAAACTTTGAGCAGTCTACCCAGGTGGTGAGCGGCGATGCTGCAATCATTAGCGTCACCATTCCTCTGCTATGCATCTTGAGAAGTTCCCTGCAAACCATAAAGGCAGCCGCTTTGCGCTCGGAAACAGAGCCGGGGGAAGACAGTATGTCGCTGGATAGTCAGAGCACCCTCCTGTCTATATCTGAGCGCGTTCAGGAGGAGGAGGAGGAGCATGAGGAGGATGAGGAGGAGGGGGAAGAGACAGCTTGGCCCACTGCTGACGGTACCCATGCTGCTTGCCTGTCATCATTTCAGCGTGTATGGCCTGAGGAGGAGGAGGAGAAGGAGGAGGATCCTGAAAGTGATCTTCCTAGTGCGGACAGCCATGTGTTGCGTACAGGTACCCTGGCACACATGGCTGACTTCATGTTAGGATGCCTTTCTCGTGACCCTCGCGTTACACGCATTCTGGCCACTACGGATTACTGGGTGTACAGACTGCTCGACCCACGCTATAAGGAGAACCTTCCCACTCTCATTCCCGAAGAGGAAAGGGGTTCGAGAGTGTTGCTATACCACAGGACCCTGGCGGACAAGCTGATGGTAAAATTCCCATACGACAGCGCTAGTGGCAGAAGGCGCAGTTCCGAGGGCCAGGTAGCAGGGGAGGTGCGGAGATCGAGCAGCATGTACAGCCCAGGCAGTGCAACAGTCTTTAAGGGCCTGGACAGCTTTATGGCTCCCCAGCAAGACTGTGTCACCGCTCCCCAGTCAAGGCTGAGTCGGCGGGAGCACTGTAAAAGGATGGTGAGGGAGTACGTAGCCGATCGCACGACCGTCCTCCGTGACGCCTCTGCCACCTACAACTACTGGGTGTCGAAGCTGGACACGTGGCCTGAACTAGCGCTGTATGCCCTGGAGGTGCTTGCTTGTCCTGCGGCTAGCGTCTTTTCGGAGAGGGTGTTTAGTGCGGCTGGGGGAATCATCACAGATAAGCGTACCCGCCTGTCAACCGACAGTGCCGACAGGCTAACACTCATCAAGATGAACAAAGCCTGGATTTCCCCAGACTTCTCTTCTCCACCAGCGGACAGCAGCGATACCTAAGCAATACGTAGGCTGCACCCGCGGATGGAAGCATCGTTCTCTCTCACCATCCAAAACGGGGACATTTCTGCTTCATCAATCTGTGTATAATATTCCTCCTCCTCCTCCTGCTCCTCCTCCTGAAACCTCACGTAATCACGCTGAACGGGCAATTTTTCTTAGGGCCACAAGGCTCACTCATATAATTTTTCTAAAATTTTTTTATACGTTTCAATGCTCTTAAAAGCGTTGGAACTTTAACTTGAAACAATTTTTCGTTAAACTGGGCTGCCTCCAGGCCTAGTTACCACTTAAGCCACATTAACCAAAGCGATTAATGGGTTTCACCTGCCATCTTGGTTGGGCATGGACAATTTTTACTGAGGTACATTAGTACTGTTGGTACACCAATTTTTTTGGGCCCTCACCTACAGTGTAATCATAGCAATTTCTATGTTCTTCGCCTGCACTCATGGTACAGAAAGGTGTGTGGGGTTGGCCTACACTTTAGCTACATAAATGTAACTTGGGCCTTGGCTATACTGCAGCTACTGAAATGGAACTAAGACTGCGCTCCCACTATACTGCTGCTTCGGAATTGTTCCTGGGGCCTGTGTAGGCTGCTACTATTACTTAAATGGAACTTAGACTATGCTCCTCCTATACTGCTGCTTCGGAATTGTTACTGGGGCCTGTCTTGAGTGCTACTATTACTGAAATGGAACGAAGACTGCGCTCCCACTATACTGCTGCTTCGGAATTGTTACTGGGGCCTGTCTTGAGTGCTACTATTACTGAAATGGAACTAATACTGTGCTCCCCCTATAATGCTGTTAGTGATATGTTAGTGGGGACTGTCCTAATGCTACGGCTGAAATGTTACGAATTATCGGCTCTGCCTATACCGCTGCTAATGGTATGTCTCTGGGATGTGGAAACAAAGACATGATGGCGGCGAGGCCATTTCCCACCAACGCGGTTACTGTTAAGGTGCATATAACCACGGACACGTGGAGAGGACACGTAGTGCCTCAAAAACATCCCCCTCCTCCTCCAACAATGAAAACATTCTTGGCAAATGCCTTTGCATTGGTTCGTCTGGTGGCAGTCCAAGAATTTCACCTTTACCGACACAACAAGAGAGCCCCCCCACCATCCCCCCGCCACGGCCCACTTAATCCTGGCCACATTCCGAAAACCAACAAAATAAAACCGCGCTACTAGGTCCGCAGTCACCACCACATTACCACCAACACGGTTACTGTTAAGGTGCATATAACCACGGACACGTGGAGAGGACACGTAGTGCCTCAAAAACATCCCCCGCCACGGCCAACTTAATCCTGGCCACATTCCGAAAACCAACAAAATAAAACCGCGCTACTAGGTCCGCAGTCACCACCACATTACCACCAACGCGGTTACTGTTAAGGTGCATATAACCACGGACACGTGGAGAGGACACATAGTGCCTCAAAAACATCCCCCGCCACGGCCAACTTAATCCTGGCCACATTCCGAAAACCAACAAAATAAAACCGCGCTACTAGGTCCGCAGTCACCACCACATTACCACCAACGCGGTTACTTTTAAGGTGCATATAACCACGGACACGTGGAGAGGACACGTAGTGTCTCAAAAACATCCCCCGCCACGGCCAACTTAATACTGGCCACATTCCGAAAACCAACAAAATACAACCGCGCTACTAGGTCCGCAGTCACCACCACATTACCACCAACGCGGTTACTGTTGAGGTACATATTACCAGTCTGACTGGGGCATGCAGACACCTTGACAGAATGAATAGTGTGTGGCACATAGGTTCCCCATTGCTATGCCCACGTGTGCAGCTCCTGATGGCGGTGGCACAGGATTATATTTCTCATTGCTTCTGTACAGCATTGTGGGCTATCGCCCCACCACTTTTAAAGAGGGTCGCTGCCTAGCCGTGCCAACCCTCTGCAGTGTGTGCCTGCAGTTCCTCGTCATGGCAGACGCACTTATAAATAGACATGAGGGTGGTGTGGCATGAGGGCAGCTGAAGGCTGCGTAGGGACAGTTTGGTGTGCGCTGTGGACACTGCGTCGTGCAGGGGGGAGGGGGGTTGGGCAGCATGTAACCCAGGAGAAGTGGCAGCAGAGTGTCATGCAGGCAGTGATTGTGCTTTGTTGGAGGTAGTGTGGTGCTTAGCTAAGGTATGCCATGCTAATGAGGGCTTTTCAGAAGTAAAAGTTGTTGGGAGGGGGGGGGCCCACTCTTGCCGGTATTGTGGCTTAATAGTGGGACCTGTGAACTTGAGATGCAGCCCAACATGTAGCCCCTCACCTGCCCTATCCGTTGCTGTGTCGTTCCCATCACTTTCTTGAATTGCCCAGATTTTCACACATGGAAACCTTAGCGAGCATCGGCGAAATACAAAAATGCTCGGGTCGCCCATTGACTTCAATGGGGTTCGTTATTCGAAACGAACCCTCGAGCATTGCGAAAATTTCGTCCCGAGTAACGAGCACCCGAGCATTTTGGTGCTCGCTCATCTCTAATCACTACCCACCCAAACAATGATTAATCATAACTATATTTTAACAAATCATAATCTCCCCAGAACAAAACATAAACTTACTCCTTTCCACCTTCTCATCTATCTCCCTCACCCTCTTTAAATACCATCAACTTTACTACAATACCTCAATGTAACTAGCATTCGGTATGAACCAATATTAACCAGAAATATATTTTTAATTATCTCTAATACCCTATTCCAAAATTAATGGAATTTTACACAATCCAAGACCATATGCCTAAAATCTGCATCCATCCATATAACATTTCAGACAGTCTGAATTTAATTTAATACCAATATCAAGCATCTTTAATGCAGCACGATAAACTCTATGCACTAAATACAATTGTGATAGTCGTTGACTTTCAGATAGAGATATCATTGGAATCATACACAACACTATAGCCCATTCATCATCGCTAGCATGGACTAAATGTTTTTACCCTTTTTTTAACCTTTTTTAGGAATTTTTGTAAATAGTAAAAAAAAACATCAGTCTACACAAATAAGATATTACACCTTTGTAGCTCCAGAACGCCTAGGAAAATTCATCAAAGGGTGTTGAATAGAGCATGCTCGGAAAAGCCAGTTGCTTGAGCGAGCCTCTCTCTCACTCTCTCCACCACTACCCCCCAGCTAATCCCCCCACGCCCCCAAGTACGCTTCGACAAGAATGCAGTTACTCGAGAAGAGCGAGGCTCGCTCTAGTAACTGTCTTTTCCGAGTGTGCTCGCTCATCTCTAGTGTTGAACCATAAGCACAGATGCTGACCTGGCCTGAGCAGCAAACAAATGCCGTAACTGAAGGAACTAGAAAATATAACAATGGAGAACATCATAAAGTTCTTTGAATTGTTCAAAACTATAAAAAGAAAACAGAATGTACCAGTTCCAAAATGATTCCCCCTCACTTCTCTCAAGGTGAAATTCCCTCCAATCTAAAAAAACAGAGGGGCAGGTAAATCCATCTTCAATTGCAAAGTCTGTTTACATTTATTCAATAATTTAATTATTAAAATAATTGTCAGATATTGTCCCTTGTTTTCCTCTTTTCATTCCTCTCTCGCATACCGTTATAGCTGGTTACAACCTGCCATTCAACCTCACCCCATTTCTTTCTTACCACCCCTTCAACTGTTGAAATTTTGACACCAAAAATGTATCCAAATATTTGGAATTGCCAACCCTACAGACTGTTTATTCTTTTGGAGGGTCTCCAATTTAATTCTAGCAGATTTATTATTCCATAATAAACTCCTAAATATCCTATGGAGTCTAAAAAAATATAGTGGTGCAATCCAAACCAGTGAGCTTTGAAATATGTAAAGGAGTTGTGGAATCCTTCACTAGTTGTAATTGCATACGTTTCAATGAATAGTCCACTGGGAAGTGATCTAAAGGAAAAAATACAGATTTCCACCAGTTGATAGTTAGACCCGATATCTTACGAAATATATCAAGAATGGACATAATAGGACTCATTGATCTACTCACATCCCCTGTATACAACAACAAATCATCTGCATATAGTGAGATATGTTCCTCAATTTCTCCATGCTGCAATCCAACTATATCAGGTGATTGCCTTATCAAATCAGCTTGATTGCCAAGGCAAAGAGAAGAGGGGATGGGGCATAACCCTGCCTTGTTCCCCTCTCTAATACCATATGTCCTAAAATATGACCATTTACCTTTGCTCTTACCATTGGCATTGAATAGGGCTTAGTCACACGGACGCATCCGGGCACCGATGCACCCGTCTTATTGCAGGTCATGTGTTCTTTCTTCTGGTGCTGCAGTAAGTCATCCACACCAGCAGTGCATCCGTCTTCTTCTTGCAGGAAGATAGGTGCATCGACGCCCGGATGCGCCCGTGTGACTAAGCCCTAAAGCAGTTTATACCTTGTTAAAAATTTCTCACCAAAACCTATCCTATGTAAAACAGCCTACAAATAATTCCACTTGACCATGTCAGAAGTTTTGGCAGTGTCCACTGAAAAAACAGCTCTTCTACCAATGATCCGCCCGAAGATTCAGACATAACCTCCTTAAATGAATAACATCATGCATTAAATGAGCCATTACTAAAAGTAGTCTATTTGCAAGTACCTTTGCCAAGATTTTACCATTAGTGGTCAACAGAGATATTGGACAATAGATATCAGGAACAGACAAATCTTTTCCTGCTTTAGGAGTTAAGTTAATCCTAGCATCGCTTAAGTATGCTTTCATGCAATTTGAAAGGCCATCCGACCCAGGCGACTTTTCATTAGGAAGTGTTGCTAATACATCCTTTAACTCATTCAGTATCAAAAAAGCTTCTGACATCACTGTCTGATCATCAGACCAAATTGACAATTGTGCTCAAGCCAAATATTCATAAAGACCTTCACAATCCACACTTAGGCTCAGTCAGACAGGAGATTTTCGTTGCACATGTTTGTTGCGTTTGTGATTCGCATCTATTAGAACCAATGCTTTTCAATGGTAGCGGTCACAAGTATGATTTTTACATGCGCAAAAAATTTGCACCGTTAAAAAATAGGACATTAAATTGCAAAATGCAACTAAAATTCGTACATAAAGTGCGGTGCCATTGCTATCCCCTGCTGTGGCTGTGACAGCTGCAGCAGGGGATTCCTTGGATGTGAAACCCCTGGATGCTGTCACAAGGTGAAACCCCTAGATGTGAATTTTGCCATCGTGTGACCACACACAAGTGCGAATTTTACAACGTGATGCTTGCTTCGGTCACACAAATTTTTGAAGCATGCGTTTTGCGTTTGTTTCACGCAACTAAATGCGCAGCAGAAAAAGCTCATCTAACTAAGCCCTTAAATTAGAAGCATACAGATTTTTAAATTGAGAAAACATGTCTCCAAAAAAAGAGAAAAAAATGTCTCCAAAATTTCATCCTCCTTTATAGCCAAAGAATTATCATGCCTTCTCAATGCTGCCACAATATGATGATTCATGTGCTCCAATTATATAAGCCAAAAAATGACCCTCTGTTTTCCCTTCCTCAAAGATCGTCTGCTTCATAAAAGATGTTTATTTTTTGTAACACCTCTCAGATGATCCACAAGTTGAGATTGCGTTTCTTTCAAATAATTTCCACTCGACTGAGTGAGAAAATATATATATACATTTGTTCAATATATACAAAGCTCATCACTGAAGAACCCTAGTGACATCCATATATTTAGACTTGTGTAAGCTAATCTTCTGTATATAATGACTCCCTGTAAATGTCTTCATAGCATCCCACACTACAGACACTAAGGAAGAGCTAATACTAATCTGAAAAAAGGTTGCACTGATAACCCACCATCTGGGCTGTCGGCTCCATCTTTTTATTATTTTTGGTTTATCTTGATCTAATTTGGAAAATGGTGTGTTACTGTATGACTCAATTTTTCCCTTGGTGACAAACTACTGAACGAGAATAGCAACTACTATCTAGGTGGCTAAAGATAGGTAGAACTTGCCAAAGAGGGGAAAAGAAATTAGGAAGGACCAGGAGAGAAAAGACAGAAAGAATTTTACTTGAGTGTCTAACCATTAGAATATAGGAGTTAGATTCAGGACAGCACTCCTCAGTTGCATCCTTTAACTGGAGAATGATAAATCCACTAGAGTAGAGACGGCACTGGTCAATTGGCTATCTCCTCCTTGTGAACACACACTAGATTGGGGTATGTCTTGCATCTTCCTCTGGTCCTCATGAGAGGTTGACACTTTTACGTGATAATACTAGCCATCACCTGATGCCATTGCACTTTGTACATTAGATCATCTGAGGTTATCTTAACCCCTGGAGAACTTACCTCGGGTGAAACACGTAGGGATGATACATTGTCCACCTTCTCTATACATTAGTTTCTGAGGAAGACATTGATAGCACTCTGATGTGTTAAGTGCTGCCTGCCTCCCCTAAGGATTGTTGGTGTTGAGACAGGTTTATGTTCCCCATAAACCATCGGGGACACAATATCTACAGTTTAAACTAGTTCAGTTCATTTATTAAATAAAATAACAAGTGTGTTCACCCCGACACTTACCTGATTCTTGTAGGAACATATCATTACTAGATGTTTGTTTGGTCTAATTTAATAGATTTTAATCGCATTATTAAAAGTTATATTTTATTGTTGTCCAGTCAGTGAATACCATAATGAAGCGCATGTGCGTCATCAGCTTCTTTCCTCGTCATAATCGCAACTCGGTTAAATGATAGACAGGCCTCACAACCAACCTCAGCTATCACTGCTCCTCCATTTCTCCACACTTCTGTTCCCCCACAACAGAAACGATGGTACAGCACAACCAAAGGCCCAGTTACCAGCAAGGCAGCCTGCACAGCAGAATTAAAAACACTGCCTCAGGAAAAGAAAAGGCTAGCAAGCTAGCATAACTGGTGGGAGCTCTCCTGGTATGTCTCTACTGCTCCTATCATGCTCTGAGCCACGACCAACTCAGCCTTCCATGTTGGTATTGTTCGAAATTTCTGCAAGTCAATATTAGACCTTTTAACAAGACTTGTAACAATGACTGGGAATATGAATCAAAGCCAGAGTCTTTTCTAGAATAAAAAGATAACTATGCACAGACAAACTTATTCAGAGATTTTTCAGCATGCAGTAGGTTTCTGGCTTGGCTAGGTGAGAGGACTATGGATGTGGGTCAGGAAGGATATCATTTCACTATAGGCAGAGCACCTAGAAGGTGTGAGGAGACTTATAAGGCCATGCATGCTCTACTGGGAAATGTATGTAAATGGGAAGATGAAACAATGCCTCAACAGTGTCACCTATTGGAAGGCAGTATTCCTGCAAGTCAATATCAGACTTTTTACTGTCAGCTGATTTTATTGATAAAAAAATTGCAAATTATTACATGCTGATCAGCTAGAAAATGTACCTCTCAGGGGGTGCAATAAAGAAATTTCACAATAAAAACAAAACAATTTACCAATTAACTTCCACACTGTTTACAGGAAATCTAACATGTATTTCTGTTGCTCTCTTTTAGTTCTTCTTTCTCTCCTTTTGAGGGAAATGTGAAACCAAGATTAGAACTAATAAAACTATGAAAGACAGTAGGGGGAACTAGGGTCAGGACTTCGGTATCCGAATATCAGACCTTTGAAGAAGACATGCAGTGATGACTGGGAATATAAGCCAGCACCTGTTGTAGAGGCATTGTTCCATCTTCCCGAGATAATAGAAGAGATCACAGCTCATCCTCCTGATTGTATACTTATAGTGCGTAGCTTATTTAGGTGAATACAAAAGTTAATGATAATTAAACTGTCCTTTCACTGCAGATAAAATGGTATAGCCTTAAATAATGTTGGTCTGATGCATCATGGGATTGATTGAAAGTGAAAGTAAAAAATGTCACCATCAAGATGTTGCCTGACAGGGAGCTGCAGTGGAGGAAAGTTGCTAGAATACATAGAGAAGACGTCCAGAGTGTTATAGACACTCTGATGAGGGGGAACAGGCATAGAAAAATGTGTTTTCACTGGAGTGGCTCTTTAAAACTTATGTTTGTTTATATTCCCTTGTAACATATGTCCTGTGACGCCTTTGGAGAACATTTACTATATATATATAGTTTCTGTTGTTTAGAAAAACTATCAGAGTAAGGGTAAATGCACATGCGCACATCTAAATTGCGCAGCTGGATTTCCTGCAGACTTTTCGCCCTTGCCCCCTGCCATAGGTTTGCATTAGATAATGCAATCCTATGCAAACAGCTGCGATTTGACCATGTGAAAACTCGCACAGTAAACAAATCACGGCATGTCCGATTTCAGTGCGAGCCTCGCAGGGGCCTGCATGGAAACGTCACCTCTGACACGCCGACCCTGCTCTGTGCATGTGCCAGCTGGGCGGCAGCTGACACATAGCAAATCGGAGGAGGTGAGCTGAGGGGGTCACTATAGGGAACGGCTCCCATCCCGCTGCGAGAATTCTCGCAGCTGGATCTGAGCCGGCCATCTGCAGGAGGCCTACCAGGATTTCTATGGTAGTCTAGTACTTTAAAACACAGTTGTTAAATCTGCATATATATATATATATATATATATATATATATATATATACACACACACATATATAAAATGTTACTAGACTAACTGATAACACTAGTATGAAATTGTAGCACCATGTTCTTGAAACTTTTCTAAGTGCATGTGCTTAAACTCAAAATCTTCCTTTATGTTTGGTTTTGCTGATCCTTTACTACAAATTTCATAAAAATTGCAGACAGCATTTATTAATTTTGACTGCTTGCCTTACTTCTAGTTCATAAACAGAGAAGCCCTGTAGTTGACATGGTCATAACCTTTGAATAATATTACTCTCATCGCTCTTTAATAAAATTGGCACCTTGATTCTGTAAATCTACCTATACTTTTCAGTGCCAGCAATTAGATCTGGACATTCTTTAAAAATGCTTCATAGATTGCAGTAGACATCCTGTTATCTATGCATTTACTTTCATGTCACTTTAAAGCTATTGAATCTAATTAAAGTATAGCAAGATGACTGCAGACAAAGGTTCAATGTTATTTCAATTTCATCACATGACGGGATTATTATATCTTTAAAATAAGTGGTAAATCAGGAAGTATTTTCATGGATTGTGTTATAAAAGACCTTTTACATCAAATAAATAAAGTGGTCCTGCCAGCTTGGGAACAGATTTCTGCTGAATGAACTAAATTTTAATGATTGTTGTCGCTATAAAGACCCTGTATAATAGATATCTCTAAGTAGTTATTTTCTTTCTGCTGTGAACTATCAAAATTATTCCCTTTAACTCAGTACATCTCTATTCCCTTTGCTTATTCTGCAGCTACATTCTGAGTTAGCAGAAGGTGTCCTATATGTGTTTCTAATGTTTTCCATCCCCAAATATACCAACATTCCTTATACATGCTGTACATCACTTCTTTAATAGTAATAGGCAAGATCCGACACCCGCATTTGCAGACACTGTAAATCCTATAGAGTTAGCCCCCTGAAACACATTCTCTGACCACTAACTGAAGGAAATGGTACAGCTAATGAGTTTGTTCCTTGTTTTTGCAACATTTTTCTGGCCATTATTGATAATTGTGGGTATCAAGACAGTTGTTCTGGTTTATATACTGCAGGAGACCAATAATAAAGATGTAGCTTCCGTATAAGGTGCTTCAATGCATATAAATTATGTTGCAAAATAGTCTTCATCAAAAATATACTACCATGATGTGTGTGTCGTTTCTATACAGACCTATGTGTCTCCATGGTTACAGAATACAAACAAACTGTGTCTAGTTTGATACTATAGTCACATGCTACTCTCTTCTATCTATTACCACTTCTACGGAGAGTAAAGGGTCAACATCTGCATGGGGGTTAAAACACAGAACAGTAGGATTTTTTTATTCCAAACATTTTTCAGAGTAATTCATGGCTAATTCCAGTGTTTTATGTATTTAAAACATCACAAATTTCATGCATTTTTTAAAAGCTGTTCTTTGGTAGGCGGTTTGTGGTATGTTTATAACAGTAATTTTCTATTGCGTTTGCCGCAGTATTTTGGGGGAAAAAATGCTGGAAATAAAATGCCAGGAAAAATGCTGGAAAAGATTGGAATTTGTATGAAAAGAGGCAATTAACCCTTTGCAATTCAATTTTGGATTCAGGGTTTCCTAGGGGGCTTTCTCTTTCCGCCATTATACAATGGGGCCATCTGCTGGCTATGCAGTATGTGACATGCTGGAGAGACCCCCGACAACAGAGTGGCTAGTAATATACAGTTAAGAATACCCTGCTAGACGTCTTCCGACATTGGAGCTATACAGCCTTCAATTAGAATGTCTTCAGACATCAAACAGGGAATTGGAAAGGGTTAGAATGGGGGTGGAACTATAATATCTGAAACAGCCATCTGTATTAATGAAATGCTGGGCCTGTGTAAACAATAATGAGCAATTTACGCTCACTGGAGTGCTGTGACCCCTTTATTGTCCTATTACTCTGACCCCTTAATTGCTGATCAACAGAAGTCTGAGACGCTGGATTACCACTGTTCAAAGCTCGAACATTTCTGCTAAGGACAGCTAAAGATGGACTATCAGTGTTTATGTCCCAGAGATGGACCCTATAACTTTCATTCCTCATCAGAACTCTTGCCAAGTTATTTTGTTTGCAGTATCAATTAATATATGTAGGGGCTCCAAAATTTGGAAAAGGTCCCTAAGTCTCCTAACCTACACTAGCAAGTGAATTCAAGAAATGGATTATCTTGATTTGGTTCTGCATGACCTTTGCTCCCTTCTTTCGTCTTTCAGCATTCCCTTATGTGCGTAGTTAATGTTTCTCTGCATAATTCACTGTGATCAATGTCTGCTGCTTTACTTTTGGCCTTCTTTGACACTTTGTACAAAAGTGTGACAAAGAAGGTGGAAAAATATACTAGGGATTTGGATTGAACCCCCCAAAGAGAAAAGGTTGGATTTATAAAGTTTAAATAATCAATTTTAACGAAATTTAATTAAATGTAATTATGTTTTCCTTACTGCAATTAAAATGTAACACATGGACAATCTGGTGGCTTTCTATTAACATGGCCCAACGAGCACTGAATTTGGCCGGGGTCTGAAAAGTGTATTAACAAATGTTATTGATCTCTGTTGTACAGGAGCTAAAGGTTTATTAGATCTCATTTCATTAAACATAAGCATTTACTGTAACTTTTTGTCATGAACTTCATTTGCAGTTATAGGAATTCGATACACAATTTCTACTTCTTGGTTAGTATTTCAATTTATCTTAAAGGGAACCTGTCACCGACTATAAGTACGGTAATCTAAGTTATAGTGCTTATAGTTTAGGTGTTGTACAGTCTAGGGGGCTGCTATTTTCATACACACCTGGTCCCCCATTCTTGCAGCGCCCCCTGACAAAGTCAGCATTTGCACAGCCAGCTTGACTCTTTTCAGAAGACAGAGCACATGCTCCCATTCATCTCTAGTCAAGTTGATGTGCATTCACTCATTTTGCCTTGCTCTGGATCAACATGGGAGGTGGAAATATAGGCTGAGCTATGTGGACATATGTCATTTTTCAGCCTAACATACTATGTCACTATGTTGTTAGTTTGCTGTGTGTGACGGAGTCATTTACACACAGAGGCTGAAAACCAGTACATAGCTCTTGTAGCTTTGTCATCATATGATAAGTAGATTAAATTGTATCAATTCTACGCAATGCTCTGTGAGCTAAGAAAAACCTGCAGCAGCTATATAAATCCATTTGCTTGTTTGCTTCAATGTTCTGCAACAGAGAGCACTGTCTAGACTGGATAGATACAAATCTACCCCCTTCTCAACTGAGAGTAGCACTATCTATGGGATTTCCAAACTTTGCAGGTAAACAAACGTGCTCTCATTCACTGATAAGAAACTAATATGGGGGCCCAGAAGGTCTCTGCACAAATGGAATGAAGGACAGACATACTGCGCTGCCACTCCATTCATTTCAATGATAGTGCTCAGCAATGTCCAGTGTTGCCATTAAAATGAATGGAACAAAAGCACACATGTATCTCCTCTGGTCTGTTCATGCATGGACGTTGGGACTCCCACTGATCATAAAGTTATTTGTCCACTGGATAGGGGATAATTTTATATCTGGGTACTGTAGTGGCCTGGAAAAAGGCACTACATTGCGCTGTTTAGTTATGGGGACCGGTAATATAATTATCGACCCTAGGGGTTTAATCTGAGTCATTTTACACAAGGGATGCAGGTAACCTAGCAACCAGTTAGGACGTTTATTAGCCAGCTGTACAAGATAGAAAAAAATGCACTCAGATGAGGCATGTAGCCTAGCAACCAGATAGGCTGTGATTGGCTGCAGACAAACTGGTCAGGTGACAGAGATTATAAATAGACGGACAAAAGGTCACAGGAGCCAGAGTGAGTTAGAGAGTGAGCCTGAGTGAGCCTGAGTGCGCCTGAGTGCGCCTGAGTGCGCCAGTGAGGGAGTGAGTGAGATGCGTCAGAGGCAAAGAGAAAGCGCCAGTAAAAGAAGCACCCGACAGGAAAAAAGAAGGTGATGAAGAACATGGCCTGAGCTCACTGTTTTATTTAATAATACCGTTTTACAACAAATTGAGCAAAATATCTGGCTCCGTGTATTATTCCACACCTCACCACTCACAATTACAAATTGTGCCCAAGGGCACTGGCGTCCGACCAAAACAAATCACAATTAATTGCCAGCCACAAAGAATAATAATAAAATTACCATAGTGCTTTGTGGTGTCACGATAGTGCTTTGGGCTGGCACAACAGCCATTAGTAGTGACACGCCAGTATAACTCCTTTACGCATTACTTATATAAATCAGAAAGCTCATTTAATTAAAGGGATTGTCTGACTTAAAATTTTTTTGAACCAGCTGCCCATATAATAAAATAACAAAAGAAGCCATAATCACTTCTCTTCTCACCTGGAAAGGGTGTAGCAGGTCCTGCTGCAGCGCCACCAATCTGAACCCCAGGCAACATGGCACCTAGGATGTGAGTGCTGATGTCAGGAGATAATGCGGTAATGCTGTGGCCTTTGATTGACTACAGTGGTCACCTGACTTCCACTGTCAGTGCAGACCGTGTTTGTCATAGAAACTGCTGCACCATTTCCTGGGGTAAGAAGAGAGGTGAGTTTGGCTACTTTTGTTATTTTATTGCATGGGCAGCTAGTTAAACTTTTTTTTTTTAAGTTTGACAATCCCTTTAACTGATCAATGCTAAACTCATAAATAAAAAAACATGAACATTTGTGTCTCCTCCATTACATCAATTACTCTTAGCTTAACTAGCATATACAATGTATCATAAAATATTCATGGTGTTGATCTTGACCACAATTGTTTTATCTAAGTTAATTGTCTTATCATCAATAAACACCTTCAGATAATGTGTGAGGCAATCTGGCAAAGGCAAATAAAACAAAAATTATGTTTCTATTTTAGGACTAAATGAACAGTCATAATCACATAGTAATGATAGCAAGGTTATGGAACCCGAATGTTAATTGTATTTCATGGCATCTGAAATGTATTTAAATGAGAAAATGTGGTAACAAATGATAATAGAATTAAAATACAGTATGTGAGGAAATCTAAATATACATCGAGATACTCATTTAGACTTTAAATGATTGCAGGCATTTTCTTATAGTTTAGAACACAATAAACCTGATTCACCAGAAATTTCAGTTCATCAAATTCATTCATTCATGTCCTAATACTGATTTGTTTTAAATTCTGCTGTTCCCCATCCATTAGTACACAATCAGCAACTTTGTAACAACCACTACATTACTGAAAACAACCTCCAGGGCTCCAGATGTCTTATAGCCTGAAGGAATGGCTCAGCTTAGATAATCTTTCAATATCCAACTATAGTGGGAACATAGGTTGCAAAAAAAATATTCCAAAAGGAAAAGGCTAGTTGTACTAAAGTGATGAGGAAGAAGCCCAGTACAGTTCAGAAAATACTGTATATAATAAACATAAATAAATGCAAGTACGTAATATATATTGGATCACAATCTGCAATATTTAAGGCACCTTGCTTTAGTCTTTATCAATTTTATAAGATCATGTGAAAGATCTACTAGCCTAAATCTGCCCAAATTCAATTTGTGCAAAAATAACTGGTGCACATGCCTTACACCAACTTTTTTTTAATCTTTAGACACTTTTTGTGCCTGATTCGACAAGGGCAAATAGGTCAAAATTTTGGCACACAATTTTAATGTAAATTGAGCCAATCAATAGGTGTAACGATAGACAAAAGTGTTTAAATATGTGAAAAATGTATCATCCAGCATAAGCTACTGTGATTAATTTGGCACACTTCAGACTGCCTGAGCTCATGGAAAATAGCATTGATTTTCTCAGCTTGGCATACATTTGTCTCAAACATTGCACAAAGCAACTACTTGCTATATACATTTCTGGCAATTTATTATAATTAGTAAAACTATATGAATATATCATATAATGTGTGAAAATCCATGCATATATTGGAAGGCTGGGGTCCCAAATATCAGTTGTGTCTGGCCAGTAGTTTCACACTGAAGCTGGCACAACTGATGTCATTTTGGTGCACTTTGTGCTCTGGTTCAGTGATCATAGCACTCTCTTTCTGTCTCTATTGCTCTCTCTCTGTATCACTTTCTCTGGGTCTCTCTATCGATCTCTCTCTGTCTTTCTATTGCTCTCTCTGTCTTTCTATTGCTCTCATTCTGTTTGTCTATCGCTCTTGTTCTGTCTATCTATCGCTCTCTTTCTAACGCTTTTTCTCTGTTTCCCTCTGTCTCTCTATTGCTATCTTTCTCTATTGTCTCTCTACACTCTCTCTCTCTCTGTCTATTTCTCTCTGTCTCTCTATTGTTCTCTCTTTCTGTCTGTCTCTCTATTGCTCTCTCTCTGTTTGTCTCTCTATTGCTCTCTCTCTGTCTGTCTCACTATCTATCTCTCTTTTTCTGTCTATCACTCTTTCTCTCTGTCTCTCTATTGCTTTCTCTCTGTGTTTCTTTTTCTCTTTCTCTCACTATTTCTCTCTCTATCACTCTCTCACTCTCTCTCTATTGCTCTCTCTAAATGTCTGTCTCTCTATCGTTGTCTCTCTCTATCACTGTTTCTCTATCACTCTCTCTCACTGTCTCTCTATCGCTCTCTCACTCTGTCTCTCTATTCCTCTCTTTCTCTGTCTGTATTTCTATTACTGTCTCTCTCTCTGTCTCTCACTGTCTATTGCTCTCTCACTCTGTCTCTCTATCGCTGTCTCTCCCTCTGTCTCTCACTGTCTATTGCTCTCTGTCTCTATTGCTCTCTCACTCTGTCTCTCTCTCTCTTTCTGACTCTCTACTACTCTTGGTTGGACAGTGTATGGTGCAGCTTAGCAGTGTATGCTGCGTTGCTTAGCAATGCTTCACTCATTTCAGTGCATGCCTGAAGCACAGCAGCGCCGCCCATAGACTTAACATTATAACTTTCACCCCACCTGACAGGTCCCTGAATGTATTGAACTCACATTTGATGATTTTACAGCACCGGTGAGCATGTGTGTCATCTAATGACACCAACATCATACACCAAAGGTAAAGCAAAGGGGTCAAAGTGTGGTGCAAGAAAAAGCATGTAGGCTTATTTATATTAGACTAGCTTACCCGTCGCGCGTTGCTGCGAAGACAGACATACATACATACATACATACATTCGTTTTTATATATCTAGATAACAACCAATCACAGCGCAGCTTTCAAGTTACCTCAGCGCTATAATATATAACAACCAATCACAGCATAGCTTTCTTGTTACCTCAGTGGTATAATATATAACAACCAATCGCAGCGCAGCTTTCATGTAACCTCAGCAGTATAATATATAACAACCAATCACAGCACAGCTTTCATGTTGCCTCAGCAGTATAAAATATAGCAACCAATCACAGCACAGCTTTCATGTTACCTCAGCAGTATAAGAAATAGCAACCAATCACAGCACAGCTTTCATTTTACCTTAGCATTCTCAATATCCAGCAATTGTCTTGTGAAACGTTCGGCGGATGCATCATTTTCTGGTTGAACACTCATCCCGTTGCTCATAATGCCTTTTGCTTTCGTGCTTGAGATGGAAATCAAACGATCTTTGTCTGGGGGGCATAACTGTCGACGATGCTCGCATGCGCGCCACCTATCGTAGGATAGTTGTACTATGCTAGTAATCTTCCCAGAAGTGTACTCAACAACTTCCCAAAGTTTCATGGCGATTGGATGAATGGTGTAGTAATGCATAAAGGACAGACAGACATACATTCATTTATATATATATAGATGACAACAGGAAGTGAGAGATTTAGATTCCGTACGTAAAATTTGGACGCTAATTCTTTTGCGCTTAGAATTGAATAATCGAGTTGGGACCCATTAACTTTTCCTATTTATAACATGATCAATGCTCATGCCAAATTACATCGGGAAGTGAGAGAATTAGATTCCGTATTACGTAAAATGTGGACGCTAATTCTTTAGCGCTTAGAATTAAATAATCGAATTGGGACCCATTAACTTTTCCTATTTGTGACATAATCAATGCTCGTGTCAAATTTCAAGTTTCTATTACATTGGGAAGTGAGAGAATTAGATTCCGTACGTAAAATTTGGATGCTAATTCTTTTGCACTTAGAATTGAATAATCGGGTTGAGACTCATTAACTTTTCCTATTTATGACATAATCAATGCTCATGCCAAATTACATCGGGAAGTGAGAGAATTAGATTCCGTACGTAAAATTTGGATGCTAATTCTTTTGTGCTTAGAATTGAATAATCGAGTTGGGACCTATTAACTTTTCTTATTTCTGACATAATCAATGCTCGTGCCAAATTTCAAGTTTCTATGATATTGGAAAGTGAGAGAATTAGATTCCGTACGTAAAATTTGGACGCTAATTCTTTTGCGCTTAGAATTGAATATTCGAGTTGGGACCCATTAACTTTTCCTATTTATGACATAATCAATGCTCGTGCCAAATTTCAAGTTTCTATGACATCGGGAAGTGAGAGAATTAGATTCCGTACGTAAAATTTGGACGCTAATTCTTTTGTGCTTAGAATTGAATAATCGAGTTGGAACCCATTAGCTTTTCCTATTTATGACATAATCAATGCTCGTGCCAAATTTCATGTTTCTACGACATCGGGAAGTGAGAGAATTAGTGGCAATGACGGAAATCGAACGATCTACGTGGGGGGGGGGGTGTAACTGTCGACGACACTAGCACGCGCACCATTTATCATAGCATAAATGTACTATGCCTATAATCTTCCCAGGAATGTACTCAACAACTTCCCAAAGTTTCATGGCGATCGGATGAATGGTGTAGTAGCGCATAAAGGACAAACAGACACACATGCACACACACACACAGACATACATTCAATTTTATATATAGAGATATGCCTCTGTTTTGTTTGTTTTTTTTTACTTCTTGCAAGGGTAAAAATTAATAATAACATGGCAGATAAAATTAGTGTTGATTAATGTATGGAAATGCATCTCCCATCCATCTCCCATTTGCCCTCCTTTTGTATACAGCCACAAGAAGAATGGAGGAGTGAAGTGATTGCCAAGGATGGAGGGGGAAAATTCACTTCAAATGGGATGTATCCATGAATGGCAGGGCAGGAGGAGAACTTACATACTTTACAAGTGAGCTAACCAGTAGTACTCAATTTCAATTAGTAGCTGCGGAACTAAGTACTATTGTAGGGTGTATAAAAAGAGCTAAAAAGTTTTTTACACTTAGCATAGTCAAACTATTGAATGCCATACCCTAAGTGGTAACATTGACAAGTACACACACAGCATTCAAAAATGTCTTTCTGCTGACAAATACTATTGAGGGCTCATTCAGACGAGCGCTGATTTTGCGCTGTTAGCAGCGCACAGAACGTGCTTCTAATAGGAGCCAATAGATTCCTATAGAAGCTTTCACATGAGAGAATGTTAGGTGTGCTGAATCAGCGCACCTAACAAAAGATAGGTCAAGTGAGTGCAAACTTGCATGTCGGCTCCGAGGTGCGCGCAAAGATAGAACAATGTCCTATCTTTGCTGCGTGCTTTCCATAGGCTCCTATAGAAGCCTTGAAAGAATGCAGCACGCACCTTGGTTCATGTGAATGGGCTACTTCAAATAGCTTGAAGTAGCCTGTTCACGCGATCCTTACAGTACTATAGCCACAATTTTTTTCTCGCAGCTATAGTGCGTGAAAACAGCGATTGTCTGAATGAGCCCTAAGGGCTTAGTCACACGGGCGTTTATTGCCGCGATTTGCGCATGCGCATGCGTCCGGCGACTTTTTAAAACCATTGCTTTGCAATGGTATCGGACACATGAGCGCTTTTTATGCGCTCGTCCGATAAATTAGAGAACAGAAATCGCAGATCGCACCTATCTGCGATCTGCGATTCCTGTTCTCTTCTCTATATGCGCTCAACGGGGCCGGCGGCAGCAGCGCCGACCCCATTGAGAACATACAGAAGACAAATCATTCTTCTCTGCCACAGCTGTAACAGCTGTGGCAGAGAAGAACAATGTTTGCCCATTAAATTCAATGGAGCGGCAATACAGCCGACTCCATTGAAAGCAATGGGCTGCCGGCGTGCGCGGGATGAATTGTCGGGAAGGGGTTAAATATATAACCCCTTACCTGCAATGCATCCTTAAATGTGAAAAAATAAAAAAAAAGGATGTACTCACCTGCTCCCGGCAGCTGGAGATCCCGGCGGTCGGCCTGCAGTGGGTGTGAAGGAGGTGTGACTCAGGCTTGCCCCTGATTGGCTCAGCCTGAGCCAATCAGAGGCTGATCTCAGTCACACCCATTCATGAATTCATGAATGGGTGTGACTGAGACTTGCTTCTGATTGGCTCAGCGCTGAGCCAATCAGGGGCAAGCCTGAGTCACACCTCCTTCACACCCACTGCAGGCCGACCGCCGGGATCTCCAGCTGCCGGGAGCAGGTGAGTACATCCTTTTTTTTTATTTTTTCACATTTAAGGATGCATTGCAGGTAAGGGGTTATATATTTAACCCCTTCCCGACAATTCATCCCACACTCGCCCGCAGCGCTTGCATTCAATGGAGCCGCTGTATTGCCGGCTCCATTGAATGCAATGCGCTGGACAGCTCCGGCCCGTTTCTAATGAAACGCGGCTAGGAGCAGATTTTCGGGCGATTTTTGGGCCGATTTTTCGGCGCCGGTCACGCGATTTGCGCATGCGCATCCGTCATGCGATGCGCAAATCGCGTGAAAAAACGCCCGTGTGACTAAGGCCTAAGGGTTATAATTCATTTGGATGATATATAAATAATCTGAGAAAGGTTAAATTGGATGAATATGTGACTTTTCTCAACATAAGCATATAACTATATATCAAAAACTGATTTGTTTCCTTTATGTGAGGGTATGTAAGAGTTTGTAAACACTTTATGAAACAAATGACAAACAAATGCAAAACTGAGGCCAGTAATAAAAAAAAAAAGTCATAATGCGTTGCATTAGTTTTTATTTCCATCACAACATTTACTGCAATAGATTGAAAAACACCAGTTTATCCATCACTGCTATGTTTTGGGACATCAGTTTTTCAATACGATGTTTCTAAAATTTATGTCAATGGGAAGATGGAAATGTAAAATTGTACATGTTTTATATCTGTCAATTCAATCACATTGCTTGCCCCATTGACATCAATGTTTAAAAACAAGCAGACAGTTTTGCACATGCAGAGTTGTCTTGTCCACTATAAACAATGTCCTTTGGCACACAAAATAACAACTGATGCATTTTTATCAAAATGGAATTCCATGGGCATGGAATCAATTTTGATGTTCACTTGCAAATGCATTTTGCTCTAACTCAGACAATAGCAATGTCAGTGTACAACACAATACAAACTGCACTGATATTACTGTCCTGTGTTATCAGTGTAATTACCAATACTAGACTAAAGGCCCATTTACACGCAAAGATAATTTTTCAAACAACTGAAAGATTGAAAGATTCAGCGATTTATTTGCATAGAGTGTTAATGGCCGTTAACACTCTATCATCTTCATTTGCATGTAAAGGGGCCTACAGGAGCTGTTTGCTGTTTGATTAATCACATGCCCAGCTGTGCAAACAGCTGCATTGTTCTGTTCTAGTGGTTGCCTGCAAATTACAATGTTATCTGCCATCTCCCGTGGAGATAACAGCATGCAATCTATTGAGAGACACTTTATCTCACAATGTCTGAGGGTGCGTTCACACGAGCGCATAAACGGCGCGTTTTTGCGCCCAATCGTATAAACGTGACCATCTGAGGCATTGGTTTCCAATGTATTCGTGCGCACGGGCAATTTTACGGCGCGTAAAAATGACAACCCAAATAAAACCCGGAACATATGCGCCCGAAATACGCGCCATCTCATATTCGATGGCCGAAAAGACCGTTTGAAAAGTAGGAACAAACGAAAATACGCTTTCTAGCTCTGGTCGTGATCGGCAAAAAACGTTCTTTCCGGCGATTATACGCTGCGCTCGTGCGAACGTAAATACGCCTACGCTCGTGTGAACGCACCCTGAACTATGGATTTTAATTTGACCTTAAAATCATCATTAAAACAAAAAGTGCACGAAGCCCATGTTTAGATGTAACAATAATCGCTCATTTTTGGAAGTTTGAAAGAATTTTGAGCCATAATCGTTACGTGTAAGTGGGCCTTAAATGAAGGGCCAGTGATGACATCACAGTCCCATGACAATGTCAGTGTCAAAAGGAGGGATTGTTAGGACGTAAAATGCTAGTAGTGGCGAAGGGGAAGGAAGAGGAAGTAAAGTGCTGCTACTAGTGGGAGAGTGGTGGGAAGGGGGAGTACAATTCTTCTACTAGTGGGGAAAGGATGGGAATGACGAGTAAATGCTGTTGCTGTCACCAGTGGGGGAGGGATGGGGTTAAAATGCTGCTGCTATTTAAGCTACACTGTGGTGTTTGGCGCTGCTAAAGGATATTTTATGCTGCACTGTAGTATTCATCTGACCTTTCCGGGATGATATTTTATTCTGCACTGTGATATTTGTTTGGCACTGCCAAGGCATTATTTTGTGTTGCTTGGCACTATCAGGGCATTATTTTGTGTTGCTTGGTACTGCTGAGGTGATATTTTCTGCTGCACTGTAGTATTCAATATAGCTCAGGGCTAGTAGTATGTGCCCTGCATGGTGACATTTGTTTGGCTCTGCTGGGGGTGATATGGCTGCTGCATGATGGTATTTAGCACTGCATGGTAATATTTGTTTTCTGGTGAGGTCCTGTCATCACCAAGGATTGGTTGGTGAGACCTGCATAGAAAATATTTGAGAAGCCCCAATCTATTGGATTAAGCCAGTACATAACAGCAGATAATACCATCTTCACTCCTGGACTCCTATTCACCTACTACAGTAAACCCAGATTCAGATGAGCATATTATAGAAACATTTATGCGCTAATGGTATGGACTGCATGTCTACTGATCCCCATCATGCTGTGAGTTTGAGTCCGTAGACTTGTGTTTGACCTGGGACAACCCATCCATATTACAGGTGATACGCTAGTCTGAATCTACCCTTAAGCACGGTTTTTTTCCAACATGCATTGTACACGGCTATTATTCTGCAATATTGAGGGACCATATTACATGTGGAATGGTGGGGCTTGTGTGCCAGGGCTTTTTTTAAACACTAGTCCACCCCCGCCTACCACATTGTGTTTCTCACAAACAGTTTTTCTGAAGACCATTATCGATATTCTAAATTGTGCTCCGCTCACTTTCTCGAGCAAATAGATTCCAGCCGTGACCAACCAGTGTCATAGCAGGATGTTTAAGCTAAATCCATTGAATCTGCCTGAAAAAAGAATTTAGAAGTTCATGTAACCAAGATTGTCCAAGTCATCTGTGTAAGATGGTGGTATTAGCAGGTTTTAACTTTTTAGATAAAGAATCAGTTGCTTCTGAACAAATGTCACCAATGAATTTAGTCATCCATCCCATCTCCTCCATTGCATTTAACATTAAAAAGGAAAATAAAGACTCTCATTGTGTTATTCCCATCAAGTTTCAAACTAAATCCCAGTGAATACCCATCCCTGCCATGGTGGACTATCGAGCAAATGGGAAATTCATGGAACATTTCTTTTGAAATAAATAAGGGGTGAAATTTCCAGAGAACCTGTCATCTATTATGAAAATTGTAGATGGATCCCCTTTGAGCTCAAGGCCAGTTGATCAAGAGACTGAACCTTTGGAGATCCTTATGGAGCCTAATCACCATGAGGTTTTGTCCTTCTTGTTAATTTCACCTTCACACTTCCCTATCATTTTAGGATTGCCATGGCTGCAGACTCAGAACCCCACAACTGACTAGGAAACCAAGAAAGCATTTTTTCAACCAGAGATCCTGAGAATTTATCAAAACAGGCTCCTTAAAACGTTGTGGAGGGCCTTGAGGTATAAGCAAGATTACCACATGCATATGAATTATTTACTGATGTATGTGACAAAAAGAATGTTGACAAGCTTTTTCCACATCGGCGTAATGAGAAGTGTTACCTGGAGCACCTATACCCCTTGGAGGCATATATCCATTGGCAGATCCTGAGCTGACAGATCTTAAAGAACATATAGCTGAAAACTTAGCTAAAGGGTTTATTTGTTCATCATCATCCACAGCAGGCACACCTATATTCTTTGTCCAAAAAAAGCATTGAGTCTTTGCATTATTTATAGAGAATTGAACAAAAGTACAATAAAAAAGCAGTAACCTCTGTAATTGATTCCTGAGTTGTCAGAAAGAGTTTGTGAAGCAAAGATCTTCCTGAAATTAGATCTCCGAGGTGCATATACAGTAATTTGATTTGCATTAAACCAGGTGACTGATAGAAAATAGTATTCAGATCACGTAAAGGACACTACAAATATTTAGTCGTGTTCTTTGGACTTTGTAATGCCCCGGCAACCTTCTAACATTTTGCTAATGACATTTTCAGAGACTTGTTACATCTGTTTGTGGTCATTTACCTGGATAGCATATTAATCTTTTCCAATTCTGCAGAACAGCAGAATCATGTGAGAATTGTACTGGAGTGTCTAAAAGCATATCAATTCTATATCGAGTTGGAGAAATACGAATTTCATCAAACAGAAATCCAGCTCCTGGGTTATATAATTTCTTCCATAGGATTATGTATAGGTGCTAGCAAGATCCAAGCAGTTACAAATAGGCCAACTCAAAAAAATGTGAAAGAGGTCCAACGAATTGTAGGATTTGCTAATTTTTACAGACATATCATTAAAAACTTTTCAGGAATAATTGCACCAATTACATAATTAACAAAAAGGACAGCTATTGTTTGGTCTTCCCAGGCACAGTATGCTTTTTCTTGCATGAAAGAAAATTTCACAAAAGTCCCTATACTGGTTCATCCTGACCTAGAACGTGCCTTTATTGCTGAAGTGAATGCTTAAGATTGTGCAATATGAACCATGCCCTTGTCCTATTTCTCTCAACTTTTCAGTCCTCCAGAGACGAATTGTCCTTTGCAAAATTTCTGATATTGCTTTTAACCCCAAATGATGTACAGTTACGTTATGGGGGTTCAGGGTTTGTACTGAGGGTAATTGGGAGCAGATCCCACTCCACAGAATATGGGTGCAGGCTTTTTCTTGCAGCTGACACTAGCCTGCAACAGCTGTGATCAGCACTCCTGCTAATTGTGACTGTTAACCCTTTAAATGTTGATGTCAATCTCTGTAATTGATTCCTGAGTTGTCAGAAAGAGTTTGTCAAGCAAAGATCTGACAGCAGCATCTAAATGTCCCAGTGATATTGCAAGGTGTGGTTTGCTTGCCAAGGGGCCGGGGGCCTTCTGAGTCCCTAGGGCTGTCATTGCAGATTGCCTGTCAGATTACAGTATAGTATAATACTATGGTATTACATTATATTGCAGGAGCGATAAAACCATCACAAGTTCATGTCCCCAAATAAGATATAGAAGACAGTTTCTGCTGAATAGATTGTATGATTCTTAATTTCTTTTGTCTTCATGAAGTAACAGACAGTAGTATAGCAATAGGGTTCATACAGAGTTTTGATTGCAAGCAAGCCCTTAAGCTAACAGGGTCCCCCTAACTAAAATAAACACATTGCTGGGCTGGTGCCTCCAACCCACAGCCCCTGCAACCTCTGTCTAGCCGAGCAGTCAGGCAGACTTTGAGGTAGTGGCAGGATGGGAAAAGTGTACAGAGATGCCTCATAGCTTTAAAAAAAATCTTAATGGCAGTCTGGATGGAGAAGAAAAGAGAAAGTGGATGACCCAGCTCAGAGAAGACACCATATATACTGTATATATGCGTGTGTGTGTGTGTGTGTGTGTATATATATATATATATATATATATATATATATATCTTTTTTTTTTTTTTTTTAATTTATTGATGTATATAGTACACTTATATATATTTTTTGGGATTGGACCATGGCTAGTAGCCTGGCAGAGTAGCTGTGGCAGGGGGTTAGGATTGAACTTCTGCACTAGGGCCCATGAGCCTTTAGCTATACCCCTGATACCAGATGAAGTTGTTTCTGATTGGGAAGTCTAAATTACATCTGGATTCTGGCGTAATTTTTGCACGGCACTTGGCTCTCTCAGTTTATCATCTGGTCTTCATTCCCAGTCAAATGGTCAGAAATTGAGGCTTCAGGGTATGACTAAAAACAGTGAGTGGAAATGAGTTCTGAAAATATGTGGCATATGGCTACACTATAGCATAATACATTACCAATTGTGACATACTGTGTATAGATATATATGTATGTACAGCCCAATTGGTAATGTATCAAGCTATAGTGTAGCCACATATTTTCAGAACTCATTTCCACTCATTGTTTTTTGTCATGCCCTGAAGATCATAAAAGTACCTTGGTTCATTCCAGCAATAACAATATATTTATTCACCCTGTCTTTACCATTGCAATAAGAGTTTCTCTCATACTTCCCAAAGGAAATTAAGTAAAAACTCAATATGGCCAAAGTAAAAGTCTTCAAATACCTCTTTAAACTTTCAGAGATCTATTCCTTGTTTTGCAATGATTATGTTTGATGTGTAATACTTAAACTCATATAAGAGCAGCAATTGAGATTCAGAGAATAAAATAATGAATAGGCCCTTCGGCTGTGCAGCCGTATGAGTTTGAGTAATAAAAAAAGGAAAAACATAGAAAGAAGAGCACTTTAGCATTACTGAGCAAGGAACACATCAACTATAGAAGATAAAGCAGAATTTATATAGTTTTCAAGGCACTACATATTTATAGTTTAAATCATGATCGTCGTTACATATTGTGTAGTTTCTGTTTATCAAATATGTATTTATGCAATGCTAACATTCTATAAAATGAATAAAATGACTATAGTAGATCTATTAGATATTTTAATCTATTGTATTGATACTATTTATAATACACTATGCAACATATTGAGGTTTAAGTAGTGAGTTATTGGGCAGTTATATAAAAGATGCATCTTGAACAAGCAGATAACATTTTCTAGTACTAAAACCCCTTTAAAGCAGGCAAAATAGCGTAATATACTGAACTGGAAGGCAAAAATTCTGCAGTAGAGTCTTGGTTATCTCATAAATGCTAATTTGCAAGTACTGAAAGAGTTTTTGGTCAGTCAAGGGCTGTGGCTAATTCATTAATAACAGAAAAAAGCTACAAAGTAACTTGTGAACACAAGACGAAAGATTGCAGTATTGCATTGATGTATCCAACTAAAACTGGATAGCAGGAGGAAAAGCAAAATGAGACATCTAAGTGGATAGAGGAGGAGAACAGTGGAATAATGGAGTGATATGGAGAGACAAGGACAATATGCAAGTGAGAAGATTGGTTGGGATGTTGGCATGTAGTTGACTTACTGGACTGTGTGCCTATATGGTGGGATACGTAACAGAATTACTCTGGAGGTATATGTTCAGCACCGTCCTGGGGTATACTTCTAACATAGGCTAAAAATCAGATGTAAACAATGCCTTAAAGGGAATCTCCTGTTAGCACCGTAAACTAAGTTATGCTGCTTATAGGGCAGTTTTTGTGGAGTCCAGTGGTATAATTTTTATACTTACTGGACTCCTTGTTCCCATTCTGTCATCCTGGAAAGTTGACATGCTGTCAGCCAATGTGGCCCTTTTTATTCAGTCCATACACACAGACTCCCATATAGAACAGTAAAGTATGTGCGCATGGTCTGAAGGAAAAGAGTCATAGTGATGGATGGAGCACCAACCTCCCGGGTGACAGTGTGGGAACAGGGAGACCAGTAAGAAAAAAAATAAGCCCCTGGACTTCGCAGGACCTGCCCTATAAGCACTATTACTTATTTTATGGTGCTTCCATCTTGGTGCTTTATATCACAGGACATCTCCATAGACATGTGGAGTCCATTCCTGGTCAGAGTTGTTTTGGAGGCTCTACACAACATTATGGAGATGGTTTTAATGTTATGAGTGATTAGTGTATAATTGAATTAATCATTCCAAAATCACAGAAAAAAATCTAGGCATATCTACTTACCAAAGTACTAGTAGGACATAGATGGGAAGGCAAATACACCACCTTCCAATAGATGCAGACAGCCCAAATGGTAAATGAAGGACCTTATAACAGACGCAAAGTACTGATGAACAACTGCTAAGATGACCTCCCTACAAAGAGAGGAGTGGCTACTCTGTGCCACACCTGCATATACGTAAAACAATAATAATTCAAAGGGTGCCAGGACACCCCAGGCTTTCCCAGCACCCAAAACCATACTGCACATTACAGAAGATACTGTTAAATATTGATAAAAATGAACATGTAGACAGGCAAAGCGCCAAATGGAGGAGCATTGCAAAAGTGCAAAACACTGACAAGTAACCACTCACACACCTATATTAAAAGGGGGAGGGGTGAATGGCTGCCTAGCACAAAAACTTCATATAGATTTTTCCATATTAGTGTCGATATAAATTATCCAGGCAGTATAGGTTTTGAAATTATATTTTTGAAGTTTCATTTCATTCTAAACAAATTTACACATCTTTCTACAAAGTTGATGTACAATGGATCTGTGATATGAGAAGTAACATTCATATGGTAAGAGATCAAGGTCAATGTTACAAGCAAAAGTTAAATCTATATTTTTACCACCTGGAGTTGTGGAAAATTCGAAGGCAGAAAATCTAGATTAAAATGCGTTTTCATGAAGCTTAAATCACGTAAGTCCAATTGAAATCTACAACCAGTTTGATGGGCAATTGTGTATCGAGACTTCTTTGTAGTCTCAGAGTAAGGGCTTAGTCACACGGGAGCATCCGTGCGGCCGATGCGCCCATCTTCCTGCACTAAGAAGACAGCCACACTGCAGGATGGGCGTCTCTCTGACAATGGAGCCGGTCATGTGTTCTTTCTGCCGGCGCTGTGGTGAGTCGTCCGTCCTGCAGCCGTAAGCCATCATTATTGGAAACATTTGACATAGCATTTGGGAAATTCTTGGCAAAGCTGTGGAATCACTTTTCCCATGACCTACTTCACATCCTTCTCAAACCAAAAATGTTGCTAGTATATCCAAATTCATTATTGTAGAACATTGTGTTAAAATGTGTAGTTGTCGATCACCATATCCTACTATAATCACCACTTCTCTTGAATGTTCATGATAACTGCACTGGAACCTCTTCATCATCACCAGGGTGATTAGTATCCACATCCATGAATTCCAAATGATTTCCCAACTCCAGACACATCCCTGGGGCACTAGATGTGCTCAGTTGTGGCTCCAGTAGCTCGGAATCCACCTCATGACTGTCGGATAACTTAACTTTGAGACACTCTCCATAAGCCTTCTGACATTAGCATTAGTGATTTTAGGCTTTTTGTAATTTTCACAAGGTGCTCTATCCTTTCAAATGTGTTTTCTATCAATTTGAAGCCATTTATTAGTCATATGTCACGACATTTTACGTAAGAAAAAAATGTTCACACTTCTTCGCATTACAATTTTCTTAAATGTCCCCTATTTGCTTTTTTTCAATGTATACTTGTAGAACTCACTGAGAGAAATCAAACAACACCCCACATGACGTGATAACGTACTGGAGTCTAAACCTACACTACTTTTTATTTGTACGGAACAGCGATTTTAGTAACTCAAGATTGTGGCGCGATTGCATTACCCAATAACGTCATTCCAAGGTCATACTCTTGTTGATAGGTACATTGGTCCTTCCTCTTTATAATTAGATATTTAACACTGTCGTTGTACATGTTGTCTAGAAATTATTTTGATTTTAAAATGTTTATGCTTTTGTAAACTCGTTGGCCTAAGTACGGTTCCAAAACAATAGACAGATTGTACGTCAAAACATAAAAATATGTAATTCACTTGTCAAACTCCTAGTTTATCAGAGCAACAATTATTACAAGTTGTAACATTTGTGTTTTAAACTCACTCTTTTTCCACCCATATTACTACAAAATGTTATTTAACTCATACATGGTTTTAAAAAAGTGAAATTATACAATATATCCTAGACCCGAAACCTCAAAGTAAGCAGTCATGCTTTGTCAATTGCCCGCTCAATGATAAATTGTGGTTACATGTTTGGCTGTAAGCCCAGAAGTGTCACTAAGCAACCTTCTTAAAAGTAGCACATAAAGGCTAAAAGCTTTAAGAGTTGATATCAAATACTCTTAATCTTCATTATGTGAAATATTAGTAAACTATTGCTTGGGAAAACCAAGGATCTCCATCAATGTAGACTGACATTTAAAACATTGAGACATTTACTAAAATATTAAAAAGATGACATCATAATCCTTTGTAATTACAACGTATACCAAATATGGTGATGGCACAACTAAAGAAGCACAAAACAACCTAAACTGAATATTGCATAAATGCAACCCATTATTTTTACTATAGGGACCAATAGTTTTTACTATAGGGACCTGTTTGATTTGTTTTTTTAAGGAGGGGATATGGGTTTTTAGAATTTAATGTTTGTGAAAATGTTCTCAATCCTTTTCTTAGATGATAAATAAAGATGCTGGAAACTCTGTACATGTATTTGGAAATATATTTATATGTTGAGAATCCCTGATAATTACGCAATTTATAAACAAGTATAATTGTTGTATATTGCATATTTGAGCCGAGGGCTATGACTTTTAAACAATGCCTATTTGGCATTAAGGCGCCTAATGTGCACAAAGAAACCATCCAAACACCATTACATCACCAGCAGCCAGTCCTGATAACACACTGCAGAATAGGTCCACAAATAAATGTGATTTATGTTGAATCCTGCAGCAAGAGTACCATCTGCATTATGCGGCATAGATTTAGCAGAATAGGCAATGTTTTTCCAGCCTTCAATAGTCCAGTGTTACTATATTGAATATTCTTAGGCCACATTCACATAGCCTTTATACACTCTGGCATGACTTCCATTGTTTGGCTATGTTATCGGAGTCAAAGTATGAATAAACTGGAAGGGCCAGCTCCAGCACATGCCAGACCCGGACAACGCCAAACCACTTTTACTCCATGCCACTTGAAATTTTCCTTGATGAAATAGTGCACCGTGTTGCTTTATTTCATCTGGGATTTCATGCCAGACTTGCACCACAGGAACCAAATGGAGCCTCCAATGGGGATGCAAATACAGAAGTGCGGCCTTAGTTTTTAGGAGCGGAACCATGTGTGGTTTTCTGCTGCTGTAGCCCAAGGTTTGAGGCATTGTACATCAGAAATGCTCTTCGGCTTATCCAAGTGTAGACACAAACAACAGTGGGCTCCTGCGCAATAACAGTATATGGTCCCCTGCTCTTCATCACAAAGGCCCCCCTCTATGTCTCAGAGACTTAGTTTTTAAATACAGCTGGCCAAACAAATTATTTAGATCCCATCTTTTTCCCATTTTGGTTTGGTTTGATGTCAAATAAACCATCTGGCCTTGTCTACACCCATTTGGATATTGAGTTACTGTAGAACTACATTACTCTCCATCAGAGGCATAACTAAGAGCCCTTGGGCCCCGATGTAAAATCTCTAACAGGGCCCCCTGTCTGCCATGTGCCATTTATAATACTGGTATGTAACAGGGGAGTCTTTGCGACCCCTAAGGCCTCATGCCCACGGGGACAGATCCGCAGCGGGTGTTCCGCACGTGTGATCCGCGCCCCATAGAGATGCATTGGACACCCGTAGGTAATTAAATACCTGCGGATGTCATTCTCCCTTGAGGCGTGGATTGCGTGTGCGGGAAAACCCCCACAGCATGCTCCATTTTAGTTCGCGTCTCCCGCGGGAATGGCTCCCGCAGGCTTCTATTAAGCCTATGGAAGCCGTCCGGATCCACTGCACACCCGCACCTGAATTTCTGCTCTCCGGCGCGGGAGCATGGGAGCTCAGGAGTTTAAAAAAATTGAAGTGCGCGGCGCATGCGCGGCGCACGCTGCCGGCGTGCTGAGCACATCTGCCGGGCCAAAGAAAGAAGATCCGGCCGCAACGGAGGGAAGATCCGCAGCGTCCGGACTGGAAAGTAAATGTTATTTTTAGGCCTCATGTCTGCGGGAAAGGAGGGACCCGCTGTGGGATTCTGCATGAAGAATCTGCGGCAGGCCTGATTTTCCCCAAGGACATGAGGCCTAAGGCTCCTGGGCCCGTTAGTAAGTGCTACCTCTGCACCCCCTATAGTTACGCCCCTGCTCTTCATAGTCATTTTACATTGTATACTGTTCAACAGTTTACAAAAGTTCAGCTGTGCATTCACACAAATTAACTATCTCCTGTACCATACCCAAGTACACACCCTGAATTAACAACAAGGTTTTTCAATGGTATATATTAGGGTTATTCTAGCAATCAGTATAGTCAGAATATAGTGTGGTGATGAGTTCAGTTCTTGACGTTCCATCTAACTGAGCACTTCGTCCTGGAGTTCAGAGCTGTATTTGTCTGAACCCTAGCAATGAGTTATCCCATTAATGGTAAAATGATCTAATACCTGTGTAAGTAATTAATGTACCAGATGCCTGACACTAGTAATATCACCTTTATGATCCATACATCAGTATTGGTTCCTTTCAACTGTTTGATTGACCCAATAAATGAAGGCTGACTGTTCAAGATACTAATAGCTTAGCTTAGTTATTTATATGGTTGTCACAGAGTTTAGATCATTTTGAATCATCGAACATAATTAATGCGACTTTAGTGCCAGCCATCAGCACAAACTAATAAAATTGTTTGGAAGTATCAGCTATATTTAGAAGCCATCTGGAACCAAAAGGTACCAGAACAACTATTAAATCAAGAAAGTCAACAGCATTTTAGTCTAGTGGGTGATATAACACAGTGGTTTGGGCTAAACTTCTCCACAAAGGTTTGCAAATTACTCTGTGTAACACTGTCATGTAAGATGAAGCATTTAATCCATTGTGTGTCAAAATAGCCGCAGTGCCATCTTCAGGGGAGAAAAGTTAGTGCAGTCACTTGTAACTTTATTGCATTTAATTTTAATACATTCAACCAATCCCAGTAGGCTGCACTGGTATTCTTATGGGCAGTTCCACACTTGCGCCAGGCACACTAACTCTAATGATGCAGCATTTGTGCAATGATTCTAATTATGATCAGAAGCGGGAGATTTGGACTGTACGCGTCTAATGACCATGTTTACCAATACACTAGGAAAACTGTTGAGGTTACAATAACTCTATGCGTTTATCAATTTATGTTACAGTTTAACGCTGTCCTGTGACTCATCAAAGCAATATTACCAGCATTGCATATGTGCCAGACTCTAGAAATAGACCGCTAGAATCATAAGTATCATGTAAATCCCCGCAGCTTCACTATGCATTATGAAAGTATTAAAAAAAACATTAGTCTGGTTGACCATTATGATATATGGCTGCTCTTGTGGCTTGTTTCACCAATCCAGTTGTTTTCACATAATTGTATGTTTATATTCTGTCCATTCCCTATTATCCTACCACTTAGGATAAGTAACATTAGACTGAATTTAGATATTTGGCCTGAAGTAAGCAGTTCTGTTTTGTCCAGCATCCCAGGGTCTATTAGTATAGCCAAATTATGATCATGCAGATAGGCCAATAATATCCATCTGTATTCATTTTCCATTTGCATTTACCAACATACCTAGTAATCAGTTAATTTTGATAGGAAAATTACGTAGCGTTCTTCTCCGAGTATTAGTAAATGTAGGGCGTAATTAAAAATTCAAACAAATCTGGTACCTTGGGAAAACATAGAAATGCTGCCAATTTTATTTTTCTATAAAGATAGATGTTTCATAAAAGTTATTAACTTATTAAAACTCTCTAAAAACCACTGAATGAATTGGATTATACTTGTTACATAGAAATTGTTCAGTGAGGGTCGTTTAACAGGATTACAGAGTTAATTGTTAAGAGATGAAAAGAGACACCCTAGAAATTAATCTGCTGTATATTGTAGAATTGTTTTGCTGTCTGCAGTAAGCCACTATGCTGGCACGAAAATCTCATTGATGACCTGGAGAGTTCTATTTGCATTTCCCATAGATGTTACTACAGCAGATGAGAGATAGGGGGGAAATAACATCCAGAGCAAGTAAGCAATCTGTTAAGTGAAAATAGAGTTTGCCAAGTCCCGGGGATTTGTACTAGGCATTATGTTAACTGCTTCCTTCCTAAGTGTTATATTGTGATGGGCAGTTTGTCATAACGTAACTCATGTCTGTCTATAAAACTTATGTTACGCTGCCATGATTGTTATAGATGTTGCTAGTTATTTGCCACAATTAATTGTTTCAGATCTTTAAACATTAAAAAATATTGGAGAATGTGTCAGTTTAACATGGCCAGGCATTCTTACGGCAAAAAATAATTTCCATTGCCTATTCGGTAAAGGGGTAATCCTCATTTAGTTGGTTCAGCAACATATGTAATTTATTACTTGCTCTTGTGACCAATTTTACCCCATTCCTCTTGTGACTCTACTGTATTCTATTCAGAACAACTTTTATTTAAAGTGACCCCTTTTCTACACAATTCTAGCTTAGTTTTGTATATTAAGGCCTCATGTCCACGGGGAAAATCAGGCCCGCTACGGATTCTACATGTAGAATCTGCAGCGGGTCCCTCCTGCCCCGCAGACATGAGCGCTGAAAATAGGAATTTAAAAGAATTTACTCATCCGGAGCGGGCGGGGAAAGTCTTCTCTTCCTCACGGCCGGATCTTCTTTTTCGGCCGGCGGATGAACTCGTCACGCCGGCGGCACGTCGCCGGCACGTCACCGACGTGCCGCGCGCATACGCCGGGCACATCCGCCGAGCCGAAGCAAGAAAGATCCGGCCGTGAGGAAGAGAAGACCTTCCCCGCCCGCTCCGGATGAGTAAATTCTTTTAAATTCCTATTTTAGGTCTCCCGCGGATCCGGACAGCTTCCATAGGCTTCAATAGAAACCCGCAGGAGCCGTCCCCGCGGGAGACCCGCACGAAAATGGAGCATGGTCCAGATTTTTTCATGCTCCATTTTTTTTAAAATCACTTTTATTGACCATCCGCGGGTATTTATCTACCCGCGGGTGGTCAATGCATCCCTATGGGGTGCGGATCCGCGCGCAGGAGAAGAGTTAAAATCTGCTGCGGATTTTAATTCTTCTTTTGCCCGTGGACATGAGCCCTTAATGCATCTGTGCTAGTTGATTTCCATATATATCCCTCTAGCAGTTGGTACTGTGACTTTCTGCATCCAACAGGGTGAGCCTAGGAACTTACTGCATACTACAGTACTTGTACAATGTACTTACCAATAAAACAGGATGCAGAAATCTTCTGGGCTCCTTGTGGTGTCTACAGGCATGTATGCTCACATGCAGCAATTTTGTCATGACTTTTGCTACAGTTTGTGCCTTGGTTTTGCTAGAAATAGCAAACTTTGCCTGAAAGGATTCTTGCTACTTTTTACTATTGATGACTAGAGATGAGCAAGCACGCTCAGATAAGGCGGTTACTCGAGTGAGAATCGCTCTTCTCGAGAGACTGCATCCTCGTCCGAGCAGGCTCGGGGGGGGGGGGGGGCGGCGGGGGAAGCGGGTTGGAGCAGGGGGGAGAGTAAGAGAGATCCCACTCTCTCTCCCCCCCCCACTACCCCCCGTCGCCCCCCCCCAAGCCTGCTCGGATGAGAATGCAGTTATTTCTACTGATGACCTATCCTTGGGATAGGTCATCAATTGCGGAATGACAGGGATCCGCCATTTGAGATCCTCACCAATCAGATGATCATCCAACCCACTGCCAGCGCAGTGGGACCAGACGTACACATTGGTGGTCAAGGCCAGAAGTGTAATAGCTGGCTTCACTCCCACTGAGCATGGGAGCAATGCCTTTCTCTTACACTTCTGCCCCTAACCACCATTGTGGATATCCGACCTCACTAGTCAGGGCCGGAAGGTTCAAAAGTATGTTAACCCCCTAAGGACATAGCCTTATTTGGCCTTAAGGACCAAGTCTTATTTTTCAAATGTGACATCTGCCACCTAATGTGGTTATAATTTTTGAATGCTTTTACTTATCAATATGATTTTGAGCTTGGTTTTTCATGACATGTAGTTTAGGTTAGTGGTAAATTTTCATCAATAACTTTGTGTTTATTAATAAAAAAAAAATTTAAATTACTAAAAATTTGGAAAAATTTACAATTTTCAAAATGTTAATTTTTTCAGTTTCTAAGACAGATAGTCAGACACTACTAATTAGTTATTAATTTACATTTAGCATAGGCCTACTTTATAATAATTCTTAAGTGTTTTTAGGACTTCACAACGTATATAAGTTTAGCCATAATTTTTTAAAAACTGATTTTTAAGGGACCAATTCAGTTCTGATATTGATTTTAAGAGTCTATATATGAGAAACCACCCTTGATTACCCCCCCCCCCCCACAAAAAATAAATAAATAAATAAATAAAAATGGCATTTAGGATGTTTATTAGCCCTCTAGCACAGCAGGAAATAGTAGAGAAACAAAACTCAGAATTTATTACCCGGATCCTGCAGTTGTCGAAATGCCCCATATGTGGATGTAAACTGTTGCTTGGCAGTCCTGCACATGGCAGGACTCAGAAGGAAAGGAGCGCTATTTGGCTTTTGGAATGCAGATTTTGCTGGAATCATTTTCAGACGCCCTGTTGTGTTTGCAGTGCTCATGAGGTGCCAGTACATTTAAAACCCAAAGAAGTTTGATTACCATGTTTGAACGCTAATCTGAGAAGCCCCATTGAAATTAATGGAGGCGTTGTACAGCAGTGTTTGAAACGCTGTGCTGAACGCTATAAAAAGCGGTGAGTGTGAATGTGGCCTTAAGGTCCTATATGATTTGATATAGTGTTTCTAGTGTTAGCCAAGGCTGTTGAAGACCCAATGCCTATTTGTAAGGCTTAAAAAGCCTGCTGCTGCTAATTTCAGGTGCACAACCCAATACTTGTTATGTCTACGAGAACATGATTTCTTCGGATCTCTGGGATACTTTATATTTGTACTGCTGTGATGAGAATGAATTCTAGTGTGTTCTATAAATGACACAGAACAGTCTGTTCCAACCTGAAGGAACTTATTCATATCTGTTTGCACTGTGCTGATGTTCTTTTTTCTGTTGGCTTTTTCCATTCCAATTAATTTCAAATGTTGAAGAGCAGAATAACAAGAATATATAAAAAAATATATAAAAAAATAACTTTACATACAACTACAAGTAAGGAAATGCCTTGCAGATTTTTGTGCAGATTTGCCACAGATTTCACCACTTGAATTGCAACGAGTGAAATCCACACTGAAAATCTGCAGCATAAATTACGACGCAATAGTTTTAAAATCCGCACCGCAGGTCAGTTAATGATGCAGATTTGTTCATCAACATGTAGATGAGATTTCTTGAAATCGTATGCAGATAGTTTGTGAATCACTGGGGATTATCTGCACACAAACTGTGCAAAATTTGCATCATTTAGTTTCTCTTCACACACGCAGGAACTGCAGCGGAATTTACGCAGCATTTACAGAACAAGCCATGTGGAAGTGATTTTATAAAATGCTGTGAATTCTGATTCTCATGTCTATTTATGCTGTGGAATTGAGTCCTTGAAATAGAAGGGTTAAATTCCATAGCTGTCCCACAAGTGAAAATGTGGCCAAATCAGCATCATTTTTTAAGAATTGCTGCGGGTATTCCGTTGTGGACTGCCCGCAGTGATTCCGTCATGCGAGAAGTAGTCCTTACACTATGTGGACATGACCTAACTGGTGATTAACTTTATGTGCACAATAAAACAATATTTGTCTATGTTTTGTCAGCTGGAAAACTGACTGGAGACTGAGTGATGATCAGGATTGTCTTCATAGATGCACATGATGAGAACATTGTTCTTCCTCTTTACAAGTCACTGGTCAGACCACACATGGAATACTGTGCACACCAGTAGCAGAACTTAAGAAAGTTCAAAGATAGACAACCAAAGTAATAGACGGAACTGGTGGACTACAATACCCAGAGAAGTTATCAAAATTGGGGTTATTTAGTTTAGAAAAAAGAAGGCTGAGGGGGGACCAAATAACTATGTATAAAAATATCAAGGGACAATACAGAGATCTCTTTCATCATCTATTAATACCCAGGACTGTGGCTGTAACAAGGGTGCGCTCTCTACATCTAGAGGAAAGTAGGTTTGTACACCGATATAGAAGGGGTTCTTTACTGTAAGAGCAGTGAGACTATGGAACTCTCTGCCTGAGGATGTGGTCATGGCGAACTCGCTAAAAGAGTTTAAAAGGGGCTGGAAGCCTTTCTTGAGCATGACAATATTATATGTCATAGTCACTGACTGCTTCGAAAGGATTATTTTGATTACCAGATTGGAGTCAGGAAGGAATTATTTCTCCTGAGGTGAAGAAAATTGTCTTTTACCTCCTCATCGTTTTTTGATGCCTTTCTCTGGGTCAACATCGGGGGGTTATAGACTGAACTGCATGGGCAAATGTCTTTTTACATTATGAAGCCGCTTTCAGTTGAGTACATTTTTAATCCGTATTTGATCCATAATACGGAGCTAATGAAAAACTATAAATCTGATAACATGGGTGAATTTTTCACAGCTATGTTTTTAAAGGGCAACATGTGCTACTTTTGTTCTTTTTTGGTGGACAATACATCCACTGCCCATTACAGTCCATGAAAACTGATTAAAATATGGATGTATCTGTATTGCATCCACATCAGTATTTGATCTGCTTTTGCCCAATAGAAAATAAAACAGACAGCTAATATGGAGGCAAATTCTCATCATATATTGATGAAATGCAATTACGGGCATGCTGTACTACGCACATGTGAAACTAGCCTTACATACTGTTATGTTAATATGTATATTACTCATTACTTATTGAAAAATTGAGGTTAAATACTTGGTACTGGTATTTAGTGTATACATTTGGAGATTAAACTCTAAAACTAAAAATTCTAAATCCTAATCTGAATATCAATCTAAAACCATAAGGATGCATTCACACGAGCATGTGCGTACATAGGTGCACACAAAAGCGCGCACCCACGTATGTGCACAAACACGCGTGAATGCAGATCCAGGTAGCATTGCTTTCAATGGGGCTGTGGCTGCTGCTGGCAGCCCCATTGAAAGCAATAGTCTGCCGGCAACCCCTGCAGTGATTTTCAGGGAAGGGCTTTAAATATAAGCCCTTTCCTGAAAATCATTTCTATGTGGTGTAAAAAATAAAAAAATATGAATACTCACCTCTCCACCACTGTCGGGGCTTAGGCACATCTAGCAGCTTGAGTCCCATCACTGTAATGAAGTTCTTTCAGCAGGCGGGGATTTTAAATCCCCGCCTGCCTAAAGGGCTGCATCTGATTGGCTGAGCACTCAGCCCATCACAAGCAGTGGTCAGCCATTCATTGAATTACAGCTGACTGCTGCCTGTGATTAGTCACAGCGTTCAGCCAATCACAAGCGCCTGAGCCCCGGCTGCTGCAGAGAGGTATGTATTTTTTTTACACCAGATAGGAATGATTTTTCACGGAAGAGCTTATATTTAAAGCCCTTCTCCAAAAATCACTGTGGGGGTGCCGCCATCCTATTGCTTTCAATGGGCCCGCCAGCAGCGGCAGCCCCATTGAAATCAATCGGAGAGCTTTGTGATCCTCTGTCACAGCTGTCACAGGGGATTCTTTACTCTCCGTGGGGAGTCCCCTTGTCACTGAACACTGTGACAGTAATGTCACAGTGTTCAGTGATGAGGGGACTCGCTGCAGGGAATATTGACACACACCACGGACCTAGGATGCACGCATGTCCTATGTTTTGCCGGTATGTGCATTTGCACACCTGTAAAACACGGACATGTGAACACACCATAGAGAACCAATGGTTTTAATAGATGCATAGTTTTGTGCGCACCTATGTATGCACAGGCTTGTGTGAATGCACCCTAATTGGATCTATTTTATTTGCTACTGCCTTTTTTGCTTTGTTGCTTCCACATACGTATCTAGAGGAGAACATAATGGACTTCATGTATCAAAGTTATCAAAACAGTAAACAGTCTTTGCTGCCCATAGTATCAAATTGGAGCTCAGTTTTCATTTCTTAAACTGCTCTAGTAAAATAAAAGCTGAGTTCTGATTGGTTGCTATGAACAACAAAGGCAGTTTCTCTTTTAGACAGTTTGGATGAATGAGGCCTATTATATTTGTAAAATGACATTTATATTATTGTATGTGCATAAATGTACTGTAGCCGACAGCACTACAAGGCTCTAAAATGGAGAAATAGTTCTACGTGCAGATTAATTTGGTATTATAATTCTATGCAGTAAAAATGCCATCCTCCGATGAGCATACTGCAGTTGTAATCTAAATCAATAATACTGTATAGGTGCTTCTAAAGTCCCGAAGAGTACTTGAAATCAGTGAGACAATGCAGAAAGTGTCTAACTGGGTAGGAAATTTCCATTTTTATTAAATCTATATAAAAACAATTTTCAAACTTCCAACATCTTGAAAGTTAAAGGTTTGTGTAGAATTACTGAAGCAGCAACTGAATGGAATGAGGTTATTCATCATGTTATTTAACCCTTAAAGGAACTCTGACACCTGCTGAGCCCCATAAAGTAAAGTAATCAACATGTAGTGAAGGTGTTGCTGAGTTCTTGGTGTAAATCCGATATGCACCCATTACTTTACTTTAACTCGGCATTACATGTTAAGATGAACTTGTGCTGTCCTGATAAACTTTGAAGCAAATGGAATGGAACTACATAAGATGGTGACAATGCATCATAATATGCTTGGCTCATGATATATATTTATCACCTATCCACAGGATAAGCATATAGTACTAAGCGTATAAAATGCAACAGTTCGAATAAATTATATAATATATGTCTGACCTCTCAGAAAAATGCAAACATCACTTTTTACAATTAAAGTTTTCTTCCAGTCCTATAATATTGAAGTCCTATCCTCAGGATAGGGCATCAATATCAGAAAGGCAAGGATCAGCCATCCGGGACCATCAAAAATCAGCTGACTTGAAGGAGCTACTTCTGGCCATAAAATTCGAAACCATGTCCATTGGGCAATGGCCTGGAATCCTACTGCAGATCTCTCACTCTCTAATTCAATTTAATGGGAAAGAGCTGCAGTACCCTTCTGGGCCACTGTACAACGAACAAGCTTTGAGGTTACGCCCCGGCTGCTTCATATCAGCAGTTCGGCAGTGGGTCTTGAGTGACAGTCCAGCACTAGTTCTGATATTGATGACCTACCCCGAGGATAGGACATGAAAATTATAAGACCTGAAGACTCAATCCAAGCTTGAAAATATTGCTCAGTATGTTATATGTTTGCAAGATTAGTAGAAGCAATTGATAACAATTCAGTGGAGTAAATGTATTAAGACTGGCATTTTACACATCGATCTTAATATAATAGTAAGACATAACAGATGTATACATCTGTAAACAAATTCATTAGTGTGGTTATAAATGCAATAGTAATGAGCCTTGTCTGTAAAGTCTTGTTAACTTCTCTTTTGCATTTTTGGTAGTTTTGACAACAAAAGAGAATGAAATGGACTGTATAATAAACACACATACATGGTATTCATTTGCTTACTGATATATAGTCTTGTATAAACTGTTTTTCCTCTCTGGTCATTCTAGGTAACCGTTTCAGTACAACAAAGATGTCTCGTGCACAGACGTTTTCCAGCTACTCCTCTGAGCCGTGCAAGAAGTACCAGCAGCCCTTGTCGGTGTTTAGTGGCTATGACTCCATCTACTGCTCGTGCATCCTCTAGTGACATTCAGAAGGCTATTGACTACAGAGACAATGTGAACTGGAATTTGAAAGTTGGGTCATCAAGTCATCTGCACCCAGTGCACTCAAGAAAGATGAATTATAATGAAGGCAGAGATCGGGGATTTCAGACGGAAAACTGAGAAATCCCTGTAGAAGATAAAGTGCATTTTCAATAATTTATCGGTTATTTATCTCACTATTTTATCTAAAAGGGTCTTATTATTACTGTCGGTACCATTTTGTAGACATACTTTGGACCAAGTGCATTAACACGTGATCTATGAATCACTCATTGTGATGGATCCTTGGAGTAGATTGTGTGAACTACTCTGCCTCTCCAAATGGTATGCAAAGTTTGTGATGTACTTGTGATTGGCCAAAGAATGGTCTAATATCATGTCTCATGAATCAAACAAATGGCAACTTGAATGGTGAATTTAGCAGGTAAACTATTTTTGACCATATTTGGTTTGCAGGATAAACTTAAAACCCTTTCCTATGACTGTATTATTTTATACTGAGGTGTAGGGAGCTTTGTAGGAGGCAACTTGATGTGTTATATTATACATCATATATTTCAAAGCATGCTTTCTGAAGATCATAAGGCCAGGATGGATAATGATGGGATGGTTGCTGTCATTATTACTAGCCGACAAATACTGACAGCACAAAAAGTGGAATACTGAAGTACTAAGGTAGAACGCTCGCTATTTGAGTACCAGTAAACAGTGATCTACATTTCACTGTTTCAAAACTGACTTACTTTACCCTTGTACCAATTCTTTGGAGCTCAATATAAAAAAAATGTATTCATTATCACTACAATGCAAGATACTCATGAGACTGGGGAATTTCCTCATGTCATTTTGCTGAAAGCAAGTGCTGCATAAGTATACAGGTAGAATTCATTGATGTAAGGTCCACAGCACAAATTAGGCCATAATATGCATAGTTGCATTTGGATAAAGGGAGACAAGATAGCCAGATGCTATGCAATCTGAGAAATCAAATAGACCTGGTTGGCATGACTGTGCCTCACCACTTAAATTTCAGATGTGTAGTTATACAATACAGCATGCTTCATAGGTCATAACAAGAATTCAAGGATGGCCAAAAGTATATGAACAGCCTTCCAATTATTGCGTTCAGGTCCTTTTACCACACCCATTGCAAACAGACATATGCATTGAAGCACACAGCCATGCATCTCCATATATTGGTGGCACTATGGGTCATACTGAAGGGTTCGGTGAAATTAAACTTGACACTGCCATAAGATTCCAACTTTGCTGCAATTCAGTTCATGAAATTCCCCATTTGCTAGATCTATCTAACGCAGAGGTCCCCAACTCCAGTCCTCAGGGCCCACCAACAGGTCATGTTTTCAGGATATCCTATGGTAAGAACACCTGTAGCAATGTCTGAGGACCGACAATAATTACATCACCTGTGCAGTACTGAGGAAATCCTGAAAACATGACCTGTTGGCGGTCCCTGAGGACTGGAGTTGGGGAACACTGATCTAGCGGACCTACACAGGCATCTATGCAGTTTTAGATTGTTTCATTTTTTATGAACTGTAAATACCCTTGCTAAAAAGTCACATCCCAACAATATTAATGCTGATGTTATTCCAATGTCCCTGAATACTGCTCCCAATCAGTCCAGTTAAATTGATGATTTGCTCATTTAGAAACACAGCAATAGAAACATTCTCAGAGACACAAATAGAATGAGTAGAAAAAATGATCACCTTCAAGTCTCTCATTAACCAGCACAAGTAAGAACTACAAATATAGGCACAAACCTAAAATGCTTCATTCCTTGATTTCTCCTACGATGCCTTAGATAAGTCTAGCAATGACTTTAAGAGCTAGAAGTTGGGTCATGTTGCTGCACTGAAGATTTGCATGCAAGATTAAAGACCTGGCATTATTGGATTTGTCATTGCTTTATTTTTAAAGGGCCCCTTCGGTGTTTTTTTTTTCATTCATTATGTCACCTAGTATGACTTTGGTTAGTTATTTTTTTTTCTATCTGAAAATCCCTGGATTTCTTCTCTTCATTTGGGTAATGTGATCTCATTGTACCATCTGAGATTTATTGTGTCTCAATTTATTGTCCATGAGTCAGTATTTCAGTCACCTCCTATATGATGAAATTGCATGGACTGTACCACACAGGCTCTTCACAGGTGAGGATGTAAACTCCTATCACGATTTCTGTTGATGACTAGAGGCTCCTGTCACGCAGTTACAATGAAGGAGATGATAGTTCAGCCTTCTGACTGTATTCTTAAAGTCTGCAGCTTATTTAGGCGAATACAGAAGGTAATGATAATAGCAGTGTCCTCCCAGCAGGCAGAGATGGTACAGGCTCTAGCTGGTCATGTGATACTGTGCTTATGCATCATGGGATTACTAGCACAGCACAGAGAAAGGGAAAGCAGGGAGAAATCTAAAACTCAAGATGGTGTCTGATGAGTGTCAGACAGGAAGCTGCACTGCATGGAGGTGAATGCAATGTGCATAGGAGACATCCATTGTGTGACAGGGAATTACCTGAGGGAGTAGGGATAGAAAAATGTTTTCTCTGACAGTGGCCCATTAAGAATTACTTTTTCACTTTTAAGGGTGTGTTCTTAGAAAGTTTTTTTGTAGCAGATTTGATGGGGAATCCATGGTAATACTACATCAAATTCAGTATAAAATCTGCATCTGAAGTGTTCCATTACTTTTAATGAGAATCCACACCATAGTGTATACAGGATGAATTTTTGGAGTGGTACTTTAAAAGTTACTTTTTCACTTTTAAGGCTATGTTCACACAGTGTTTTTTGCTGTGGATTTGACATGGATTCTGTGATAATTCCGCATCAAATCCACTGCATCTGAAGTGTCCCATTGTTTCTAATGGGAATCCATACCGTAGGTTATGCGGCATACCTTTTTCTTGCAAACAGACTTGAAATCCACGTGCATAATAAAAATAAACGACGTGTTACTGCTTAATTCTCTGTCAGAAAAACCCATTGACCAGGCTAAACCTGCGTACAAATCCATAGATCAAATAAATGAAAAATCCACAACCACTACATGCATTTCTGATGCCGATTTTTATTTAAATACATGTCGGAAAAATCTACTGAGAATTTAGCCTGTGTGAACAGAGTCATGGTGTTCATTCCTATCCATCCCTCAATTTTAATTAGCTGGATGCCCACTGATGGTTCGTCAAGCATTTTCTTTTCTTCATAAGCATGCCATTAATTTTGTTGTTATCTTCAGTGATTTGGCTATACTTTCATCTTGGAAGAGCTGTTTTCTTGTCGAAAAATAACTAGTTCGGACAGCTTGATGTCATTTTTTGGTAGATAGTTGGAATGTGACACATTTAATGTGTTTTTCCATTACATTTTTCCAAACTTCCAAGAGTTGTTTGTTGCAGTGCCTTCCATTGGAATTAATGGAAATCTTAAGAGAAGGAGCTTGAATTCCAGAGTACATGTGAGTTCTCGCATGTGCTGTATGTTCCTACCTCGGTGTAGGCGTGCCTTCTGAGAGCTCAGTCACATGGGCGCCGATGTGCCCGTGTTCCTGCATGATTAAGACCGCTGCACTGCAGGTGCGGACGACTCTCCCCACCACCGGAAGAAAGAACACATGGCCGGCAATGGAGCCGGTCATGCAGAGAGTCGTCCACACATGGTGCGGACGTCTTATTTTGCAGGAACACAGGCGGATCCGCGCCCGTGTGACTGAGCCCTGATTATATAGGCACAGGGCATTATTATGGGAGTGAAATACATAAAATTAACAGACATAAAAATAAATAGAGAGGAGAAAGCAGAAAATTGTTTTGTTAAATTTGTATGAAGATAAGTAAAACAGTGAGCAGACAACTTAGCTCTAAGGCAGCAAAATGGTCAACTAGTGTACACACTTACTATAGAGGGAGCTGTTCTACGTGAAAAACTGTGTAGCTATCCTGACAGGATTTAGTAAATAAATGTTAAGGTCCATTTACTTGGAGACGAATGTCGGGCAAACGATGCCCGACACTCGTCCCTGTGACACTCGTCCTGCACAGGAGCTAGCAGAGCTGTCTCGCTCATGGAGTGGCCAGCAGGGGGGCGGGGCAGTGCAGGAGATTTCTCTCCTCTCACTCCCCCTCCCCTCTCTATTGAGATAACACAGCAGCCGTTCACTACTGAACGTCCGCTGTTTAAATTGAACGATTGGCAATGAGCTCTTCGCTGATCTTTTATGCTGCATAAACGGTGACTGATGAGCTCATCACTCATCATTCAGTTTATTTTCAGATTTCCTTTTTCTTAGAACTCTGTGCTTTACTGTTTTTTTTTCTGTAATTCTAACTAGAAATGTATGAATAAATTACCATCTGTGTGTTACCAGTTGGGAGGCATCCCTACATAGTCTGCCATTGTTCAAACAGTGCTGATAGTATAAATCTATGTATGGATAAACCGTCCTTACAAAGGGAATGGTAATGCCCAGTATTCGACTTATTCATAAATATTCAGGGGTATAAGAGAAATGGCACAATGCAGCATTAAGAGAAAAGAGCTCCAAAAGTGAAGGGAATATTTACTAGGACATCCTGCTATGAAGGATATTGTCTAGTTCAGACCTATAATAAAATCTGGTAAACCTGATACACTACAGCCGAACTTTTCCTAATACTGGACTTTTTCCGTGAGTGAACATTATTTTTTCGAATTTTGTGACAGAACAAAAGACCCGTTGGTTATCCAACTTAATGTATTGATAATTTACTCCCCGAACAATGCAAACTATAGGAGATATCAATATTTATTATTCATTTTTATTATGACCTAGTATTTTAACTCATTTTGAAACATTTCTGGACTTTGTAAACACCATTGTATTCTCTGCTTAAATTGGGTAAAATTAAATAAAACCATTGAAAAAAACAAATGTGAAGATTGGTGACAGGTCCTCTTTAAGGAAATAGAAATATTGTTGAGGCAGGCATGGGTAGAAATGCGCTTTAATTCTAATTCAAGGTTATCTTAAAACATGGACAAGGAGTTTTAAGGGTGTATCCACACAGAATGTATCGTTCATCTGCAGTGTATAATTCACAACAACTCTGAAGCAAAATCCACAAGCATTAGGGGGGGTTCACACAGGGCGGATTTGCCGCGGTTTTGCCGCAGCAAATCCGCCCACGGCCGCTAATCTCGGGATTAGCCAGCCATGTGGATGAGATTTCTCAGAAATCTCATCCACACGGGACAGCCAATCCGCTGCGGTAAATCCGCAGCCGTGGTTTCAAAAGAAGCAGCATGTCTGTTTACCTTTCCTTTTTTGTTTATTTACGTCGCGGCCGCGCTCTCCTCTATGGGAGCGCCGGCTGCAACGGAAAAGCATGCGGCTGAGCCGCTTCAAAGCCGCCGCGGCTTAAACCGCAGCGGTTCTCCTGGCGGAAATCGGTTTTTGCTGCGGCCAAACCGCGAGATTTCCGACGGGAATCCGCCCTGTGTGAACCCAGCCTTACAGGTGCATTTGGGTGGATTTTTGTGAGGATTTGCTGTGGATTTCAGTCTCCCAATTTAAAATCTGCACCGCAGGTCGAATTACACTATTTTTACTGTAGCATGTGGAAAAGGTTTCTTTAAATCTTATCCACTTATCTTGTACTGTAATGAGCTGCATTTTTTCCAAAAAGAAATCTGCAGCAGAAAATATGCAGCATATATGTGAACATACCATAAGTGGTTCTACCTTTTCAGTTCAATAACTAAAAACTTAAATTAAAATGCTTTAAGTATATATTGATTTAAAGGGGTTGTCTAGGACTTTGGGCATTTATTGTATTCTATGTCAGTATAGACCAGCCCTGAGCTAGTAGTGCAGGAGCAGCTCCTATTAAATTCAAGGGGAGCTGTGCCTACACCACCAACCATGGCCACTGCAGTACAGGTGATACAATCTGCATCTTCTACTGTCCATACTGACAGCAGTGCCAGCAATCAACTGATTTTCAAGGATCGCTAGTGGCGGACCCCTCGTAATCACATATTGATGACCTATAATGAAAATGGGTCATCAATAGAAAAAAAAGTCATAGACAGCCCCATTTAATGTTTCTGAACTCATCCAAGTCCCATTCTATAAAATTGGGTTTAGATTTTTTAATGCTAGTCTTTTAGATTCCGTAGATGTCATTCTAGCTGTTAATTCCCTATTACAACTGAGGTAATAAATGAACATTTGTTTCCAGACAAGCTGAAGTGGTTTACATAAGTTCTTTATTTTATTTGAAGTCCTGGTCTGTATGCCGTAATGCCTACTATGTTGGAATAAAAAGCTTTGATTAATCCAACTTGATTTCTTTTGTTTTCGACAGTCTTATGTGTGTCTTATTAGATACCTTCACTGCAAGTCTAGTTACAATTCACATTTTTTTAAAGAGATTGTACACATACAAAGTGTTCAAAAATATCCAACCTTTATTCATTAAAAATATTTGTATTTATATACAAAAATCTTACACTAATCTCTTTCAAAGCAGTCCCCTTGGGCAGCCACACACTTCTCAAAACGCTTCTGCCACTGTCAGTCCCAGCTTGGGGAAAAGCCAGAATTCACATGGAACCATGTTCGGACAGTAGAGAGCCTGATAAAGCACAGGTACGTTTTGTTTTGACCAGGAACTGCGTATCAAATGTGAAGAATGGGTGGGTGTATTATCGTGATGGAGATGCCAATTGCCCACTGCCCACAGGTACAGCTGTTTTTGCTTCTCACGGTGTTACAAAGGTGATGCAGAACCTCTTGGTATTATTCCTTGGTTATGGTTGTGCTTTGTGTTGCATACTCGTGATGAACCATGTCACTGGAGTCAAAGAAGACGGTCAGCATGATTTTGATCCAATCTTGATTTTTTGGCCGCGGGGATGTTGGATGCTTCCATTGTGATGACTGCAACTTGGTTTCTAGATCATACCCATAAACCCAGGACTCATTGCCACTGATCACTGTGTTGAGGAATTTGGGATCATTGTTCACAGTCTGCAGCATGTCCTGTGCAATCTCTAAATGGAATTGCTTCTGCTTGATCATTAGCAGCTTTAGCATGAACTTCACTGAGATTCTCCTGAAGCCCAAATCTTCAGTTAAAATGGAATGAACGGATCCAATGCTGATGCTCACCTCATCTGTAAGTTCTCCGATCATGATTCGATGCTCCTGCATCACCAGGGTCCTCACTTGCTCAATGACGATCTCATTTCTGGATGTTGAGGGCCTTCCACCATGTGCTTCACCCTCCACTGATGTGCGCCCATCTTTGAAGTGGTTGTAGCACTCCTTTATCTGTGTTGTGCCCATTGCTTCATCCCTGAAGGCCTTTTGAATCTTGTGGATCGTTTCCACTTGGGAATCGCCAAGCTTTACACAAAATTTAAAGCAGTAGCATTGTTTAAATTTTTCTGTCATCTTGTCAAAAAAGAAAATCAGATGGCGCTCACTTACACTTCCTCACTCCGCTTGTACAGGCAATAAAAAAATCCAAGCATGCGCATATGGGTCACCTAAATATGTGCAACAAACCACACCTCCCTAGCTTTATTTGTTTATGCACAAAAAATTAAGGTTGGATACTTTTTGAGCACACCTCATACAGTTAGGTGGCAAACTGTGAGCACACACAGTTATTTACATTCTCTTAAAACCTGCCCACTCAAGCTGGCTATACTAAATTAGATGGATGGCTGATCAACAATTATTGCTAAGTCACCTAGTGGCTAACACATCCATACACCTTTCAGTCCATATTGGCCAGTACAGTTGATCATCCGTTCGATGGCTGAGCAATCTTTGTGGGAAAGATAATTCCTGAATGAAAAATCAGACAAAAATTCCAAACGTGGCAACTTCTTTTCGTATGATTGTTATCAGTCAGCTAACACAATTGTTCACTGTTAAAATTTCCCTGATGGACGATCGCTTTTGTTGAAATTGTCCATTTTCATCAACTTTATTTTAATGTGTATGGGCATCTTAAGAGAAGTCCATGGAGGAAACACTAAGAAAAGCAAGACGCTGAAAGAATGAGCTTGCCTACAGAGAAATCAATGTGAATCAGTTAGTACTAGCAACTGATTGTCTATAAATAATCAGCTATTTGTGAGCATGAAAGCTGGATATGTTCTTCTAAATTACAATCATCTTATAATATGTATTCATATAACAAGACAAATAAGGATTTCAGAGGACAACTACAACAGATGCTTGCAGCATGGCTATTAAGCATTATTAATAAACACATATTTAATTTAACTTACAATTGCAAGAAAAAGCAAGTAAACCCTGTAGAATTAACTGGATTTCTACATTGATTACTAATAAAATGTGATCTGATTATTGATTATCTAAATAAGATTTGCACAATGTTGAGGAGGTATTTTGAACCATTCTTCCCTGAAAATATGTTTCATGCCATCAATATTTCTGGGATGTCTTGCATACACAGCCCCTTTGGGTCATTGTCATGTTACATCACTTAACAGAGGTCCTCTGAAAGTTGTTTGCATCACACTAACCAATGTTTCTTGAGAAGAATAGATTTCTCATAAACCAGGCTTTATGTGTCTTTATTTGATGGACAAAGCCACTGTGAGATCACATTTCCAATCTAATCTAATTAATTAAAACACATTTTGCTAATTAACTAATACATAAGTCATTAACACAGAAGTTCACTCACTAAAGATCCTTTTACACACAATGATTATCGCTCAAAATTTGTACAAAACGCAGCAAATGAGTGATAATCGTTACATGTAAACCCAGACATCGTGCACTTTTTGTTTCAACTATGGATTTTAGTTCACTTAAAATCCATTGTTCGGCTGCTGAAAGACTGAGCAAGTACATTCCGTTAGAATGTATTTGGCTCATCTGTCAAAAGACTGCAGGATGTTCTCCCCGCAGTATGTTTATACTAGCCGCAAGAAGAACAATGGAATGTGTCGGCAGCAGTTCTCATTAAAATACGGGAAAGGTACAACCATTTATGTGATATTAGTTTAGTTAGATTGTATTTGCTAGGACTGTGACTTCGATCATAATCAGAGCACATATTGTTAGTACTCATTGTAGAAATTTGGGTAATTTCAAAGGGTTCGCTTACTTTTCCTTGCCACTGTAATATGTTTCTTTTGGACGAGTAATATCCTCCCCTCATTCTCTTAACAGGGCTTTCTAGGTCTTCCTTAGGCCAGCCTCACACAACCAGATAGGAATTGCGGATTCTGCGAGCATTTGATCCGTGGTAATATGCAGATCAATCAATTGCATTGGATTACAGATTTCCACTCAAATTAGCAGATCGGAATTGCGTAATCTGCTCACAGAAAACAGAATGCAGCATGTTCTATTTTACCACAGATATCCGCAACATAGAGCCCATTGTTCTTTACAGTCGTGAATATACCCACAGCCCATGCAAAGTTATATTGTGGTTATGCTCCGGGTATCTGTGTTATCCCTAAGTGACAGCACAGGAAATATAAACAAAAAAAAGTGTACTACGAATGACCGCCTCCATGAGTACATGGTCATGCGCAGAACATGCAGCCGCAGCGGATTCCACATACGGCTGTGTGAGCCCGGCCTTAGAAGAGGTCATCAATCTTTGCTAGCTGGGATAGCGACTCTTGGATGAATGTTAATACAAGCACAGCATCATAGGCAAACTGTATCAACTCAATCCTAGTCCCATCCTGAAAACTACTTCTTCCTAGATATGTAATCAGCTGGCAATATTATATATCGATTTGTGTAGATGTTTAAAACCACAGGTCTTCCATTGGAGGATTTCTTCCTTTCTTGGATTCTTATTACAGATTGTTTTGTGAAAGTGTTAAATTACAACTATTCCTTTTTTATTTCTAATGTTGCTCAGATAAGAACAGCAGTCCTTCAAATAAATCAATGATGTCAAGGGAAACAATTTCATTATCTGTTCCAACTCTAGATTCTGTTAAAAGGAATGTACTGTCAGACAATAAACTATTGTTTAAATCAGGTTTTTAAATTAAGCATGTTTAAAAAGATAAAATAAATAAATCTGGCGATGTTTTTTATGATTTTTCTTGAGTGTTGTTTCCGCTGAGAACAGGGTCAGCAGTCATCCCATTATAATCTAAGGGCAGGATCCCATGAAAGGTAACAATGTTGACAGTAGGTAATGGAGACATTTCAGTTCCTCCTCCCTCTCTTTGCATGGTTTGTACAATCATGTTTGCAACACTCTCACAAATGCATAATTGAGGAATTTCTGTGTCTCTGATTTCATATGTTTAAATGCCCATCCTTGATTTGTTGTACTCGTGTGGCTTTCTGGAAAAATTGCATCTGAGGAGTGACGTGGAATTCCTTTGTGGAACCACGGCTTACTCAATTTGGAATGTTTACACCCTTCCATATTAACTCTGAATTGATAATGCGCATAAGAAGTTTTCACACTGACACAAGGTTCAGCATGTATAGCTTCCTCAATTCTAACTTTAATGTTGGGCGTGTAGCCTCTTTTAAGAGTTTAACATCTGGGCAGGTCAAAAGATTACATAGATACAACGTATTGTTTAATTATTGGATAAGCATCTTGCAATTCTTCCATCCTCCGGTCATCTGTGATTGGCCATCAGGTGGTGGATGAAATGACTGGGTTGTCTTAGGCCCACGTGTGGTTCCTCCGATATAATTGGCTGTTACATCATGAGTTAGTAATAGCATAGACCTCCCATGTTATTTGCATACGTTTCCAGTAAAATTGCTTGGGTAATTATTGCGGTAGCTGTTTCAGACTGCGGTTGTCCATGTCTGAGTTATACTGTCTTCCAAAGTTGCAAAACAGATGGAAAATGTAAGGTGTTTATACTATATATTATCTTGTCGGCGTTTTGAGAACAGAAGTTTCATAAGAGGATGTATTGCATATTGCGTAAATGTAAGAACAGAAGGCAAACATGACATTTGGTTATACAGAATGTTAAATTCACAAAATATTCCAAAATATAGAAATATTGGGTCTCCACTACAGACCCCCCTTGAAACTATCTGTTTCACTAAACTCGCCCTGCTCCGTCCCACCCCCACCGCTGACCCTAGACTCGCATTGTGTTGTACACTGGAGCTACCGCTGTCATGGGGGTATAGGATGGTTCGACATCATCGTATTCTGGATTCATGATGACGACGTTTGCGCTGACAGTGGGCTTTTTGTTGGACATCGTAGTGAGACAGGTGGACCAGGTAGTCATCAGGGTCGGAATACACTGTATGCAATGACAAACAGAAATTAGGATGACTATAAAGGTGACAAATATAATTAATAACTTCCTTATCAGAATAACCTCTTGTGTAGAACGTTCTGAAAACTCAGTAGAGTGGCGGTCTTTCACAACTGTCGCCTAGGCTGCAAATGCCCCTCTGATACCTAGGTGTGGGTTCATGGCAATCGGGTCTTTTGGTACATGTGGAGGTCTAGGCTACCACCTGGGATCTCGAGGCATTAGGTTAGGAGAGGTGCGACTTTTACTATTTCAGGTAAACACTGCATAACTTGTATAGAACCCCGCCTTCTTGACATTACTTCGATTCATCAACAAGAGTGCAAAGTCAGGACCATCTAATGACTGATCAACATGACTGAATCTTTGTCTTATTAGTAAGTGCATTATCATATATATTAATCTGGAAGGAAAGAGCTACCAGGTGATTATTCCCACTTCCCTTTTCCAGAGGCAGCAAGGTAACAGGACCAGGGGCGTTGTAACACCGGCATGTTGCATGGCATGAGCAGAGTGCACTGCAGATAAAATAAAGCAAAATCTTAGCGAAAACCTATCACAGTGTTCTAAATACACAATGTTTCAAAACTTATTTTATATATATTTTTTCCTTCTCCCGTTAGGTACCTTACTGAGGAAAACAGACTAAGGTTAGCTCTTTTTAGTTTGTGCGGTCAGCTTCTTAATGGCAACTGCGTCTTTATCCGCGGGTCACGTGTTGTCTGGAATGTAGGTACAAGTCAACCCTATCATCTAACAGACACTCCCTTTTTTGGCTAAAATCGTACCTAGTGCCATTCTATTTTGAAAAGTCATAGTCGAAGTAGGTCCTATTGGTCGACTAGTCCCCATAAGGCATTTCTAGTATAACTTATAAATCACTTTTAATTGTAATAAACATAATTAATCCAGTCAACATTTTATTTACCATAATAATCAGGAAATTTTTTTAAAAACTCGTCAGGTACCCCCCTTGGCTGTCTTATGACGTCAATGTACACGTGTAGGTCCAAACTACCACCAGGGGCCTCTCTTCTCACTCTAGTGTACTGTTACAATGCTAGTAGTGTGCACAGGTACGCACGGATTGGGACTCCCTGATCTTCACCCACACCGATGTCCCTCCTGGAGATAGTCCTGATGGTGAACACGTCCAGGCCGCCTACCCTGTCCCTACACTACCTAGTGACAAGACTGGAAAGAGCCGTCGTACCTATGCAGAAAACAAGGGTAGACCAACATGACAGGATAACTACAGAACACAGACTGAGTTGGATCAAGATAGAGTAACTATGGGGGGTAACCTCATTATCTTCAATGCTGTCTGACAGGATGTGGAGGAGCATAAGGGCTTTACTAAGGCCTTCCCCTGTCCAATTACTTTCTAGACATGATGTCACATTATTTTACCTGTGAAGTGTGTACCTTCGTTTACCTCATTCACTTCCGGTACCCTGTATCTGCAGATTACCTCATTCATGAGCTTCTGTGTGGTTATCTGCTCATTTACCTTAGTATCAGGGTGGGCCTCCAACCTGAAAAAGACACGAGCAACAACAAGCACATATTCATACTCCCCAACAGGTGTGAGCTGAATGTGGTCAAATTGGCAATCCCTGAAATGGGTAGAGTGGTCAAGGCAAGTGTTATATGGCCACCTTACTTCTGTCCGGACTCGCATATGGCAAAGATCATGCTAACTGGACAAATGATGCAGCAGCTGCAGAGAACCTAGGTGTCACCCATTCTTGTTCAGTGTCGACATCATCGCTGCTTTTGATTCTGTGTACCAGTTGGGCCATCATGGGGGACAGGGACCTCTGTAGGCAAGTTCTGTTGATTGTTCGCCATACGCCGTCCTGTTCTGTCGCTCCCGTCTTTTAGCCCATCTGCTTTCTTTCCTCGTTGACTTGTAACTGTAAAGTCCTTGACATATCAAAGTCTTTATCAAAGTCCAAAGTTTTTATCAAAGTCCAAAGTCTTTATCAAAGTCCAAAGTCTTTATCAAAGTCCAAAGTCTTTGTCACTGACTCATGCTGTCAGTATCTATTCTTCTTTCTTCCACGGCTTGAGGGCCGCTGCCTTTGTTGTGTTGTCGGCGAGGGTGTCACCTCTCGCTTCTCCATTGTAGAAATCGGTGTGAATTCTCTATTGCCAGGTAGTAGTAGTAGGGTTGCCATGAGACTCTGCACCGCTGCACCATTCTTAATTGGCTGTCCTACTGAGATAACAAGCTGTCTGGCCTTCCATATTGGGCCGTAATCATGAGCCATGCCAAATGCATTCCAGGAGTCAGTGTAAAGAGTTGCCGTCTTACCTTCTACCACTCCACACGCCTCAGTGAGGGCCTCCGGTTCCGCTTCTTGCCCTGAGACATGCGGAGGCAGAGCTTCTGCGTTTAGGACATCTTGTTATGTGACCTCTGCATATCTGGTTCGGAGTCATCAATCCTCACCCTGGTACCATCTACAAAAGAAAACTCAAAATATGCATCATTAACAGTGTATTCTAATAACAGTTTTTGTCAGAATTTTTGTTGCACAGAATCTTAAAAAACTTAAAAAAATAGCTGATCTATCATACTCAGATCACCTATGCCTCCCCTCCCCCGTTTGAACCGGAATATCTGATTAAAAGAAGAGTAGCCGGGTTCAAGGTATTACAACATTGGGAAGAAATATTGGGGGGAGGCATGGAAAGAGCACATTGTAGCCGGATCTAATAGGCCAGAGATAAGTGCTTGGGTTGCACTTGCATGAGTATGTTCTGGGTGTCATTTGGGGTGTGGACCACTAGGGGGTAGTTCAATACCAACTTAGAAGATTTGTCAACCATTGCCTGTACTGCTGCCACCGCACAAGCAGATGAGGGAGCTCCTCGAATCACTGGATCTAACCTCATGGCTGTGGTTGTCCTCCGTGCTTTTGTGTCAATACTGTCGTATGGGTGGCAGTATGAAACAAGGCCCAGAAAGGTGCGGAATTTGGCAACGGGTGTATGTACAGGTATGGCCTGGAGAACTTGGTTAGTCTTTGGAGGCCTCCAGGCCTTACAGCCTTCTGCAAGAGAAATTAACAGTGAAATTGTGGCCGGTTGGCAGTTTTTCCAAAGCATCAGCACACAGCACCTAACATGTGTGGCTGACCCTTCACCCCTTTTTTTTTTTTTTTTAACTAGGGGGATACTGTTTGACCCAGGGGTGTGTATCTGGGTCTCATATATATTACCATGGTCGGTACATTCAATTTCCCTACGTCTGTCTTGTAGCTGTCAGGAACCGTGGAAAGCTGAGTTTGAGACAGGAGGAAAAAACAAAACTTTTTCTTCTGGCTATCTATGATTCTTACCCCCTCCTTGGATAAGAGACGTGTTCTTGCATCATCTAGCCCCACCCCTCTGAATCAGGCTAATCCCTTACTTCCTTATTCTCTCATTCAAGGTTGGCAGTCCTTGGATACACATCACAACCCAATAAAGATAAAGTCTTATGCATCACACAATTTACATTTTACAAATTACGGGTCAATCTGCCCCGTTCCTCCTGTGGATACCTGGCCTTATCGTTACCTGCTTGTTTCCTATTCCTTGGCTTCTCTGCAGTTTCTCTTACTCCCTGTAGTTTATTTATTTATTTTATATTGTCTGCGAATGTACTTTACTGGTGCTGGGACGTTGTCAGGGCTAGTAACTTCCTCTTTTTAAAATCTCTCGCTCCTGTGACAGCCCAGCGACAGGATTACAAGGGAGAACGTGGCTAATTTTTACTTTTACAACAGTTTTTGTCCCAGACTTCCGGCGACCGGGCAGATGCAGTCTTAGATGCCGGGCATCTCCATCTGTTTGGTAATGTACTGCAATTCTCCCTATTTACTAAACTGTTATATTGAACGCTGGTGTCTTTGGCATGTGCTAATACAGACGCCATTTCAGCCCACCTTTTCTTCCTCTTTCTGACACTCAGGGAAGTTCTAACGTCTAATGCATAAATCTTATGTTGTAACCTTACGGTCACAGCGGTGACCACCTAACCTTGTATGTGGTTACAATTGAATTGGGGACTGCTAACATGTAGGCTGTTGGGGACTTGGCAAACATAGATGTATTTTCTTGTGGGCATGGTGGGCTACGCAGTTTGTTACAGTTTGTATTCTTAAGAGCCCCCTCAGGATGTGAGTGGCATATAACTTTTTACATTTGTGTGACGGGTGTGTAACAAAGATTAGATTACACAACAAGACACACTAGTAGTTTTAACATCCAACAGTAGTTATTTATTACAGCACATAAATTGCTTCACTTCTATTAAGAGTTCCACACTTCCTCTTTTTAAATGAAGTAAGCAGCCTCTTTTTTTTTTTTTCCTCTCTAAACAATTATACTTTCTAACCTATAAAGTCCAAACCCACAGCGCACCGCTGTGTACGGTGCATTAATCTTGGCTATAACCCAGCCAATGCATTCTCATTGCTAACAATCCCTTCTTACAGTTGAGCAGGACTGATACTAATTCTATATAACAGACAAACAGACTATTTCTATATAGCAACTCAGCAGGATTATCTCTACACAACAGACAAGCACACTAACTTTATATAGGTAGGACACACAGAAAGATTGCTTGATTAATCAATGATAACTTGACTCTCCACCCCTTCCACACTTTTCTGGAGGGTGTAAGAATAGACCTCAGTACAATGTTTGTTGCCTTTCAATTTCAATCATGGCTGCCAGATTCATGATTATAAAAGTCTCCTCAGACGCCGGACATAATATGCCCCGCCCTAGAGTCTCTAGCATTTCTGTCGCTACACAGTTTATTAATCTACCCCCAGACAGAGGGATCTACTCATGAACGTTCAAACGATAAACAAATATTTGTGGACATACACAAATAGACAGAGCACCAGTACGGCTGGCTTAGTCTCACTGCCCCTCGGGATACGTGTCTGACAGCTCCCTTCTCCCGGACCCTACAAGCAGGCCTAGCAGGAGCGGAAATCCGATATCAGACTTTTCTCTGGCAGTCTCTCCCTCCCTGGGCCCTCCAAACAGGCCTCAGGACTGCTGAGTCTCTGCGACAGGCCACCTGAACGGCTCCCTCCTCCCTCAGGAGTGGAAACACCCCGTACAGGCCCTCCCGGGGGCAGCTATTGATGTCACCAATTAACTAGTACTCTCAAGACAACAGGCATGCAAACATTCCTTTTATCTTATGACAGGTTCTTATCGAGTGATCGAGACTTAAAAGTACCTGTCGTGCAGTTCCAAATCGTTCGGCCTTGACACGGCACATAGGCGAGCCTGGAGTTAGCCACACAGGTATAGATAATTAATTTATCTTACCGTGTTCTGATGATATTTTGGGCCCACCAAGTCCAAGGTCGCATATGTCCGTGTCTTCTGTCCGCACTCTATGGAACCTATCGATCACTCCCCGTACGGGCCACCAGCTGACGTGGAATTCCTTTGTGGAACCACGGCTTACTCAATTTGGAATGTTTACACCCTTCCATATTAACTCTGAATTGATAATGCGCATAAGAAGTTTTCACACTGACACAAGGTTCAGCATGTATAGCTTCCTCAATTCTAACTTTAATGTTGGGCGTGTAGCCTCTTTTAAGAGTTTAACATCTGGGCAGGTCAAAAGATTACATAGATACAACGTATTGTTTAATTATTGGATAAGCATCTTGCAATTCTTCCATCCTCCGGTCATCTGTGATTGGCCATCAGGTGGTGGATGAAATGACTGGGTTGTCTTAGGCCCACGTGTGGTTCCTCCGATATAATTGGCTGTTACATCATGAGTTAGTAATAGCATAGACCTCCCATGTTATTTGCATACGTTTCCAGTAAAATTGCTTGGGTAATTATTGTGGTAGCTGTTTCAGACTGCGGTTGTCCATGTCTGAGTTATACTGTCTTCCAAAGTTGCAAAACAGATGGAAAATGTAACGTGTTTATACTATATATTATCTTGTCAGCGTTTTGAGAACAGAAGTTTCATAAGAGGATGTATTGCATATTGCGTAAATGTAAGAACAGAAGGCAAACATGACATTTGGTTATACAGAATGTTAAATTCACAAAATATTCCAAAATATAGAAATATTGGGTCTCCACTACAAGGAGTACTGCTTTAAGATCTGCAATATGAATTATGTACACTGGGCAGCATTTTTAGATTTCAATATACTATTGTGCATAACATTACTAAAGAGAGGGTAACTTACCACCAAGATTCTGTTTGAGCAAAATCTAATTGTTAAATTCCCTGTATTTGAATCATATAAAAAGAATCAAAAGCATAGCTCACTAAATAAGGAAGTGATACAAATTACCATCAGTTTGCCAACAAATGAACAAAAGCTTTTAAACAATATCCATCCTCTGACATATAATTATACTAGAATTAGTGGTATAAACAAACATTAAAAGAGGTAATGAACTACAATACTGTGTGAATGTAAGGGCTTATTCACACATCCATATATCGGCCGGGATTTCACGCCCGGCTGATATACGGTGTCCCTTTCTTCAGGGGGAGGAGGTGAGCCGGGCCGGGAGCGGTGCACTGAGCTCCTGCCCCCTCTCTGCCCCTTGCCACTGTTTACAATGGGAGGGGGGCGGGATAGGGCCAGAGCTAAGTTCTGTGCCATCCCGCCCCCTCCCATTGCAAATAGTGGCGAAGGACCAGAGAGAGGGCGGAGAGGGGGCGGGAGCTCAGTGCACTGCTCCTGGCCTGGCCCGCCTTCTCCCGCTGCATAAAGGGACATCGTATATCGGCCAGGCGATATACTCTCATTCTGGGGGAAAAATACCTTCCTGACTCCATAATGGCAGTCAGAATAATCCCTAGATCAACATTTGAGATCAACAACCCTTCTGGTTATTTAATGTCTATATCCTGTAATGTTGTAGTGCTCTAAAAAGATGTCTAGTTCCCTTTTAAACTCCTCTATGGATTTTGTCATCACCATGTCCTCAGGCAGAGAGTTCCACAGTCTCACTGCTCTTACAGTAAAGAACCCTCTTCTATGTTAGTGATGAAACCTTCTTTCCTCTAAACATAGAGGATACCCTCTTATTATTTTCATAGTCCTGGGTATAAACAGATCATGGTAGAAATCCTTGTATTCTCCCCTGATGTATTTATACATAGTTATTTGGTCGCCCTGTAACTGTCTTTTTTCTAGGGTGAATAATCCCAATTTTGATATCCTTTCTGGGTATTCCAGTCCTCTCATTACGTTTACTAATTTAGTTGCCCTTCTTTGAACCCGCTTTGCTACCCCCAAAAATACATTGTAGCAATGTGAACTACAGATATTTGCCTCAATATATCAGAGAATGTAAAATACTATATATCAGCCTAGAGTCCATGCTGCATAGCTCACAGAGGATTAAATGCTGTAGTACTCAAGTTCCAGGTCTCCAACCCATGGCCCTCCAACTGTTGTTTTGGAACTTGCTGAGGGTTTTGGAACTTGTCGAGAGTTGTAGCTTCATTGGAGAGACCATAGTTATAGACTGTTAATTTAAAGAGCTTTTACAAAATCACAAAAATAATGAGCTTTCTTTCCCAGAAACAAGTAAAATTGAAACACAAAGTATATTAAAAAGTTGCCTTATTCATACAGTGATTATCTTGATTTAGATAATATTGGACAAATTCTTTACAACATGGTAATTTACCTTCATGCAGTACATATGACGTAGCAGTACGATAATACACATCAGCTGGATTTATCACTGTCAATGAAGCTTCCCTGCCTGAATACTTAAACCAAATAGTGAATGTTAATACTGATTCATGCCATCAGTGTACTTGTGTACTTAAGGGTGGCTTCTCATCTGTGGCAGGGATTCCACTTTCCTGCAACATTCGGGGAGCAGAAAACGGAAATCCCTACGGCCAAATGATTCAGTCTCTGGATGGAACCAAACAGTGCCGGCCAGATGCCATTGACTATAATATCCGCCCCCACTTACCGCCCAGCCACCCAGCTTTTGGACGGGAAAAAAGCACGCAATGCAGCACTTTTTCTACCAGTATTTTCAGCCGGATCTGCGACGGAACCTCTGGTCAGAGGTTCCGACACAGATGTGAAACCGATCTAACTTGTTAATAATGATTATTTACAAATATGCAGGCAGAAAGTTCTAATAAAAAGCACAATCATATTCATAGGTATAATGGGGGCAATTTATTCACCATAGACAAAAAGATTATTGTTTTTTTCAGTATGCACAGAAAATACCATCAAAAATCAACCACTATCATACAGACATGTGAAAAATGTATACATTGCTCAGGGTACCATTGGTGTACAAGATGGACAATGGTAAATAAAAAGACACTTACATGGAGAAAAAACTGTTATTATGAAGGAACAATATGTTTGTGTGTGGTTTTGATCATGTACAATGGTAATCAGTAGTACTGCACTTTAGTATATAGTATTTGGATCACCATCTATGGAACTTCTAAAAAATCTATATGTTCTCTCCTGAAATACATCACACAAACCTCATATGAGGAGATTTATGAAGAAAAGTCACCAGTAACAAAACTTGTTACATGACCGCCAACTGTCATGTGCTGGTTATAATACTTTCCTCTTATATGGCTGTTGTATTCTTTACACTAGGACTAAGTGCAACAACAAACTATACCCATATAGTTATAGCACGTTTAAAAGGCTAGGGACAAGCATCTGAATTTTTTTCTGGTCACACTTCTACAGTATACCCATGCTTTTTATCTAATTCTCAAAATGGCTCCCTATAATGAAATTAGGCCGCCTGCACACGGGCGGAAATCCCGCGGCGGTATTTCCCGCGGGATTTCCGCCACTGAAAGTTTGCATAGGAGTGCATTACAATACGCACTCCTATGCAGACGGCCGCGGTTTGGCCGCGCGAAATCTCGCGCGGCAAACAAACCGCGGCATGTCCTATTTTTGTGCGGGGCACGCACTCACCCGGCCGCCGGCTCCGGTCTGCGCATGCGCCAGCTGCGCGGCAGCCGGCACATGAAAGAGCCGGGGCCGCCAGGCGTGGGTGAGTACGCGCTCGTCCCTGCAGGCTCTCGGGTCGGGTCCCGCGGCGAGAATTCTCGCTGCTGGATCCGACTTGCTCGTCTGCAGGCGGCCTTTGTCAGAAATACCAAAGGGTCACAGCATATAAGTGGATATACATTGACAAAGATGTTCTAGTTTGGAAATATGACAGCATGGTGGCTCAGTGGGGTCCTGAGTTCAAATCTGATCAAAAGCTAACATCTGCATGGAGTTTGTATGGATTTCTTTTGGTACCTTTATTTCCTCCCACACTCCAAAACAATTATAGCTTAACTGGCCTCTTAGACAATTAGTGTGTATGCCTGATACTAGATTGTAATTTCCACTGAGGAGAAGGACTGATGTGTATTGTGACATTCTCTATGCAGCTGCAGAATATATTGGTGCAACATAAGCAATGGGAACAGCATGAGCTTTAGTCCTCACTCCCTCCAGTATGACATATTTAGCCTAGATGCATATAATTATAATTAATATGTACTTCCCTTGGGCACCACTGATAAATGAAGATCTTCTGTGCCCACAGGAATATCCATGCCAAGTGGATTCTACTGATATAAATACAATAGAGACAGTGCTTATATCTCTATATCACTACTGAAGGTTAAAGGTATATGTGGAAATAATGAGCTACTTCCTTGTCATCCCCTGCCACACAAATAATGAAATCCAAAATACATCATTTATTTGTGCAGAGCAATAGCTTCAAAAACCATAATTCCAGGGGTTATATTGAGCACCACCACAGTCTGTTCTTACAGCCTTTTCTGCCTTCACTTTTTATTGTTTGTCTGTCTTTGAGTCTCCTGAGTTTTGTGTTATCTCTACAGATATTTGCTTTTTCCACCAGCTACAGTACATGGTTTATTGTTTGTTTGCCATATGTCAGCAGGTTATTGGAAAAGTACATCAAGTTATAGGAATGATTTCTCAAAGTCTGAGTTGTTACTTTTTATTTTATATTGATTTTATCTTCTCAAATAACAACTTAATTGTTTAATCTATTTTGTTACTTCAGTAAAGTGTTCAAATACTTTTACATTGTGTTGATTAGTAAGCATGGTAGCTTTGTATCTATAGTCACTATTCGCTGTTAGTTCCCAACTTGCTTGATGCCCAATCTGCTTCTTTGAAAAAGTTAAACAAGCCCCTTACTAAACTATATCTCAAAACTGACTAACAGAAGATGAAAAACAGGCCATTTAGTCAAAGTGTATTATTTCCTAATTATTTTAGAATTTACATTTTTCATGTCCTCTTGAAAATAATTCCATGGTCGTTACAATTTAAAATGCAGTATATGTCTGAACTGGACATTATTACTGCGTACTGGACTGCAATACTTCCAGTGAAGTTAATTGGGATTGGTTATACAAAGTTATGTTATACTGTGTTATTCACTGTGCCGTATGCTATATGCAATTTGCCATGCAGGTGCTGTGCTGCTTTAATAGCTCACTGCTGGTTATGGTACTTGCGTATATTTACTGCATTGCTTTCTGGTTTCTGGTATGGATGCAGCAGAATAGCGCCTTATGGGCTCTGTTGAGGTTGGGATCAGGGACTATATATGGAGGTTTCTTTAGGTACCTCTGAAAGTTTCAACATACTTAGCAATAGAGTATACAGCAAGTGTCAAGAATGGCTAAGACTGGCCACACAGGACTGACTGAGGGCTGCAAGCATCAACTGGCCTGCCTGCGAAAGTAGAGTTGCGTCCAGCCAGCAAGCCATTCTGGAGTTGATGACCGTCTGTGGTTTAAGAAATAATCTTGGGCTGGATAATCCCTTTTAAGTAATGTAACTGAAAGGCTAGAAAGAACAATTGCCACAATATGTGGTGAATGTGTAGAATATAACACTAACGTTCACAAAAGGTTATTTCCTGTATGTATAAAACACTAAGAATGAAACTGCCTGTGGTAACATCAGGTTTGTTCACAGCTTGGAAATGAAGAATTGGTGCACTGGATCTAATAGATTGATAAACACAATATTGTTCTTGCATAGAAATTGTACAGAACAGAAATGGTGACAAGTTACTATTAAGTAACTTACCTTGTTGTCAGGTTTGATAGGTTTTCATCAAATGTTTCATGTTTTGAACCTCTTTTATTAGTACCGTATGTGTAGAATTTTAGTTATTGGACTACAGCAAATGTATTTAACAATCATTTTGTATATATCTTTCTTCAATTCAGTGCATGACAAAGTGTCCCATCTGACAGCTGATAAGAAATGTTGGCATATTATATATTTGTCATGTCACTCTGACCTTGTTATTCTTTCACTTGAATGCTTTTGTGGCTTAGAAAAATGAAGTCTAAAACGAACTCAAACAGTAACAAGCAATATACAACATGCCATCTATTACGGAGCAGTCAGGATGGCAGCTATTAGCAGATGGGAGGAAGAAGGTCCGTTAACAGTTGTTTCACTTTGAAAAGGTGTCAGTTCATTTATCTAAATTTCCTACAAGGATCCTGTAGGCACAGCATTGTGGGCATTATGTAAAACCTGGAATATTCGATGCTTCACCTGTTGAGCAATGACTGGAACAGTTCATTGTAATGTCATAATTAATCAATAGCTATTGGCAGAGATCAACAGGTTGCAAGAGGTTGGGGTAACATAGATAGAATCTCTCCAACATTTGAACCCCATAGAGAGTAAAAAAATATATATATGTTTCAGCTAAATAAACTGTCTTAATAAGGACCCATCACCAGAAACACCCAGTTTTCTTTTTAAAAAAAGTTAGCTCCTTAAAAAAATCTATCAATTCTAAATATGAGTCATTAAACGGAGTCTGTAGGTTTAAACATGCTGTGAATGAAAGAGAACAAGAGAATACGGAGCAGTGATGGGAGAACCAGGTGAATGGCCAGACGAAGGTGCCGGTACGGCACAGAAATGCCTTCCCAATAAAGCATTTAATGTGTCTTTCTGGGTCTTCTGTCATTGAACCATATCCTCTTGTTCTCTCTACTTCACTGCCATTAATATAGTCTTTTGCTGGGCCATTGAGGAGGCTGCTGCTCACGATAGGCTCTTTTGGGTGTTGGGCTGCTGCACAACCCACTAGGTAACATTATTCCTCTCTCTGGATATTCCTCCTTTTCTATAGGAGGGTTCATATGCGTAAAACAGCACACGCTTATAAAAAATAGGACATAGGTGCACATTTTGCAGGAGTTTCCATTGATTCCTTTGGGAGCAGGAGTTAACGGAAACTCCTGTGACGGGTCAGAGTCCCTTTTAAAAGGTGCGGATGGAGGAATTGCCTGTCACAGCTGTGGCAAAGGAGCGAGATGCTATCCCATTGCTTTCAATGGGACCAGCACTGGGACGAATGCAATCCCCGCAGCGATGATTTTCAGAGGGGGGAGGGCTTAAAATATAAGCCCTACCCTTAAAATCATTCCTAGCTGTAGAAATTAAAAGTTAACTCACCTAGAAGAGCTGTCTGGCTCTTCTCCCCATCCCCGGCAGTCTCCTTCTTTATTCTGGTGGCCAGGAAATGAAAAATCTCGCTGTCACAGTGTTAGTGATGAGGGGACCTTTGTGGAACAGCTGCTCCAATTTACATGTGTTTTCCGCACAAGTGAAGAGCACATTTTTTTTCCACGCACATAGGCGTGCAAAAAAACACGCTAGTCTGAATAAGGCCTAATTGCATTTTTTGGGAGACAAAATGAACAAAAAAGGATTTTGCATATGTTTTTTAGGTGTATTTTTTACGTTTTTTAGCTAACAAAAAATAAATAGTGTGTTTAATTTATTGTAAAGGTCATCACAGATACAGTAATACCAAATATGTGGGATTGTTTTACATTTTTTAATTTTTTTATTCAAACGGTAAAGTGGACAAAACAGGTTGCTTGTGTTATTTTTTTTCTCCTTTTTTTTACACTATTTACATTTCTTTTACATTCTGTTATGTCCCTCTAGGGACTTGATCCATAAAAGCTATGATCGCTATGATAATGCATTGCAGTATTTCTGTCCTGCATTGCCTTGTCGTTTACAATAGTGATCGTAGGCCATTGTAAGCACAGGCACCAGTTGCCCTTTGCAATTACATTGCGGAGTGCTGATGACGTTACGTTGATGTACATTGATATACATTGATCACAGCATGTAGGGTGTTAAAAGCGGGGATCGGTGTTTTCATCCATTCCTGTGATGTTTTTACATGGACCATCAGGTCCAAATTTCCTTTTTAGGTGGTCCTAACATTCTCTCACAATCCTTTACAGAGCATCAAGTGTCAGAACGACAGATGTGGTTATTGCAAGATTATGTGAGTCTGTTCAAAGAAGCACTGGCTGTTGCATTAATAATGCAGTTTTCGATCAATAAGTGCTGTAGTAATACTGCAAGCGGGACTCTCTTAGTCAGAACCAGGTGATCTTGTTCTAACCTTCAAGATCTCTCATTATGATACTGTAAACTGCCTTGCGGAATTTCATGATGATGCTGGACATGCCAAGATACCCTCATCAGGAGGTTTGACATGACTCCTGCACAGAGTCGGGTCATTTACATACTGGGCTCCATGTCTAGCAATAGGTCTAGGTATTCTTTAAAGGGGTTGTCCCGCGCCGAAACGGGTTTTTTTTTTTTTCAACAGCCCCCCCCGTTCGGCGCAAGACAAACCCGATGCAGGGGTTAAAAAAGAACACCGCACAGCGCTTACCTGAATCCCCGCGCTCCGGTGACTTCTTACTTACCTGCTGAAGATGGCCGCCGGGATCTTCTCCCTCGGTGGACCGCAGGGCTTCTGTGCAGTCCATTGCCGATTCCAGCCTCCTGATTGGCTGGAATCGGCATGTGACGGGGCGGAGCTACCAGGAGCCGGTCTCCGGCACGAGCGGCCCCATTCAGAAAACAAGAAGACCGGACTGCGCAAGCGCGTCTAATCCGGCGATTAGACACTGAAAATTAGACGGCTCCATGGAAACGAGGACGCTAGCAACGGAGCAGGTAAGTGGAAAAACTTCTGATAACTTCTGTATGGCTCATAATTAATGCACAATGTACATTACAAAGTGCATTAATATGGCCATACAGAAGTGTATAGACCCACTTGCTTTCGCGGGACAACCCCTTTAAGCATTTTATTCTATCCCATCTAATATATTTGCATCGTGTACATTGGAATATCTAAAATATTATAACAGAAATACTGGTTTTGTGCTTGAAGACTTTTAGATATGTTAATATATTTTAGTCAGCATGCTATGAATAAGGGTCAATGAAACCTTGTCTGAAATGCATAGGAGGTGTTATCGATGCACCTACTTGTCTGTTTTAATGTGAAATTTCAATGAAGTCTTTGATATTTTAACCCTTTCCAATCCAATTTGTATCCTGATTTTCCTAGGAAGCTTACTCTTTTTCTGCTGTTATACAATGGCGCTATATGCTGGCTAAAGCCAGTACTGCATGAGGTGACACGTTGGATAGGCTCCGACAGCAGAGAGGCTGGCAATATACAGTAAGAGAACCCCAGCAGACGTCTTCCAACATCCGAGCTGTACAGCCTTAAATCATAATGTCTTCAGACGTCAGACAGTGGATTGGAGAGGGTTAATGGTGCTGGGGTATCCTTCTGAATATTCATCAACTGACCATGTTCAGTCAAATGGGATTTTTTTATATATTGTAACATAACACATTTGAAATGTGCATGTTAACCTGCTTTTCCCTCCTTCTTCTCCCTTTCTTGTTCATTATAAACCATTTTGATTGACTCAACAGAAGTCAAGGGACTTTGGTGGTGGTCTCAGTGGTGGGCCCCAACCTGTCAGATATTTGTAATGCATCCTGGGGACATGCTATACATGTCTCTGGAAATAGCCCTTTAAGTTTTCCAGTCCAGTTTAGAAAACTATGCATATGCCACTGGCTCGGAGCTAATATTGCTTACAGGAAGTTGTTTCTTCTTTAAAGCAGAAGTCGTCTAAAGCACAAATAGCCAACTTCACAATTAGATTGAAATCAATTACTCTACAAGTTTTCATTTTTGGCAGAAGGATGACTTCTCAAGATTTAATACACTGAACAATGACGATATACATGAATGAGGGCGCTGTCATATTCACTATTCTCAAGCCATTTCTGTACAAGACGATAACTTTCCACAAAGACATTCTAGTGTGCTACATGACTTTTACCACAATAAGTAGTTATCATATTGCTGGTGGTTTACAATATGACTGGTGATAGTTTTTACCAGTAACTTGGGGAGATGATGAAAAGGTAAAAAGTTCATCATAGCACTAAAAGGTAATATATATGTATGTCTTGCCTGTAAGAGCCAGAACATTTCTTTAACCCCTTAAAGACCAGGCTGTTTTGTACCTTAAGGACCAGACACTTTTTAGGGATTATACCCATGTGTTGCTTTTACTATTCTATTTTGTTCCTTTAGCTACCAAAATTACTTTTGCTGCTTTTTTTTCACTTGATATATGGAGGATTATTTTTAATATTTTTTTACTGACTTTTTCTTCAATGTTTTAGTTTTATTGGGGGTAAGAAGTTAAAAAAATGATATATATTTTTTAACATTTATAGTTTTTTTAATTAGTATATTTACACTAAAATAAAGCATAGGAATGGGTTCCTCATTTTGTTTCAAATGTTTTGACATATAATATACATGGTTTTGGATTACAGGGCGCATACGGCGACGGTTTTGGTTGACGTCTGCTTTGGTTTATTTTCTTTTTTATGTATATATTTTTATTTTATTCTGTAATTTTGTTTTTACTTATTTATGTAATTATTTTTTTTTACTGTCTATGTCCCCCATGACGTCATATAAAACCTCTGGGGGACATTCACATGTTTTTTAGTTTTTTACATTTGACACTTTTCCACTGTAGCTGGGGCATCCATAGGAGCCCTAGTTACAGGGGAAACATCCCCCTGTAGTGACAAAGCTGATCAGGGTCTGCTACGACCCTGCAGCTCTGCTGTGTCAGAAAATCCTGGTGGTCATGTGACTGCCGGCTTGTGTAGTTGAAGTTATACTTCCACTTTCACTTTTTAGTACATAGAACTCATTGAGCACTGTGTACTCGGGAAAGGAGAAGGCAGAAAGGGTTAAAACCCCTCCTGTCTTCTCCCCTGGGTTATCAGCTGAGACTAACAGCTGACAACCCTGCATGTTTCTGATTGAATGCAGAAGCAGGGGCTTTAATCCTACCTCGTATTTTTACTATCGGCTGGGATTAAAGCCCAGGACCAAGCACCGTATATTTACAGTGCTCGGTCCTAAATGGGTTAATACAGTTTAATTGGTTTCTGTGGACAGCACAACTTTTTTGATTCCTTTTCAGAAATTATCTTTACGTGTAGAAAATAACACAAATTCAGCATTAAACTAACTGATCTGAAGAGTGACAATGAACCCTACAGCATGACAATTACCATAAACATGCCAGTAAGTAAACCCTCAAAGGAAAGGCCAATGAAAAGTGAAATGAAGAGTTCTGGAATGGTGATACCATGAGAGCACTGAAAACAGGCTATGCATGCAAGAAATCCTTCAATCATCGTCTTCTCCATGGAAGAATGGGAAACAATTACTCCAAGTGAAAATCTGAGACTAGTAGAGAGTTTTAGGGAATGCATACCAAATATTTAGATGTTCACACAGGCTAAAGATATTGAAAGCTTTCTATGCCATGTTCCGACTTTTTTAAATGATTGTATGTATGTAATTCGAGATGGTGATGTTATTACTTTCTTTCATACAATGTGTGTTTCCATTCCATGTGTATCGTACAAATTGCTAGCATACTTGCACATTTGGTAGGTTAAGAAGAAGGGAACAGACGGGAAAGGGGGAATATAAAATCGGGTTCAGATTATACAGGGTTTGTTTGTAGGCTGTAACCACAGAGATGCAAAGATCTGCAAAGCATCTGTAGGCAAAAACATATATTTAAGAGTATTCCATTTTTCATTTCAAATAAACGCCTTGTGAAGGTGTACAAAGCCTTTAAATTAGCTGAAAATAATGATGAACTGTGCTGTTTCTGGAATAGAGTTGACATAAATTACTTATCTTTATATTGTTGTCGATTATACTTGTAAGCAATAAGCCACTGCAGTACAGAAGTAATGCAATGTATTATCATAGTGATCATTTAGAATCCACATAACTCTTTTATCATATCCCCAGTAGCAAATATGGGTCCCATCATGAAAATAAGACATTTGCAAATAAGATGTTAAAAAAAAGGCAAAAAATTCCAAATTAAGCTCAACTCCATGTAAAACGTCAACAACTTTATTAACCAATGCAGATGTATGCACAGGCTTGCAAAATACAAACGCAGAGTAATTTTTTATTGTTTTGATTTTTGAAAATCAAGAAGACATCTGGAACAAAAGGATTAGCTGATTTTAACACAGCATGAACAATCAGTACTTGCCAAATAATGCAATGAGAGAGTTTTATATTTTCTACATTCTGCCTCATTTCAATACCAGATGCCAACTCAGAACTCATTAAAACTAAGCAGCAATCTAAGAACCATCTTCTTCATCATAGAAGAAAGAGAACTATGAGCTATAATTCGTAATCCTTTATAGTCAGAAATGTTCATGAGCTGAATGTCATTAATGTGACTCAAAACTGCAGTCAGATTAAATATATGATGGTTATGGATTTCAGATTCATGTTTATTATCATTACCTTACATTTTCTTTGTGATATAGTTACATAATAGAGATATCTTGAGAAAGAAGATACAAGTACTAAAGAATAAAGTCAAAGTAATGTAGCCAGATGCACAGGATAGGCTTAGTTCATAAACATAATCCCAACTGAAATACCGCAGCATGCTGTGCAATTTCATGCAAGAGAATGCCCGGTGACATGACGGGAGCCCAACAAACCCATTGTAACCAATGGCTGGGATTCAGTCTTATTTTCCCATAAAGGAACAGGAAAATGCAACCCCAGAATGTAGATGCGAATATGGCCTTAGATAAAGACTTATGAAAGAGCAAACACTGAGCTCAATATGTATGCCAGGGGCTTTTATGAAAAAACTGCTTTAACAAAGTGTCAACCAATCATAATACAGCTTTTGCTTTTCAAGAGCAAATTTTAAAATCAATCTCATTGGTTACTATGAAGTCAGAACACTCATGATTCAGGGCTGCTAAGTACAATTGTGGAACCTGTCATATGAAATCCTTAGTCTTTAGGGATTTCCAAAAATAATGGGAAACCAGGCAGCACTTCAAGTGAGTGCTACTTACAAATTGTATGGGCTAGTAAATAGAGATGAGCGAGCACCCAAATGCTCGAGTCCGCGTTATTCGAGTCAAGCTTTTCGTAAAATTCGAGAGCTCTACTTGAGTAACGAACCCGATTGACTACAATGGGAGACTCGAGCATTTTTGTATGTGGGACGCCGGGTGCCGAGCTTTTTTTTTTTTTTTTCTAGGTTCGTCTGTCTGTCTCTCTCTCTCTCTCTCTCTCTCTCTCTACACCTCTCTCTCCAGACAAAAAAATTGCCAATGAAGCGCTGCGTCGTGTTGGGAAGGGGCCAAAACAGACACGTCACAGCAGGGAGGAGCCAAAAACTGGGGCGGGGTCGAACACGGCTTGATGCTCGTTCGAGTAATGAGTACCATCCAGTACGCTAATACTCGAACGAGCATCAAGCTCGGCAGAGTATGTTCGCTCAACTCTACTAGTAAAGTACAATTGACTTGGAGTGCTGCTTGAATTTCCATTATTTTTTGCTGCAAAGGAAATTTTGGACCAAGTCTTAGAATAAGGCGTGCACCATTATCCATTTTTATTTTGATCCTGTGTGGCTGAATTTTTTATTGACTTTAGAGTTTTCCAGAAAGGGGGTTGCTCTTTAGCTTTGAAAAAAATTGCAAAAATATAGTATAAATTGACCTTTGAACCTATTGTATTATAGTTGTCCTCTCTCTATACCACTGAGTCTAGTTGTACATCGCATGAAAACATTAGATAATAATTCAGGGTCTTGCAAATACTTGGGTTTTATAATAAATCTAGGATTGAGGAAACTGTTACTGATTTCAAGAACTAAGAAACCTGGTTAAAGGTAATAGGTCTCCCAAAAGTAGTCATTACACTCTAACCACCAACACATTTATTGATTTATTATAGAGTTTACAGCAGAAAAGCAATAAAGATTAGGGCTCATTTTATATGGACCAACTTCAGATCCATGGCAAGTGCCGATCGATCTTTAAGAAGTCAATCAGCACTTGTTTAAAGGGCCATGACACAGGATGAAGATCACCTGAATGAACAGCTGCGCAAACAATTGTTCACTACTTGCAACTATTCGTGCAGCATTTGTTTCTATGCTAGTCAGCTAAACATCCCCTACTTACACGGGGAGATGTGCTGCTGACAAATGAGAAATTTTATGCCTTCATAAAAGGTCTGCTCTGCTGACTAGCAGGCATTTGCTCGTTTGTCAGCTGACCATGGAGATATTTATGTTGCAGATTTTCTACACTACTGACACCTCCCTGCTTGTATTTTATTGTAGTGCGCTGAGATACAGTATGCCACAAAGAATGCTATATGGCATCTAATACACATATGTCAGTTATATTTAAATACACTATGTTCTCCAGGTGTTTTTGCGATATCCTCTATCACTTGGGTGCACAATTCTCGGCCTGACTACTGCAGATTGTGGCCCCCATCCTGATAGAGAGAAACACAGCTGATCGCCTGTCTGTTTAATCATCTGTATTTCTCTATGAAGATCGCTGGCACCAACCACGGCAGAAGAGCAGTGAATGCTTTTATTGGCCGTGAAGTATGGCGCTCACTAGTTAATAGTGACTCATGGCACACGCATACAGGCTATGATTGTGTTACAGGAACCTGTATAAGCTGATGGTGCCTGTCAAACTGTCAATGTGCTATGATGGAGGAGGGGCTTCAGTGGAAAAGTACTGCCTGGTGCGAGGGGAAAGATGTGTCATGGGGGAGATTGTGAGGAGGGGGATTCATAGCTCTGTAGGAGAATGCGATGTGGGGAGAGTCATGGCTCTGTAGGGGAAATTAGGATGTGAGGGGAGATATGTTTCTGTAAGGAGGCAGACAAATGTCTTTGTAAGAGGGGTAAAGAGGGAATTGTGAAATAGGTTGGAGACATGAGTTTGTGAGATGCCATGGCTATGTGGGGGAGTTGTGATGAGAGATATGGTAATGTGACCAGATTTTCCCAGGGTCAAAGCGGGACAGAGGGGTGTGGTCAAGGGGTGGGACTTATCACGACATATGATTTTACCTCCGCCGTTATAAAATGTACAGGGCCATTTAAAAAAAGACAGGGAGCAAATTCTGCAGCATTTCTGCATCCAAAAAACAGTCAAAATCTGTACCATTGGTGCAGATTTTGACTGGAAATCAGCCACGTAATCTCAGTGGATTTAATACTATGCAGCGCTCCCCCTCACCTCCTCCGAAGGCTTCCCACTGTCGGTGCTCCCCGGCTTCCGGTTCCCAGTGACCTGTAGTGATCTCACCTGACCAGCATCACCTGACCAGGATATTGGGAACTGGAAGCCGGGGAGCTCTGACAGTGGGAAGCCTACGGAGGAGATGAGGGGTAGCATTGCATAGTATGAAATTAAGCAATGGTACAGACTTTGACTGTTTTTTGGATGTGTAATTGCTGTGGAATTTGCAGTGGGAATCTCTGCTGCAGACAGTTTGAGGTATGCTGCCACTTGCAGAGTGGAGCCAGTAGTAATAGTGTCCCCTATACTGACCCCATAGTAATAGTGCCCCCTATATAGTCCCTAGTAAAAATAGTGACCCCCACAGTGGCCTCAGTAGTAATAGTGTCCCCCACAGTGGCCTCAGTGGTAATAGGGACCCCCACAGTGGCCTCAGTAGTAATAGGGACCCACACAGTGGCCTCAGTGGTAATAGTGCCCCCCACAGTGGCCTCAGTAGTAATAGTGACCCACACAGTGGCCTCAGTAGTAATAGTGACCCCTACAGTAGCCTCAGTAGTAATAGTGACCCCAACAGTGGGGCTGATATAGGGGACACTAAAATAAGTGTACGCAATATCAGCCCACTAAAATAAGATGTCCCCACAGTAGCTCCAGTACTAATAGAGCCCCCATAGAGCCCAAATACTTGCCCTGCTCCTGGTCTTCAGCGCGTTGCTGCTTCTATTCTCACTGCTGCTGTGGGCGAAAGTGCATGCACCCACAGCAGCGCCTCCTCCCTACTTCTGTGGAACTAAGGAGAAGAGGTCAGGGGAGGAAGATCCTGGATACACACACTGCCATCAGTTCATGCATCTGTCCGCAGCACCACAAAGTGATTACCAGCCAGAGAGCTGCAACACCCCAGCTGCTAATCACCCTCACAGTGACTAAATATCCAGAAAGCGGGACAAAAGTGGGACAAATGGCTGTCCAGCTGTGGTCCCGGAGGAAAGCAGGATACAGGGTCCCAAACCTTAGATATGGCTTTGTGAGGATGGGAATTCTGAGATGTGGGGGAGACATAGCTTTGTGGGAGGGATATTGTGATAGGGGAGATATAGGTCTGTGAGGGGGGGTTGTGTTGTGGTGGGAAGTCATAGCTCTGTAGGGGGATTGTAATAGATGGTATATGTTGTTCTGTGGGGGAAAATAGTGATGTGGGGTAGACATCGTTCTGTGGAAGGAGATACTGATGTGACAGGAGATGTGGTTGTGTGAGGATGGAGATTTTGATATTGGGGGGAAATGTGGTTTCAGGTAGAATTTTAATGTGGGGAGACATGGCTCTGTATGGAGGGGGAAATGTTCAAGATGCTACATTAGGTGGAGATGATGTTTCTGAGGAAGGGAGGGATATCATATGGGGAGAAGGGTAAAGATGGCAAGGAAAGTTGCTTAATATGGCACTTGATTTTGATGAGTGAGGGTACCTTGCTGATAGTGGATCCCACAATGAACATTCATAGAATATTATGACCAACTGATTGCTTCTAAATTTATTGTATTTTACTTTATTTTAAAATCATTAATTTATGACCTGTTTGGCACTTTTTTTAGGTTTCATGTAGCCATTATTACACCTGATTTGGATGTGGTATTTGCTTGTTCCACACCATAAGGCTTATTACATCTCATATGGTTCTGTCATGTTAGCTCGCTAGTATTTGTGTCATATTTAGTCATTGTTTATATATCATTCTATTATTTGAGCGTGTGACTTGTTGTGTGGGTAAGGCTCTCATCACATTTACTGCATTATTCCTTCCCAAAAACATTTGAAAAAGTTTAATACTGAAATATTTGCAACCCAAGAATACAATACTATGAGTGAACTATTAGCTCCTTAAATTCTGTTGCAATCTGTTAAAGGGAGGGTAATAGAATATCAAGTTATGCCCTACCCACAGGATAGGGAATAACTTGCTGATCTGTGGGGGTTCCTCTGCTGAGCCCATTTTCTTGTCACTGCGAGGGCCACTCCTCCCCCCAAAGTGATGTCACTATGCATGGAGCGCTGGCCAAGCATGTTCAGCACACCATTCATTTCAACGAGGGTGATGGAAAGACAGACAGGTAGGAGAAAATAAGCCGGCTTCACGTGAAAAATGCTTTTTTTTTTTGCAAAATAGTGCCCTAGACATAAGAGTAACCAAAGAACGCGTTTCAACTGGCTCTCTGCGTCTTATGAGGTGAACAAGACCTGTTTAGGTTGAAACGCGTTAGTGCCTAAGACAGCAGATTAACCAAATAACTAGAGATGAGCGAACGTACTCGTCCGAGCTTGATGCTCGGGCGAATATTAGGGTGTTCGGGATGCTCGTTACTCGTAACGAGTACCACGCGATGTTCGGGTTACTTTCACTTTCCTCTCTGAGACGTTAGCGCGCTTTTCTGGCCAATTGAAAGACAGGGAAGGCATTACAACTTCCCCCTGTGATGTTCCAGCCCTATACCACCCCCCTGCTGTGAGTGGCTGGGGAGATCAGGTGTCACCTGAGTATAAAAGTCGGCCCCTCCCGCGGCTCGCCTCAGATGCGTTGTGAGTCACTTGTGACAGAGATCAGGGACAGTGGTATCGTGTTGGAGCTGCTGTAGGGAGAGCGTTAGGAGTTAGTGTAGGCTTCAAGAACCCCAACGGTCCTTCTTAGGGCCACATCTAACAGTGTGCAGTACTGTGGAGGCTGCCTTTTGCAGTGGTGCACATTTTTTTTTTTTTTCCAAATCGGCCGTGCAGAGCATTGCGCCCTGCAATAATACTACAGGGACAGAAGCGGTGGTTAGGCAGGGAGAGTGTTAGGAGTTAGTGTAGGCTTCAAGAACCCCAACGGTCCTTCTTAGGGCCACATCTAACCGTGTGCAGTACTGTGGAGGCTGCTGTTAGCAGTGTTGCACATTATTTTTTTTTTCCAAATCGTCCGTGCAGAGCATTGCGCCCTGCAGTAATACTCCAGGGACAGAATTGTGTAGGCAGGGCCAGAAGACATATTTTATTGATTGAATTTAGGCAGTGGGCCTTTCCTTTAAAAAAAAAAGGGCAAAAATTCTATTTGGCCTGCCTCTGACAGTCCTCAGCGTTCTGGGTACGTGTGTGCTGGGTGGTGAACGTAAAAAAATCATATGCAGCCAGCTTAGTTTAACAGCAGGCTTGCGCCAATTTATTTCCTGGCTGGGAAATCACCGCTCTGCTGCAGTTAATAACAGTGCAACACTGCAGTTCTGTGACACACAGCAGGGCCACACAACACATTTATTAATTGATTGAATATAGTCAGTGGGCCTTTCCTTTAAAAAAAAAGGGCAAAAATTCTATTTGGCCTGCAGGCTTGCGCCAATTTATTTCCTGGCTGGGAAATCACCGCTCTGCTGCAGTTAATAACAGTGCAACACTGCAGTTCTGTGACACACAGCAGGGCCACACAACACATTTATTAATTGATTGAATATAGGCAGTGGGCCTTTCCTTTAAAAAAAAAAGGGCAAAAATTCTATTTGGCCTGCAGGCTTGCGCCAATTTATTTCCTGGCTGGGAAATCACCGCTCTGCTGCAGTTAATAACAGTGCAACACTGCAGTTCTGTGACACACAGCAGGGCCACACAACACATTTATTAATTGATTGAATATAGGCAGTGGGCCTTTCCTTTAAAAAAAAAAGGGCAAAAATTCTATTTGGCCTGCAGGCTTGCGCCAATTTATTTCCTGGCTGGGAAATCACCGCTCTGCTGCAGTTAATAACAGTGCAACACTGCAGTTCTGTGACACACAGCAGGGCCACACAACACATTTATTAATTGATTGAATATAGGCAGTGGGCCTTTCCTTTAAAAAAAAAAGGGCAAAAATTCTATTTGGCCTGCAGGCTTGCGCCAATTTATTTCCTGGCTGGGAAATCACCGCTCTGCTGCAGTTAATAACAGTGCAACACTGCAGTTCTGTGACACACAGCAGGGCCACACAACACATTTATTAATTGATTGAATATAGGCAGTGGGCCTTTCCTTTAAAAAAAAAAGGGCAAAAATTCTATTTGGCCTGCAGGCTTGCGCCAATTTATTTCCTGGCTGGGAAATCACCGCTCTGCTGCAGTTAATAACAGTGCAACACTGCAGTTCTGTGACACACAGCAGGGCCACACAACACATTTATTAATTCATTGAATATAGGCAGTGGGCCTTTCCTTTAAAAAAAAAAGGCAAAAATTCTTTTTGGCCTGCAGGCTTGCGCCAATTTATTTCCTGGCTGGGAAATCACCGCTCTGCTGCAGTTAATAACAGTGCAACACTGCAGTTCTGTGACACACTGCAGGGCCACAACACATTTATTATTGATTGAATATAGGCAGTGGGCCTTTCCTTTAAAAAAAAAGGGAAACTATTCTATTTGGCCTGCCTCTGACAGTCCTCAGCGTTCTGGGTACGTGTGTGCTGGGTGGAGAACTTAAACAAAAATCATATGCAGCCAGCTAAGTTTAACAGCAGGCTTGCGCCAATTTATTTCCTGGCTGGGAAATCAAATCACTGGTAATACAGCATGCTGAGGGGTAGGGGTAGGCCTAGAGGACGTGGACGCGGCCGAGGACGCGGAGGTCCAAGTCAGGGTGTGGGCACAGGCCGAACTCCTGATCCAGGTGTATCGCAGCCGACTGCTGCGCGATTAGGAGAGAGGCACGTTTCTGGCGCCCCCACATTCATCGCACAATTAATGGGTCCACGCGGGAGACCTTTATTAGAAAATGAGCAGTGTGAGCAGGTCCTGTCGTGGATGGCAGAAAGTGCTTCGAGCAACCTATCGCCCACCCACGGTTCTGCGCCGTCCAGTGCTGCAAATCCGAATCCTCTGGCTGCTGCTCCTCCTTCCTCCCAGCCTCCTCACTCCACTACAATGACACATGCTCAGGAGCAGAAAGACTCCCAGGAACTGTTCTCAGGCCCCTGCTCAGATTGGGCAGCAGTGGTTCCTCTCCCACCAGAGGAGTTTATCGTCACTGATGCCCAACCATTGGAAAGTTCCCAGGGTCCGGGGGATGAGGCTGGGGACTTCCGGCAACTGTCTCAAGACCTTTCAGTGGGTGAGGAGGACGATGACGATGAGACACAGTTGTCTATCGGTGAGGTAGTAGTAAGGGCAGTAAGTCCGAGGGAGGAGCGCACAGAGGATTCGGAGGAAGAGCAGCAGGACGATGAGGTGACTGACCCCACCTGGTTTGCAACGCCTACTCAGGACAGGTCTTCAGAGGGGGAGGCAAGGGCAGCAGCAGGGCAGGTTGCAAGAGGCAGTGCGGTGTCCAGGGGTAGAGGCAGGGCCAGACCGAATAATCCACCAACTGTTTCCCAAAGCGCACCCTCGCGCCATGCCACCCTGCAGAGGCCAAGGTGCTCTAAGGTCTGGCAGTTTTTCACAGAGACGCCTGACGACCGACGAACAGTGGTGTGCAACCTTTGTCGCGCCAAGATCAGCCGGGGAGCCACCACCAACAGCCTCACCACCACCAGCATGCGCAGACATATGATGGCCAAGCACCCCACAAGGTGGGACGAAGGCCGTTCACCGCCTCCGGTTTACACCGCTGCCTCTCCCCCTCTGCCCCAACCTGCCACTGAGATCCAACCCCCCTCTCAGGACACAGGCACTACCGTCTCCTGGCCTGCACCCACACCCTCACCTCCGCTGTCCTCGGCCCCATCCACCAATGTCTCGCACCGCACCGTCCAGCCGGCGCTAGCGCAAGTGTTTGAGCGCAAGCGCAAGTACGCCGCCACGCACCCGCACGCTCAAGCGTTAACCGTCCACATAGCCAAATTTATCAGCCTTGAGATACTGCCATATAGGGTTGTAGAAACGGAGTCCTTCAAAAGTATGATGGCGGCGGCGGCCCCGCGCTACTCACTTCCCAGTCGCCACTACTTTTCCCGATGTGCCATCCCAGCCCTGCACGACCACGTCTCCCGCAACATTGTACGCGCCCTCACCCACGCGGTTACTGCCAAGGTCCACTTAACAACGGACACGTGGACAAGCACAGGCGGGCAGGGCCACTACATCTCCCTGACGGCACATTGGGTGAATTTAGTGGAGGCTGGGACAGAGTCAGAGCCTGGGACCGCTCACGTCCTACCCACCCCCAGAATTGCGGGCCCCAGCTCGGTGGTGGTATCTTCGGCGGTGTATGCTTCCTCCACTAAAGCACCCTCCTCCTCCTCCTACGCAACCTCTGTCTCGCAATCTAGATGTGTCAGCAGCAGCAGGACGTCGCCAGCAGTCGGTGTCGCGCGGCGTGGCAGAACAGCGGTGGGCAAGCGTCAGCAGGCCGTGCTGAAACTACTCAGCTTAGGAGATAAGAGGCACACAGCCCACGAACTGCTGCGGGGTCTAACAGAGCAGACCAATCGTTGGCTTGCGCCGCTGAGCCTCCAACCGGGCATGGTCGTGTGTGACAACGGCCGTAACCTGGTGGCGGCTCTGCAGCTCGGCAGCCTCACGCACGTGCCATGCCTGGCCCACGTCTTTAATTTGGTGGTTCAGCGCTTTCTGAAAAGCTACCCACGCTTGTCAGACCTGCTCGGAAAGGTGCGCCGGCTCTGCGCACATTTCCGCAAGTCCCACACGGACGCTGCCACCCTGCGCACCCTGCAACATCGGTTTAATCTGCCAGTGCACCGACTGCTGTGCGACGTGCCCACACGGTGGAACTCTACGCTCCACATGTTGGCCAGGCTCTATGAGCAGCGTAGAGCTATAGTGGAATACCAACTTCAACATGGGCGGTGCAGTGGGAGTCAGCCTCCTCAATTATTTTCAGAAGAGTGGGCCTGGTTGGCAGACATCTGCCAGGTCCTTGGAAAGTTTGAGGAGTCTACCCAGGTGGTGAGCGGCAATGCTACAATCATTAGCGTCACCATTCCTCTGCTATGCCTCTTGAGAAGTTCCCTGCAAAGCATAAAGGCAGATGCTTTGCGTTCGGAAACGGAGGCGGGGGAAGACAGTATGTCGCTGGATAGTCAGAGCACCCTCCTGTCTATATCTCAGCGCGTTGAGGAGGAGGAGGAGGAGCATGAGGAGGATGAGGAGGAGGGGGAAGAGACAGCTTGGCCCACTGCTGACGGTACCCATGCTGCTTGCCTGTCATCCTTTCAGCGTGTATGGCCTGTGGAGGAGGAGGAGGAGGAGGAGGATCCTGAAAGTGATCTTCCTAGTGAAGACAGCCATGTGTTGCGTACAGGTACCCTGGCACACATGGCTGACTTCATGTTAGGATGCCTTTCTCGTGACCCTCGCGTTGCACGCATTCTGGCCACTACGGATTACTGGGTGTACACACTGCTCGACCCACGGTACAAGGAGAACCTTTCCACTCTCATTCCCGAAGAGGAAAGGGGTTCGAGAGTGTTGCTATACCACAGGACCCTGGCGGACAAGCTGATGGTAAAATTCCCATCCGACAGCGCTAGTGGCAGAAGGCGCAGTTCCGAGGGCCAGGTAGCAGGGGAGGTGCGGAGATCGAGCAGCATGTACAGCACAGGCAGTGCAACACTCTTTAAGGCCCTGGACAGCTTTATGGCTCCCCACCAAGACTGTGTCACCGCTCCCCAGTCAAGGCTGAGTTGGCGGGAGCACTGTAAAAGGATGGTGAGGGAGTACGTAGCCGATCGCACGACCGTCCTCCGTGACGCCTCTGCCACCTACAACTACTGGGTGTCGAAGCTGGACACGTGGCCTGAACTCGCGCTGTATGCCCTGGAGGTGCTTGCTTGTCCTGCGGCTAGCGTCTTGTCAGAGAGGGTGTTTAGTGCGGCTGGGGGAATCATCACAGATAAGCGTACACGCCTGTCAACCGACAGTGCCGACAGGCTAACACTCATCAAGATGAACAAAGCCTGGATTTCCCCAGACTTCTCTTCTCCACCAGCGGACAGCAGCGATACCTAAGCAATACGTAGGCTGCACCCGCGGATGGAAGCATCGTTCTCTATCACCATCCAAAACGGGGACATTTCTGCTTCATCAATCTGTGTATAATATTCCTCCTCCTCCTCCTGCTCCTCCTCCTGAAACCTCACGTAATCACGCCGAACGGGCAATTTTTCTTAGGGCCACAAGGCTCACTCATATAATTTTTCTAAACAATTTTTATACGTTTCAATGCTCTTAAAAGCGTTGAAACTTTAACTTGAACCAATTTTTCGTTAAACTGGGCTGCCTCCAGGCCTAGTTACCACTTAAGCCACATTAACCAAAGCGATTAATGGGTTTCACCTGCCATCTTGGTTGGGCATGGCCAATTTTTTCTGAGGTACATTAGTACTGTTGGTACACCAATTTTTTAGGGGCCCTCACCTACAGTGTAATCATAGTAATTTCTATGTTCTTCGCCTGCACTCATGGTACAGAAAGGTGTGTGGGGTTGGCCTACACTTTAGCTACATAAATGTAACTGGGGCCTTGTCTATACTGCAGCTACTGAAATGTGAAAGAGACTGTTATCTCCCTAAACTGCTGCAATGGGAATGTTACTGGGGCCTGTCTTGAGTGCTACTATTACTGAAATGGAACTAAGACTGCGCTCCCCCTATACTGCTGCTAGTGATATGTTAGTGGCGCCTGTCCCTAATGCTACCGCTGAAATGTTAATAATTCTTGGCTCTGCCTATACCGCTGCTAATGGTATGTCACTGGGGTGTGGAAACAGAGGCTTCACAAAGACATGATGGCGGCGAGGCCATTTCCCACCAACGCTGTTACTGTTAAGGTGCATATAACCACGGACACGTGTAGAGGACACATAGTGCCTCCAAAACATCCCCCTCCTCCTCCAACAATGAAAACATTCTTGGCAAATACCTTTGCATTGGTCCGTCTGGTGGCAGTCCAAGAATTTCACCTTTAACGACACAACAAGAGAGCACCACCACCATCCCCCCGCCACAGCCCACTTAATCCTGGCCACATTCCGAAAACCAACTACATAAAACCGCGCTACCAGGTCCGCAGTCACCACCACATTACCACCAACGAGGTTACTGTTAAGGTACATATTACCAGTCTGACTGGGGCATGCAGTGTGGGCCGAAGCCCACCTGTATTGTATCTGACGTTAGCTCTGCTGAGTAGGGCACTGCAATGGGATATATTTATGTACCGCCGGTGGGTTCCAGGGAGCCACCCATGCTGTGGGTCCACACGGAGTTGTAACTGCATCTGTCCACTTGTGAAGAACCCCAGTCTGACTGGGGCATGCAGTGTGGGCCAAAGCCCACCTGCATTAACCACGACATTACCTCAGCTGTGATGGGCAATGCAATGGTATTTATTTATGTACCGCCGGTGGCTTCCTGGCACCCACCCATGCTGTGGGTCCACAGGGAGTTGTTACTACATCTGTCCACTTGTAAAGAACCCCAGTCTGACTGGGGCATGCAGTGTGGGCCGAAGCCCACCTGCATTAACCACGAAATTACCTCAGCTGTGATGGGCAATGCAATGGGATTTATTTATGTACCGCCGGTGGCTTCCTGGCACCCACCGATGCTGTGGGTCCACAGGGAGTTGTTACTACATCTGTCCACTTGTAAAGAACCCCAGTCTGACTGGGGCATGCAGTGTGGGCCGAAGCCCACCTGCATTAACCACGACATTACCTCAGCTGTGATGGGCAATGCAATGGGATATTTTTATGTACCACCGGTGGGTTCCAGGGAGCCACCCATGCTGTAGGTGCACACAGAGTTGAACCTACATCTGTCCACTTGTAAAGAACCCCAGTCAGACTGGGGCATGCAGTGTGGGCCGAAGCCCACCTGTATTAAGCACGACATTACCTCAGCTGTGATGGGCAATGCAATGGGATATTTTTAGGTACCACCGGTGGGTTCCAGGGAGCCACCCATGCTGTAAGTGCACACGGAGTTTAACCTACATCTGTCCCCTTGTAAAGAACCCCAGTCAGACTGGGGCATGTAGTGTGGGCCGAAGCCCACCTGTATTAAGCACGACATTACCTCAGCTGTGATGGGCAATGCAATGGGATATTTTTATGTACCACCGATGGGTTACAGGGAGCCACCCCTGCTGTAGGTGCACACGGAGTTTAACCTACATCTGTCCACTTGTAAAGAACCCCAGTCAGACTGGGGCATGCAGTGTGGGCCGAAGCCCACCTGTATTAAGCACGACATTACCTCAGCTGTGATGGGCAATGCAATGGGATATTTTTATGTACCACCGGTGGGTTCCAGGGAGCCACCCATGCTGTAAGTGCACACGGAGTTTAACCTACATCTGTCCACTTGTAAAGAACCCCAGTCAGACTGGGGCATGCAGTGTGGGCCGAAGCCCACCTGTATTAAGCACGATATTACCTCAGCTGTGATGGGCAATGCAATGGGATATTTTTATGTACCACCGGTGGGTTCCAGGGAGCCACCCATGCCGTGGGTGCACACGGAATTCCCATTGCGGAGTTGGACCTGGCTGTGACTATTTATAAAAAAACGCGGTCTGACTGGGGCATGCAGACACCTTGACAGAATGAATAGTGTGTGGCACATAGGTTCCCCATTGCTATGCCCACGTGTGCAGCTCCAGATGGAGGTGGCACAGGATTGGATTTCTCATTGCTTCTGTACAGCATTGTGGACTATCGGCCCGCCCCTTTTATGGGGGGGTCGCTGCCTAGCCATGCCAACCCTCTGTAGTGTGTGCCTGCTTTTCCTCTGGCAGACGCACTTATAAATAGACATGAGGGTGGCGTGGCATGAGGGCAGCTGAAGGCTGGGCAGGGACAATTTGGTGTACGCTGTGGACACTGTCGTGCGGGGGGGAGGGGGTTGGGCAGCATGTAACCCAGGAGAAGTGGCAGCGGAGTGTCATGCAGGCAGTGATTGTGCTTTGTTGGAGGTAGTGTGGTGCTTAGCTAAGGTATGCATTGCTAATGAGGGCTTTTCAGAAGTAAAAGTTGTTGGGAGGGGGGGGCCCCACTCTTGCCGGTATTGTGGCTTAATAGTGGGACCTGTGAACTTGAGATGCAGCCCAACATGTAGCCCCTCGCCTGCCCTATCCGTTGCGCTGTGTCGTTCCCATCACTTTCTTGAATTGCCCCGATTTTCACAAATGAAAACCTTAGCGAGCATCGGCGATATACAAAAATGCTCGGGTCGCCCATTGACTTCAATGGGGTTCGTTACTCGAAACGAACCCTCGAGCATCACGAAAAGTTCGTCTCGAGTAACGAGCACCCGAGCATTTTGGGGCTCGCTCATCTCTACAAATAACGCGTTTCAACCTAAACAGGTCTTGTTCACCTCATAAGACACATTTTTCACGTGAAGCCGGCTTTTTTCCCTACCTTTCTGCTGATCACCCGCTGGGACTGGGCGGCACGAGCCTGAGCTCCGTGACCATTTGCTTCTGAGAAATTCACATTGTCAGGGGTTGAGTGAAGGTGAGCACATTTACTTTTTCTTTTATATATTGCTTAGTGAAGGAAATACCCAGGTGGTTTGCCGCTTGGGTACTCGGCAGTCCCATTGAAAGCGAATGGGGTGTCGGTACAAGGCCAGCACTCGGTTCAGTCTCCTGTTCATTACAGGGGGTGCAGTAACTCTACAGTGAGGGGGATGGGGGATAAAAGACCCTTGTTCTTGAGATCGGTGGGACCACCAATCCGCAAGTTATCCCCTATCCTATGGATATGGAATAAATTGATATTCTAATATGACCCCTTTAAGTTAAAACAATATGATAATGTGGCCTTCACAACAACAAAAAGTTGAGCCCCCCTGCTTTAATGAAAGCCATTATCCCTGATTGCTCAGCTTTCTCCAGACCTTCAGTTACACATAAAACCACATTTTTATAGAATGCAGATAAGAAGAAGGAATTTCTGTACATGGCAAATAATCAAAAGTAATCATAGATATACAAATACAGCATATTGTCCTTGCATTAATAATGTTTCGGCATTCTTAGCTGTCCTGTTCCCACATATCGTATAAAACCAATAAATGTATCCGTAGACTCCATTTCTAAGTCCATGATTTTGAGAATGATGAATTAGGTGTAAAGTTGGCGTATGTGGGCTCCTTGTCCGCTGTGTCTATTTGCAGCTGAAATAAACAAAGCAAATATTGTAAGAAATCGCACATCAGATGAAGAACAACAATTTGGCCTCTCTGCCATTCTAGTAAGTGCGCTTTTTGCATATTCTTAAAAAAGCTAAAAAATATACAGTACGCTGTACTACTGTGACCATTCCATAAATATGTATTCTTTGGGGAAAAAAACTTTAAGAAACTTTAACGATGACTTATTGAAGCAAAAGTTATTTGCAAATCATCAGAAATTTAAAAACAAGGGCTCAATACATCACTTTTGGATAGTGGGCGGAGCCATGCAGTGTTTTTCGGGGATTTCTGATGGAAACATCCACATAACTTCTGTTTTAAAAAGCCAATACCGTACAAGAATACATTGGGGAAATTTAGAGAGGCGATTTAGACTTTACTACTTTCCACTCGATAACTATATTGATTATCAGTCCTCTTACCTGAGGACAAGTGGAATTGAAGCTGACGTTTACTTGCTTTGCCTGGATTTTCCTGTTTTTCCGTGTCCTAAATTTAAATATACAAAAATTCAATAAAAAAAAACTATAGCTCCATTATGTAAAGGATAATAAATTATGTATAAGAAATCTAAAGGTTAACTCTCCGTTTTATTGCTTATTACTGAGATCATCACATCGAGAGATATTGTCAACCACCGCAATGCCTGTTTTCTAAAGGTATAAAGATTTTATGAATGAAATGTATTCACCTTTCCTTGTTCCGGCACAATTCTCCCTGCCAGCTATGACATGTCACTGTAGCAACTGATGGCATCACGTCTATCTCCATATTCCTTCTGGAGGTGGCATCAGGATGCCATAGCAGCGAACAAGTATTGATGTCAGCTCCAGGCAGCTATTTACTGTATTTTTCTCCTCTACAAATCATGCTGCAATATGCACCTAATAATCCAGAGAGACTCGGAGATCTGTGTTAGTCAATGGTCCTATTAGTGGAGTTTTGTGGATTCAGCATGCATTGTGCTGCATTCAGATGTGGTGATCGGCAAATGAACTCTTGTTGTATTACAATTATTTGTTAAATGTGCCGAATGTCCTTTTGTTGTACTGTGTTCTCTGTATAGCCAATGCTTTGCAATGACCTCTCTGCTGTGCAAAAAGGCATGCTACAATACTGTACCACATCATACCACATCTACATGCCACATATGTGTACATTCTATATCTCTGTTATCTGTTCACCAAACAGTCAGATACAGAAAAACATCTATAAAAAAATGGAAGTCTCCCTGGCAGCAGGAAAATCCAGGTTACAAAATAAAGAGGTTAACGGCTCCTTCTTCTTGGACAATGCAAATCTTATCACTTATTGAGTTGATGCTCAATAGTATTGGGTCTCAATGTTTGCATCAGCCAGGATAAACCCCCTACTTTTTTTCCCAACAAGTCCTCCTCCAATCTCACCCATTGTTTGGAATCCCAGTGAAAATGCCAGTCAAACAGGTGCATTACTATGGAGGCCAAGTGATAAATCCTAAGGTCAGGTAGCCCCGCTCCTCCTTTACCCCTGGGCCTCATAAATGTCCTGAAGCCTATCCTACTGTGCTTACCTCCCCACACAAAGCGAGTGAATGTTTTCAGTTTCTTAAGGAAACCCTTAGGGTGGGGAAGAGGGCAATAGGCAGTGCCTGAAACAGTGAAGAAACCTTTATGCTGCAACTTGTAAAAAGGAGAAACGTTTAAATATTCCTTTGGGTGAAGATTAGTTAAGTGTTTAGATCTTTATCACCTTACTTACTGCACTCAGTTTCTGCCTCCTTCACTACTAACTATTGTGTTGTATAGCACTGGTGTCAGGACAATTACCATCATAAGTCATCATTAGTCATTTACTCAACTGCAGATGCTGTTAATCGGGAAGCACTGCTGATAGGTGCTGTGGCACCACGGCTTAGCTAACTGTCACTCTATCCATTCATGTCTTATCTGAAGGGGTGCAATAGTAGGGCGTACTGTGGCTGGTATAATGGAGGAGCATGCTAGCTGGCACAGTTACAAGGTATTATAGCTTTCATACATTATTGATACATTATTGGGTCTCTATCTTATCAATTGAATATTACTCAGAATATGTGCAATAAAAATGTTTTTTCCTCCTTTTATGCTTCTAATTATGGGTTTACCTTATTGTCTGGTACAGCTTGTAGTCTGAAAAGTACAGTAAATTTTGCATTTATGTATTAGAACTGTTCAGTTTAGCTTTTTGTTGGGGCTCCTTTAAGCAACCGTGTTGTTACAGAGTATTCCGCACGTAGGGTTTTGCACACGGAATAAACTGTACTAATGTGCCATAGGTGCCCATGCTGCCAATCACACATATTGCTCAAAATATATGTTCAATCAAGATCGCAGCATGTTTTGTCTTGCCATGTAATATGGCAATCGGCGGCCCACACAAGTACGCAATGTCATTGTGTACTTGCTGCATGCCGCATGACTGTCCCAGCGAATTACATTCATGTGCAGACGGCCTCGGTGTTCAGATCATCTGTTGCAATACACTCTTTTAATTCTGCTTTTGCATGTCCTTCCATTCCCACTGATGGTTCCTGTTGCAAAGAATTTTTAACTAATGGTGGCTTCACACGAGCGTGTACTTGCGCGTACATAGGTGCGTACATATTTGCGCACCCCTGTATGTGCAAAAACACACGTGTATGCAGGTGCACGCATTGCCTTTAAGTATAAGCTCTTCCCTGAAAAACAACCATTTTAGTGTTAAAAAAAAAATATATATATATATATATATATATATATATATATATATATATATACTTGCCTATCTGCCATTGCTGTGTCCCCTGCGGGGATGAAGAACACATCTGCCACATACGGCAGATGTTTCCTTCATCCCTGCAGGGAGTAAAGAATTCCCTGCTGCACCTGTCACAGATGTGACCGATGCCGCAAAGGAATTCTAAAGGCCTTCGGGGAACAAAGAATTCCCTACCACAGCTGTCACAGATGACAGCTGCGATAGAAGATCCAGCACCCCTTAATTTCTTAATTGTTTTTCAGGGAAGAGCTTTAAATATAAGCCTTTCCCTGAAAAACAAGCCAAAGTAGTGTAAAAAATAAAAAAAACTCATACTGACCTTTTTTCAGCTGCCGGGGCTCAGCCGCATCCTGTCTGCGCTGTCCCTGACTCTGCAATGAAGTTCTTTGAGCAGCGGGGAATTAAAATCCTCACCTGCTAAAAGAGCTGCTCCTGATTGGCTATGTGCTCAGCCAATAACAGGCATCTCTCGCCTGTTATTCATTCAGCAAGAGCTGCCTGTGATTGGCTGAGGTGCTCATGAATGACAGTCGAGAGCCGCAGCTCCATTGAAGGCAATGCGTGCATTCTCTATGGTGCATGCATGCCCTATCTTTGCAGGCGCACGCCTGTAAAACACAAAGAGGTGTGAACACGCCATAGGAAATGCATTGGTTGTAATAGACGTGTTTTTGTGCGTGCGTCACAATTGCCTACATACTTCAGTCATTCCTGTTGGTTTTTGTGCACATAATTTGCTGCATACTTATGCATGCAAAAAAATACAAAGAAGGACCCATTAATTTAATGCGCAAATACACAGTAAATAGGCAGGTTTCCTGCCTATTTGTACTGGCCCATTCACTTCAATGGCCTATTTCAGTTGCGTAATAATACTAATCTTTATTTATATAGCACCAACATATTCCGCAGTGTTTACAAAACAGGGGAATAAGAATAAAAAACAGAGTTACATGAAGTAATCAGTTAATGAAGAGAGTAGGGGGTGAGGATCCCTATAAGCAATAGGGGGATACAGAAGGTAAAGCGGTTGGAGATGTGCCCGGTATGGCGAGGTGGAGAGTGAGGGATGCTATACACATAGACAATAATCAGGTTGAGTGTTATAGTGGCTGAATCAGTGTGACTGCCAGGGGCGGTTGATGACGGCTAGCAGGGATTGCAGTCGGTAGGACAGAGAGCCTATTATCAGGCGGAGTACAGAGGGATTTGGTTTAGGAGTTATGGTATGCCTCCCTGAAAAGGTGTGTTTTTTGAATATTGTATGAAAAATACGCACATATGAATGAACCCATTGAAATCAATGGGTTATATTCACTGCTTATCATGCGTCTAATATGCTGCATAATTACGCTTCTGTGAACAAACCCTTAGTCCTCAAATGCCTTCTTGGACTGGTTTTATTTGCGTTGTAACTAGCTTTAGCTTATCATCCTGTAACTGCCTATCAATCCTACACCTAAGTTCAGAACTGTGGGCTTTCTATAAGTACCGATATGAACACAGAGGATGGTTTCAACTCCTATGAGAAAACAAATATTAAAGGGGTTGTCCCGCGCCGAAACGGGGTTTTTTTTTTTTTAACCCCCCCCCCCCCCCCCCCCGTTCGGCGCGAGACAACCCCGCTGCAGGGGTTAAAAAAACAACCCGCACAGCGCTTACCTGAATCCCGGCGGTCCGGCGTCTTCATACTCACCTGCTGAAGATGGCCGCCGGGATCCTCTGTCTCCATGGACCGCTGGGCTTCTGTGCGGTCCATTGCCGATTCCAGCCTCCTGATTGGCTGGAATCGGCACGTGACGGGGCGGAGCTACACGGAGCTACACGGAGCCCCATTCAGAAAAGAAGAAGACCCGGACTGCGCAAGCGCGGCTAATTTGGCCATCGGAGGGCGAAAATTAGTCGGCACCATGGAGACGAGGACGCCAGCAACGGAGCAGGTAAGTATAAAACTTTTTATAACTTCTGTATGGCTCATAATTAATGCACAATGTACATTACAAAGTGCATTATTATGGCCATGCAGAAGTGTATAGACCCACTTGCTGCCTCGGGACAACCCCTTTAATGATATTCCTGCACCTATTGTGCAAGGTATGCTTTTTATTAGTGAACACAACTGCATCTGCATTTAAAGGCTATTAACACTACTGAGACTTAGGGCTTATTCACACGTCCGTATATCAGCCGAGTTTTCACGCCCAGCCGATATACGATGTCCCTTTTTGAAGGGGGAGGAGGCGAGCCAGGCCGCGAGAAATGCACTGAGATCCCGCCCCCTCTTCACCCTCTCTCTGCCCTTCGCCACTATTTGCAGTGCACTGCTTGTGGCCTGGCCCACCTCCTCCCTCTGCAAAAAGGGACACTGTGAAAACCCTTCCGATATACGAACATGTGAATAAGCCCTATGACTGCAGAGTCTATATACAGAAATTTGTAGAAGCTATACAAGACAAAAGTGAAGAAACTGACCCCAATGGTGCCCATACCCTTTAGAGTGAACCTGTCATCACCGAATAGCACTATAAACAAAGTTTTGGTGCTGTTTGAGGAGGTTACAGTGAGCGGGGTTGTATTTCTTATACTAACCTACTCCCTCGTTCCCACAATGTTCACTGGTGAAGTTTGCGTGCCATTCAAAAACTCTATGGGACTGCATGCACATAGTGGTCTAAAAAGAGATTTTCAGACCGCATGTGGACTTCACCAGACTGAATAGGTCACAGTACAAAGATAATACATAGAATAGGCATATTGCACATTGTGATGTCAGCGTACAGAGATAATGCGTAATGTGATATCACAATACAAGAGTAATGTCTTTTCTTTGAACACTTCATGATCTATATTCAAATTTCCATACTTTTCTTCCATCATCCATAGTTATCACTAACTGCAACTCACTTCTCAGTGAGGAGGAGCCCTACTTGATGGACCCTACTTGAGCGACTGTTATGTCTGCTACCTTGCAGTTACACCCATGCTTTTCAGCATCATCACTTTAAATGGTTGCTCCCGTTATGTTTGTTTTTGCTTCACCTACAGTAACAGTCTAAAGTTTGGATTCACTTTTTCATCCCAGGGTTTTTTATGCTTTGATGACAAATTTGCACATTCTTGGCATTCTTTCAATCAGCTTCATGAGGTAATCACCTGAAATGTATTTCAATTAACAAGTATACCTTGTTAAGAGTTAATTTGTCGAATTTCTTGACTTCTTAGTGTGTTTGAGACCATCAGTTGCGTTGTGCAGAGCTCAGGTTGGTACACAGTTCCATAGTGTGTTTAGCACTATTCACCTACTGTTCTAGTCCACATTATGGCAAGGACTACTCAACTCAACTTTCCCATGAGTGATTTTTAATGCGTATTACGTTTGCGGGCTTTGTGCGTGTAATACATGGTAATAAACATTACATTATATGGTGCCTCAGACACAGAGTGCAAAATGCATGCGCAAAAAAGAATGTAACCTGCTCTATCTTGGCATGTATTACGAGCACACACACACTAAGATAGCGTATGGGGACTTGTTGGCACACAGCAGTGTACATTGCACAGTTCTGCATGCTCCTCGTGCAGGAGATATGCCAGCGGAAAACGCTCGTATGAGAAAGTCCTAAGTAAAGAGAAACAACAGTCCACCATTAGTTTAAGACATAAAGGTCAGTCAATCCAGAAAATGTCAAGAATTTTGAAGGTGTCCTGAAGTGCAGTCCTGAAAACTATCAAATGCTATATTGAAACTAGATCTCAGCAGTACCACCCCAGGAGAGGAAGAACAAGAGTTACCTCTAATCCAGAAGATAGGCTTTTTAGAGTTACCATCCTCAGAAACCACAAACTAACAACACTTCTGAATAGAGCCCTCATAAATGCTTGACAGAGATCAAGTAACAGACACATGTCAAAACTAACTGTTCAGAGGGACTGCAAGAATCATGCCTTTATGGTCGAATTGCTGTAAAGAAGCCACTACTGAGGAACATCAACAATAAGAGAATTGATTGGGCCAAGAAACATAAAAAATAAACATTAGACCACTGGAAAATTGTATGTTGGTCTGATCAGTCAAATTGTGAGATTTTTTATTCCTATTGCCATGTCTTGGTGAGATTCCGAGAAGTTGATCAGATGGTTTCTACATGTGTGGTTGCCACTATGAAGCACGGAAGAGGTCGTGTGATGGTGTGGGGGTGCTTTGCTGGTGACACTGTTGGTGAATTAGTCAAAATTCAAGGCACACTGAGCCAACATGGCTATTACAGCATTCTTCAGTCACTTGTCATCCCATCTCTTTGTACTTACTGGGTCCATCATTCGTTTTTCAACAGGAAAACAACCCCAAACAGATCCAAAGGCTATGTAAGGGCTATTTGCCCAAGAAGGTGAGTAATAGAGTGCTGTGTCAGATGACATGGCTTCCACAATCAACCAACCTAAACCAGATTGAGAGGGTTTGGAATAAGTTGGGCCGCACAGTAAAGGAAAAGCTGCCAACAAGTGCTCAGTATCTCTAGGAACTCCTTCTAGACTGTTAGAAAACCAGCTGACTACTCCATGAAGCTGATTGTGAAAATGCCGAGTGTGTACAAAGCTGTCATCTAAGCAAAAGGGGGCAACTTTGAAGAATCTAAAATATAAAACATATTCTGGTTTATTTAACATTTTTTGCTTAGTACCGTACTTAATTCCATCTGTGTTGAAAATAAAAAGAAAAAAAATAGAATGAAAAGGTGTCTTCAATCTTTTGACTGGTATTGTAATTCAATTAATGTTGATTATTTCTTCAGCTTGGGACTGTTGTCTTTGGGTTATTCGCTATCCATGTGGATGCAATTATCCACTTAGACTATGAATAGCATTTGTCCTCTACTTTACTTGTATAAAAATGTGTGTAAATTGAAATACTGAGATATAGTATACATTTTATGAGAAATATAGTCAAATACATTCCTAATGTCTACAATATGCATTAGGTTGAAATATAGAGATTGGACATTTAAGGACATGTATATTAATAATATTTGCAGAATAATATGATTTCATAGAGGTCACTTAGGACAAAGACTGTCAGAAAACCAAACCTTGTTAGAGATTGATGTAAGAGAACAGGTCATCTCTCAGGCAAAGTACAAACTGCTAACTGCAGGTAGCATTAGGGCAGAGAGAAGTGAGATGATGAAAGGTTCAGGTAATATGACATCTACAAACTAGATACAAGAGGTAAAATGGTTGAATTAAAATGGTTCTAATAAATGTCTTCATAAAATAATTTAAAACGTCTCGGACATGGGTCAAGGAGCCGTTACTTAGATTATAGAACGTGTTCTGACTTATACTGATCATAAATAAGTAAAGGATTCTAGTTGCAGAATATTCTTGTTTTCCATTTAAACACTGAAGGTCATATAGCCAATATCTGTAGAAGCCAGTTGTCTCTTATGCCTCATGACCACTGCTAACTCGCTATAATTGTTTTTTCAGACTAATGGTTTGTTAAATATTTTATGGAACAGGCAAGTATTTGTACACGCGTCAAGAGGTTTATTTCGGAAAAAGATTAAATGAACTCTGATGGTAGGCTAGACAAGGACACAGCAACTGACAAACTGTCTACTGGAAAAGTTGACCAGAAGGGAACTTAAAACTGACTCTCATGCTGTGTTATATGGGGCTATAAATAACCATTTTTAATCTTCTTTTCCTGGTACAGCAGCTTCTGTCAGTCACAATACATATATTTCAGAATATTTAATTTCACTTAGAACTGTGACTGTCTTCCATCCATGTCACACACACAGAAGAGTTTCGGGAACGGAGATATGGGCAGATGTTTGCGGAATCCTCACACCGTAGAGCTGCTTTAGCTGTCTCCTTGCCTGCTGGGTTAAAAAAAATCTATTTTTGACTCACTGACCCTATTTGGCTGCTATTCCGTATTGAAAATCTCATCTAAAGCCCAGTTAGTGTACTCCTCTCAATAGGAATTATCTTATGTTCATAATGCTTGGAAGGTTTGAATGCTTGGAAGATGAACTTCAATTATGGACAAATACCTAATTGTTATAGAACTATGAAAAGCAAAAAAAAAATAAAAAGCCCAATTGCAATATTGATGCAGTAGAGCGAAGATTGTTATTTGGCATATCACACTCCTTTGGAGGATAATAAAATGTTTGTCATAATATCGGATTCAAGATACAGTTAAAGGGGTTGTCCCGCGAAACAAAGTGGGGTTATACACTTCTGTATGGCCATATTAATGCACTTTGTAATATACATTGTGCATTAATTATGAGCCATACAGAAGTTATTCACTTACCTGCTCCGTTGCTAGCATCCTCGTCTCCATGGTGCCGTCTAATTTTCAGCATCTAATCGCCCGATTAGACGCGCTTGCGCAGTCCGGTCTTCTCTGTGTTGAATGTGGCGCTCGTGCTGGAGAGCTGCTCCTCGTAGCTCCGCCCTGTCACGTGTGCCGATTCCAGCCAATCAGGAGGCTGGAATCGGCAATGGAACGCACAGAAGACCTGCGGTCCACCGAGGGTGAAGATCCCGGCGGCCATCTTCACAAGGTAAGTAAGAAGTCACCGGAGCGCGGGGATTCGGGTAAGTACTACCCTTTTTTTTTTTTTTATCCCTGCATCGGGTTTGTCTCGCGCCGAACGGGGGGGCTATTGAAAAAAAAAAAACCTGTTTCGGCGCGGGACAACCCCTTTAAGTCTGAAAATATTTAACACTGACTAAGTTATTTTGGCTAACATAGAATGTCGAATTGAACTTTCTGTCTTAGGCCAGGCTCACACAACCTTGAGTGCCGGCAAGCCACGTGAATCTCTCACATGTCGGTGGGTAGCAAGTACACAGTGACATTCATATCTTTGCATGTATATGCATGTAATATGTGCCAAAATAGAGCATACTGAGTAATACGCACTCTAAAAAAGGGCTGCTGTGAGTGGCCCAACACAAATCAATGGACTGTTGGGATAGCATGTCACATGCCCATATGAGAGCGGCCTTCGTATTAGGGTCTTTACATCCAAATTGGATGAATAGTATAGGAATTACACCCATTTTCATATACAGACACCTCAAAACCTCTATAATCCCTCATGTATTCGGTTCTGCAGGTGCATGGCTTTTACATTGCAGACTGCCAATCAGCATATATTGTCAGGCATCCTCATCTACAATTCCCATCGCTAGCAGCCCTGTAAAAGGTTTGGCACCAGGGTAGTCAGTAGAACAAAATGTCATTGCTCTCGGTAAGGGAAACAAAATAACCTTGTAGATATGATATACTTTAAGCAAAAAGAGATGATGTTGCAGCAAGCTTTCAAGTCTACTTAGGTGTCTTCATCAAGCATGATTTAACAAAATGTCTGAAGAAACACACACATATATATATATATATATATATATATAAGTTCTATTGTCTATAAAATAATGTAGATTGGCAGATAGTGACCCCACTATCCTTGGACCAGATTTCGCAGAAGTAACCTGTCAGAAATCCTTTGGAGAGATTCAGTCCTGTTTCAAAGTATCAGATTGTAAGATTCCTGGAACATTCATATGTTCTACATCCTATGTTGTGAACCTATTTCGTATATAAAGTGTCTAATTGGTGGTCTTTACATTGGAGAAATAGGACAGAATCTTAAAAGGTCTCATCATTACACACCACCACATGGGCAGCATAGTGGCTCAGCAGTTAGCACTGTTGCCTTGCAGCGCTGGGGTCCTGGATTCAAATCTAACCAAGGACAACATTTACATGAAGTTTGTATGTTCTCTCCATGTTTGCATAAGTACTTCAGTTTCAACCAATACTCCAAAAACATACTAATAGGTTAACTTAGACTTCGAGCCCATTGGGGACATCAAGTGATGTACAGTGTTGTGGAATTAAAGATGAAAAAGATTCATTTATCTGCAGCTGAACAGTTTTGTTTAGGATTAGAGATGAGCGAACGTACTCGTAATGAGTACTTACGCACCCGAGTACCGCCATTTTCGAGTACTTCAGTACTCGGGCGTAAAGATTCGGGGGGCGCCGGGGGGCGGGGAGAGGCGCGGCGGTGCTGGGGGGAGCAGCGGGGAACAGGGGGGAGCCCTCTCTCTCTCCCTCTCCCTCCCACTCCCTACTGCTACCCCCCGTGCCGCCACGGCGCCCCCCGAATCTTTACACGCGAGTACCGCTGTACTCAAAAATGGCGGTGCTCGGGTGCGTAAGTACTCGTAACGAGTACGTTCGCTCATCTCTATTTAGGATGCAACATAGAACAGATGAGGGTTGTTGTGTCGAAAGGAAACTTCAAATCCAAAAATGACAGGAGGGTCTACAAATTCAAAATTATAAACAAATCTTTGAAACTCTGAACCCAGAACTTAACTGAAGGATTTATGGTGGGTTTATCTGAGAGATCTTGTCCAGGGCTAGTGGTGGCCCCATGCCTGTGAACAAACATCATTTTAGAGGCAATAAAACTCCCATTCTTTTCCGTGGACTAAACAAGGATTTACTTTCCAAGCTAATTCAGTTATCCTATTTTTTGGAATGTCGCGTGGACTGCATTATGTGATCAGCTGGGAGATACCATTGTATTTGTATGCATTATCAGATGCAAGTATATTGCAAAATACCATAGTTTTACATGTTAGCGCGTTTTTCCAGCAGATGATTTGTTTCCCAAAACACCTAAAGGGTGCGTTCCCACATAACAGGTTCCGACTTGCAGCTGAGACTGCACTCAGCCATGGCTGTCAACAGCTGCGCGATCTTGCCAATCATATCGGTAAGATCGCACTTCCATTGGAAACTGTGGCTGGGTGGAGTCACAACTGCAAGCCAGTACCTGTTATGTAAAAATGCACCCTTAGACCTCGGTCAGACGAGCGTTTTTCTGCGCGATTTGCGCATGCGATCTGCGCATATATAGAACCATTGCTACGCAATGGGATCGGTCACATGTCCGCTTTTTATGCGGATATGCGATAAATTATAGGACACGGCGAATCGCAGATCCGCGCTTATCTACGTTCTGCGATTCCTTGTGTTCTATATATGCGCTCAATGGGGCCGGCGGTAGCAGCGCCGTCCCCATTGAGAACATATACTATAAAGATCATTCTCCTCTGCTACAGCTGTAACAGAGAAGAACGATGTTCGCCCATTTAATTCAATGGAGCCGGCATTACAGCCGGCTCCATTGAAAGCAATAGGCTGCCGGCGAGCGCGGCATGAATTTTCGGGAAGGGCTTAAAAATATAAGCCCTTGCCTGAAAAACATCCAAGAATTTGTCCCTGCGGACGGGGTTCAGCCGCGGCCTGCCGGCAGTTCTCCTGAACTGCTCTCTGTAGTATTCAGCAGGTGGGGATTTAAAATCCCCACCTACTGAATGGGCTGCCTCTGATTGGTCACAGCCCTCACCAATCAGAGGCAGCTCTCACTCACCCATTCATGAATTCATGAATGGGTGAGTGCTGCCTCTGATTGGCTCAGTGCAAGGACCAATCATGAATTCATGAATGGGTGAGTGAGAGCTGCCTCTGATTGGTGAGGGCTGTGACCAATCAGAGGCAGCTCATTCAGTAGGCGGGGATTTTAAATCCCCGCCTGCTGAATACTACACAGAGCAGTTCAGGAGAACTGCCAGTCGGCCGCGGTTGAACTCCGGCTGCAGGGACAAGGTGAGTATATATATTTTTTTTATTTTTACACATTTTTGGATGGTTTTCAGGCAAGGGCTTATATGTTTAAGCCCTTCCCGAAAATTCATCTTGCGCTCGCCGGCAGCCCATTGCTTTCAATGGAGCCGGCTGTATAGCCGGCTCCATTGAATTTCAATGGGTGGACAGCGCTCCTTTGATCGGGCCCGTTTCGCCGAAAATGCTGCTAGCTGCAGATTTTTTGGCGAAAAGACGGCCCCGGTCACGTGATTTGCGGATGCGCATCCGTCATGCGATCCGCAAATCGCGGCAAAAACCGGTCGTCTGACCGAGGCCTTATGGTGCACAGCAAAGCGCCGTGATTTCAAACATGGCACTTTGCCGCGATCTTTTTTTTGCTTTCAGATGCAGCTCCCTGCAGCTGACAGCGTATTTTAGTGCGCCCCATCGTTGTGATGGATGATGAGATGCGTTAAATGAACAAAGATAGAGCAGACAGTGCTGGAAAATTGCTTAGCTGGAAATATCCATCCAGCGCCGCGATCAAACGCATGTCGTGAGGTCTTATTGATTTCATGGGAGTGTTATATCACAATCAACGCGGCATTCAAAACGCTGCGTTAATCATGGTAAAAGCGCCTGTGTGAGAGAGGCCTTAAGCTTGGCTTTGCCTTCAGCAATTTAAATGCATCTTAGCTTGGATTGAGATCAGTTGATTAATAGTAAGTAGTCTTCTTACTTTTTAACTCTTCAAATACCTAGTTGACAATACATGGATATTCTTATGAATATTCCTGCTGTTATGAAACTCTCAGTCCTGCGATATGATGTATCATGTTCTGGAAGCATCCTTGCTCTAGTCCAGTGGTATCCTGTTGCATCTTTAATCGGCTCCATTACTACCCTGTTCCTGCAGCATCCCTGTTCTAATCCTGTATACATTTTTTGCATCACATCCCCTGTTTGTGACCAATTGCATCTGGTCTTGTTTCTTTCTAGTGATTTGTTGCTACTGATATCCTCTGATGCTTATTGTTTGCCTGGACTGAACTATCCAGATTCCTCAGCTTATTTTTTCTTGCCCTACTGGTGCCAACAGATGGTTAACTGCTTCAGATGGCTGCATGCCCCTCCAAATATAATGCCAACAGATTGGGCATGGTCTGTTGGGCAGCATTGGCTGATCCAAGTCCCTTCAGATACTATTTTAGTCATGCTCTTCTGGTTGATTCCAGCCATTCAAGAATCATCACAAGGAAACTCACATGTTTATTTCCTTGAAAATACATAGAACGAGCTTTTAATGTTCACATGAAACCAACATTGCATAAGACTTTAGTACATATATAGTAATCTAAATGTTTTTGGCACTTCAAAAATGTTTAAACATTGAGAAAGGGGCAGTCATATGTAAAGAGATTGCTAAGGGACTATAGGCTGAAACCTACAACAAAAATAATTAGCTCTACATTTATGGATATTTTACAGTTTTCCAAAGAACAGTTGTAAGGTTTTATAAAGAATTGCTGAACTCACATGAAAATGGTGTAAATTGTTAATTATTTTTTGTTAAACTTTTTTCTTAAGAAATAATATGTTTTACATATTAGAGCTTTATGAGCTTCAGCTGCCATAGTGGGACACTTATAGCACTTACCTTACTAGACACAAAGCTGCAATGATGAAGATCACAAGAACAACAAGTGAGGATACTCCACATATTAAAGCAAATGTGCTCATGGAAGTCAGACCTAAAGTAATAAAAAAGAATATAATACTGAAAAACAGTGGTACAAACAGTAAACAGAGAGAGGGTAACAAAACTTATAAAGGGACCTTTGTCTCCATATCAATCTCCATGATTATAAGGCCTCATTTACACAGCAGTACTCTGGTCAGCATTTGGTATTTCGAAACCAAGAAAGGAACCTAGAAAGAAAAAATAGAATGTAGAGATTTCCATCTCTTCTGTGTTTAAAACCCACTGGTTTGGGCTTACAAATACTGATGTACAGGATTAGCTAAATTAAACTTCCCCATCTCGGAGTCTTCTGGAGGGCATTCTGCTGCTGAAATGAGACAAAATTTGGCCAATGGCGATAATGTACTCGCCGTTTATGGAAAAAAAAATTGTAAAAAAGTGACCAATTTTTGGTGCTGCAGCTATGCAAATCATGCTACAAATATTCAATAAGTCCCCCCCAGTTTTTAACAATGCTATCCAAAGCCATATTTTCCACTTCTGAACACAGGGAGTCAGCTTTTAATCACTACTCGCTACAACATACCGGCAAATACTGTCCTTCAGATCTGACACTGATGCAGGTCTGTCACGGTAGACCTGGTCTGCTATGGCACCACCTATCGGCAACTTTTTAACTAAAATTTTTATATCCTAAATAGAGAGCACATCTTCTGAAGTGCCATTGTCTGATTTTCATTTCATTTGGAGCAGCAGAATGCCCTCCAGAATCTTCTGAGTTGGGGAAGTTTAATTCCGCTAACCTATGTATAACACTGATCAGAATACTGCTGGGTGAATGAATGCTGGGATCACAGCGGCAGTCTTTGATGCAGTCTGACATATAGTTTTTGATGCAGTTTTTGGATGCAAAGCTAGAAGTCAGTTCAAGAGAAAGGAGACGTAAAAGTCTGTCCTTTATACTTCACATTTCTTTTGGTTTGGGCTCAAACAAACTGCATTAAAGAATGAACCAAAAACTTCCACAGGAAACGGCAGGTGTGATTTTAGCTTAAAGGGACTTTCTGAGATAAGAAAAAAAGGTCATTCCATTTTCCTGAAACAGCGTCACTCTCGTTCTTGGGCTTTGCCTGCTTTGGTATCTCAATCCTATTTGACTTATTTTGCAAATCTGAAAATAAATCATTCTTGTTCTTCTGGCTGATTTTATTTTAAAAAATTATAATTTTTAATTAAAGCATATCTCAAAATGTAAATTTCCAGTTGAGAATGAAGCATGAATGCTATGCTATTCATTAGCATCATTCACTTGCATTAATTTCAATGTAAGCAGAGTAGGAAGAGACTTGAATCACTGGCTGGATGGATGGCTAGATAAATAGATATTAGATAGATATATCAATATGAGATAGACCGATAGATAGACAGATAGATAGATAGGAGTAGCTATAGAGGTCACAGCAGTTGCAATTGCAACCAAGCCTCTAAGGAACAGGCGCTGAGCCAATCAGAGGCAGCACTCACTCACCCATTCATGAATTCATGAATGGGTGAGTGAGAGCTGCCTCTGATTGGTGAGGCTGTGACCAATCAGAGGCAGCTCATTCAGCAGGTGGGGATTTTAAATCCCCACCTGCTAAATACTACAGAAAGCAGTTCAGGAGAACTGCCGGCCAGACGCGGCTGAACTCCGGCTGCAGCGGAAAGGTGAGTATACATTTTTTTTATTTTTACACATTTTAGGATGATTTTCAGGTAAGGGCTTATATTTTTAAGCCCTTCCCAAAAATTCATCCCGCGCTTGCCGGCAGCCCATTGCTTTCAATGGAGCCGGCTGTATTGCCGGCTCCATTGAATTCAATGGGCTAACATCGTTCTTCTTTGCCACAGCTGTTACAGCTGTGGCAGAGGAGAACGATGTTTATGCTGACAGTGCGGGGGGGGGGGGGGGTCTCACTCTTGCCACTATTGTGGCTTAATAGTGAGACCTCGGAGCCCGAAATGCAGCCCTGCATGCTGCTCCTCGCCTGCCCTATCCATTTCTGTGTTTTTTACATGACTTTGGTGATTTGCTAAGATTTTCACAAATGAAAACCTTAGCGGAGCACCAGTCATATACAAAAATGCTCGAGTCGCCCATTGACTTCAATGGGGTTCGTTACTCGAAACGAACTCTCGAGCATTACTGAAAGTTCGACTCGAGTAATGAGCACTCGAGCATTTTGGTGCTCGCTCATCTCTAGTCATTACGTTTACAATAATAAAAGATATGTATATATTTTTTTTATTTTGCTGTGTTTGCCCACTAAAAACATTTTTCATAGAAAAAAATTATATGCTGCTTTGCATAAAATTCCAGCAACCAGCGAGGCGTAGGCAAGAGGTTACCTTTATCTTCGGTATTTGACTATTAGCCTAAAATTATTTCAACCAGAAATAGTTAACTTTTTGATTGATGAAAAAAGTAGAACCGCAGCGATCATTAGCCAGAACTATATCACTTCACTACACTTGTTTTGGTTTATGCTCACAAATATCTTTATTGACATTTACAGCCCAGTAAATACCAGCAAATGAAAATTTGATCAGCAACCTAGATTTATTAATTTCTTTATAAATAGTGAAACAAATAAAGCCTTTGTTATTTGGTGTAATTGCCCTTTTATATTGAAAAAGCAATATGTGAAGTTAATGGTTGGCAAAAATTGTAAGACCCTCCTAAATAGAGAATGGAAAGAATAATAATACGATTGACAATTATATTTATCGGGTAGGAGACATTTGGTTTAGGGTGGTTTCACATAAAACAGTTGTTGGCAGAACCCCACAAATTTTCAGGCAGTTTCCTGGACCAAAGCGAGAAGTAGAAGCGAATTCAAATGATATGGGAAATATATAGGAATGACTTGGACTCCTCCTTCTTGCAGCATGCACTTCCAGCTTTGGCGCAAAAAAACACAGTGCCGTTTTACTAAAAGATGCTGTATTTGAAACCACCCTCATGGGATTGTCAAATCTTTCCTTTATCGGAGAGAATATGGAAATAGACATATCATTTTATCAAAAAAAAGCTGTGGTGGTTCATGAAAGTGAAATGCATGGCTCTCTGGATTATATAAGGTAAAACATCTAAATTTATTTAACCCCTTAGTGATGAAGACTGTTTGCGCCTTAATGGCCAACTAATTTTTCAGTTTTTTTTATTGTCGCATTCCTGGAGCTATAACTTTTTAATTGTTCCGCCAAAATAGCCGTATGAGGAGTTGTTTTTTGCAGGACAAGCAGTATTTTTAATGGCATAATTTTTGGATACATATAATGTATTGTATGGCTTTTATTATTATTTTTAGGGGGATTGGGAAAAATATTCTATCTTTATTTTATTTCATTTTTATGGCATTCAGTGTGCAAACTAAATAATGTGGTAACATTATTCCTTAAGTCAGCACGATTCTGGCGACACCAAGTTTATACAGTTTTTTTATGTTCTGCTACTTTTGTAGCACTTTTTTTTTCTTAAAGATTTGCTTTTGTTTTGCTGCATTCCAAGAACTCTATGAGGCCTTGTTTTTTGCAGGATGAACTCTAGTCTTCATTTATCCAATATTTGGGAACATATAACATTTTGATTGCTTTTTATTCCATTTTTTTCTAGAGGCAAGGTTAACAAAATCTGCAATTGTGGTAGTGTGCTGTATAAATAATATGTTAAATTAATTCTGCTGGCCAGTACAATTATGCCAATAGCAAAGTTACAGACTTGTTTTTATTTCTTGCAACTTCTTCATTTCTTTTTAATGTATTTTTTGTTTATCTTTGCATTCAAAGACCCCTAAAATTTCTCTTTTTTTGTCAGCGGTGCTGTGTAAGGTTTTTTTGGGGGGGTGAGTTATCCCTTTTAATAATAATATTTGTTGATCCATTTGATGTTTTGATCACTTTTCTATTATGTTTTTTGTAAGGTCAGCCATATTTGCAGTTTTTTAAATCTTTTTTTCCATGACGTGCACTCTACAGGTGAAATAATGTTTTTTCTCTTGCTCATTATGTACATGGCAATACCACATGTATGATTTTTTTTTCTTTTTATCTAGTAAAGAGGAAAGCTGGGATCTTGACGAATTTATTTTTATTCTTTTTTATTTTTGTCCCACTAGAGGACTTGATTATCACCGTATTTTATCATACTTCTAATGCGCTACTATACTTGCGGCATGTAAAGGGTTAAACACCTGGGATCCAGGTTTTTCTCAGTCCCCGGTGTTAGAGCAAGTGCCCGGCTGTCATCCGATAGCCATCCACTTGCTCGACTTGGCACTGGAGACCCACGCCAGGCATTAAAAAATGAAATCCCATTAACAGACACCATCAAAAGAAGTATGGGTGGTCATTAAGGAGTTAAAGAAATACTCCAGTTCTGGGCAAACAAAGATGGCAATATCAGTTCCTTGACTACCTGATGTACAGTTTGCATTAGTGTGCATCTGTAGTCTAAGACACTACATGCTACTCTGTTAAAATAGGAAATTGTTCATAAACACTCACCTGGTGTCAGGTGGGATTACCCAAAGATATAGGGGAAACCACCTGCATCTAAAGCCCGGGTTCGCATGTAAAGAATAATCCCTTTCCATGATCCAGTAGGAGGGCTGGAGAAGCATCCAGGAGTAGGTCAAGGCTCACCAACCTGGGGAGACTTGCAGAAAGTAGAAATCCAAGTAAAGAAAAGTATATACTCCGCGCTCCACGGGTCAGGGAGATTAGTTAAAATTCCAAATAGGTATAGGAAATTATACCATACTTTATTGGAATATACAGCAACGCATGTATCTACATGCCGAAATACGTGTAGATGAACACGATGGATATACTTTGTGATGGATATACTTTTCTTCACTTGGATTTGAACTATTAAAATAACACTCAATTTATCCTGAATGGGGAACACTTTAAAAAAGCAGAAAAAAAACCCTAAAAATCAAACAAAAAAGTTGTATGCGGCGCCAACATGGTATCAATAAAAATACAGCTCACTCCATGAAAAATATAAAAGTTATGGGTTGCAGAATAGGGGGGGGGAAAGAAATTTAAAAAAAAGTGAAAATATTTTTTTTATTTTTTAAGAGTAGTAAAATATAACAAACTATAAAATTTTGTATCGCAGTAATTGTACTAATCTGCAGAATAAAATTATTATACTAGCGTGCACAATAAAATGAACATGTCACTTCCGGTTCCGGCGCCATGGAGTGAACAGTGAAGCCAGAGAGCTCCGATAACGCCGCTCCAGCAATCAACCTCAACACAGCTGCCGCCGACCCTCCAACCGGGAGAAGACTGCCCTAACCCCAGGGAGGCTTCATAGAACACCGGAGAAGGAAGGAAGACGGCAGCGCAAACCCCACCAGCTCCAAAGACTGCCGACCGCGAGGTACAGCACGCCGGCCGCAGCCCTGAGACTGACACCGGAGAGATCCACCCAGACAGAGTGACGGGGAGGACCGGAGCAGCGCCAACAGCCGGAAAGCAGAGCCCGGAGGCACAGCGCGGACGGACCAGCTGAGGTCGGACGGCTGCGGGAGACGGTAGGCGACACGTGTGTGTGTGTCCCCCCCCTCCCCTCCCGGGCGGACGAGCGACACTGCTACAGCACAGACCCCCGGTCTGCCGACCGATAGCCTCCACAACTCACCAGCCAGAGTGGGGCTCTGGAGGGCAGAGGAGAGTGCAGGACAGCCGCAGCCCCAACCAGCGGGACAGTGCACAAAGTGAAAGTATACAGCACAGACCCCCGGTCTGCCGACCGACAGCCTCCACAACTCACCAGCCACAGTGGGGCTCCGGAGGAGGGCAGAGGAGAGTGCAGGATAGCCGCAGCCCCAACCATCGGGACAGTGACAGCAGGATAAAGCCGGCTCCTGCACAAAGTGAAAGTAACAAGGGAGGGGAGAAACAGAAGCAGGGAGAGACAGAGGAAAACAGCCACGGGAGCAATAAAAACAAAAGCCATCATAATCCAACTGCCCTGCAAGACACAGCAGAGGAGCAGAGTGAAACACACACTGACCCCCCTCCCCCCCCCCCTCCTCAGAAGTTACAACGGTCATTCTGAGACCTATGAGGCAGTGAGATACACTGCACAGGAACAAGCCAGTAACCACTAGTGCCCAGCAAGCACCAACCAAACGTTCAAAATAATAAAAACCGCCCGGAGCTACCCCAGAAAACACTTAAAATACGAAGTGAACTGTACAAAACATAACAATAAAACACAGCAGAGAAGCTGACCAAAGAATAGCACCCGCCGTTAACGGATAATTGACGGCAGAAAATAGCAGGGGCACCTTAACATCCAGCTGCAGAGCCATTCACCTGACAACTGCAGGGTGTTAAAAGAATTCTGTTTCCCTAACACGCGTGCAATACTATATATAACAGCATACCAGTACGTAAACTAATTACATGGAGGACTTTGTGGTCAAGATGGGGAGAACTAGAGCAAAGCAAAATGAAACACCGGCTAAAGCCACGGCTAAAACACCAACGGAAAAAGAAATGACATCGTGCAAAAATCCCCCCTCTATGCCTCCCTCACCGCTAGACCAAGAAAATTTACCATCTCAAGACGTGGCAACGATAGACTATAAGGCCTTAGCGATTGAGGTGGCAAAGCTGATTGCTCCAGATATCCAAACTACACTGGCAAACACCGTGGTGGGCACCCTGCATGACCTCAGAGACGCGGTATCCCAACATGGCAACCGACTAGACGTAATGGAATACGACATAGAGGCAATATCCTCAGAACAGAGCGCCAACACCAAAACCGTAGAGAAACCGATGCGAGACAATAGACTGCTCTGGGACCGGTTAGAGGACCTAGAAAATAGATCTCGACGAAACAATCTACGTATTATCGGAATCCCAGAATCCTATCTACAAAACGATCTACGCCAACTATGTGAATCAACGATTCCCAATATTTTGGGAATCTCCCAAATATGTAGGATCGAAAGAGCTCACCGCCTAGGCCCTGACCATCGTGCTGGGAACTCAAGCACTAACGCTAATGCAGCAACTAACGTACGCCCAAGACCGACAATAGTAAAATACCTGGACTTCACAGATAAATCGCTAATCCTACGCAACTTTAAAAGTCGTAACAACATACTAGAACTCGAGGGCCACAAAATACTAATCTTTGCAGACTACTCAGCGGAAGTACAACGCAAGAGAAAAGAGTTCCCCCCAATATGCTCAGAACTCTACAAGAAAAAATTAAAGTTTGCACTGCTATACCCGGCGATATTGAAAGTATTCTATACTAACGGAGATACTCTTATTTTCCATGATCCGAGGAAAGCGGAACAAGTACTTTTCTCCCCAAGAGCAAAAAAAATACCGGAAAAGCAGAAAAACCACACAAGCCCGACGACAGATAAAAGTAGCCACGGACAAGCAGACAAATCTAAACCAGTCGTCCTCACCAGAAGCATCGACAACAACAAGAGACCTCCGACGCAAGAACACCGCAACGCCGGACTCACCACCCTGAGACCATCAGCCGTGAGTACGGAAACACACGAGAGACATTTCAGAGACATTTCAAAAACAGAGAGTCTTCAAGTTAGATTATTTGACATAGAGTAAATCTCAAGCGGTTTACAGACAGAATGCTATAGTTAAAAATGTTATAGAATGTAACAGAGCAAGACAATAGAAAATGCTGGAGCGGAAGGAAAGAATACATTTATGTATGTATATATTTGAATGAAACTGTTTTCGTTCCATTCCACTATGTGACCCACGTAGGAGCAAGGAATGGGAATAAGGAAAAGCACAGCCAACAATACACGGCTGCAAGTACATCTTGCCCGCGAAAACTGTTCACAAAGTGGAATTGAAGGAAGTCAACTAATGCACTCTCCCTAGGGAGGTACGCAAGGCGTCATACCCTAAGGGAGAAAGCATAATATTCCTTCCCTGGTGCCCGACTAACTGCTATCCCAACACTAATTATCGGACGCAGGGGGAAGAGTACCAGAGAGAAGGAAAAGGTTAACCCCAGTTAAAAGTTAAAGTTTATAAGTAAGGACTCGTTGACGTAGCCAGGTGAGACCAGCCCACGTAACAATTAGACAGAAGCACAAAACATCATAAAAATGAAAATTATAACGTGGAATCTTAAGGGTCTAAGATCGCCACACAAACGAACGGCAGTCCTCCGACATCTCAAAAGACTTAAAGCAGATATAGCACTACTCCAAGAAACCCACTTAAACAAAGAAGACTTTTTCCGCATGCGAAAGCTATGGGTAGGGGAAGTATATGGATCACCATCAGTGCAATCAAAAGCAGGGGTGCTGATCCTTATTAGAAATGGCTTAAACCTTGAGGTACAGGATCAATGGAGTGACACAGAAGGGAGGATTGTAAACCTACATATAAAAATAGGATCGGAGAAATTTAGTATTTACAGTGTGTACGGACTGAACTCAAACAATAAACAATTCCTAACAAAACTATCCGACAGACTACTTACAGACACAGAGCCCCATAAAGTAGTGGGGGGGGACTTTAACGCGACAATCAAAGCATCAGAAGACCGCCGCAACCAGACCAATAAGGGAGATAAGAACAGACACCAAGACACCAATTTAACGAACTTTACACAGAACGTCAGGCTCAAAGATATATGGAGGGAAATTAATCCAGAGGGACGCGAATATACTCACTTCTCACACGCACACACTTCATGGTCTAGAATAGACTATATACTTACAACACCTCAGCTAGTTTCTAGAACATCTAACATCACCATAGGAGAAATGATCATTTCAGACCACGCCCCTGTAATATGGTCCCTAAACGAACAAACACCAAGGGGAACGGACTACATATGGAGATTCCCAACATTTCTGATAGAAGATGAAACCTTTTGTGCATCTCTTGGAGAATGGTGGCTGGAATATATGTCCGATAATGAACCACATACGAGTAACCCCCAACTGTTGTGGGATGCGGCCAAAGCAGTAATCAGAGGCAGAATAATAGCTTACGTAATCTCTCTTAAAAAGAAAATCAAGGATAAAATAAATAACTACAGCAAACAACTACGAGAAACATACACCCAATTTCAAGAGAAACCAAGTGAAAGTAACAAGGAAAAATGGAAGTTAGCAAAAGAATCCTATGAGACATGGCTCCATAAAAGAGAACAAATGTTATACACACGAAAAGAGGCAAAGTTATTTAAATATGGAAACAAAGCAGGGAAAATAATGGCCAATCTGGCAAGGGGTCCATCCCATAGGAACAATATAGTGGGGCTAAAAGACAATTCAGGGAAAACACAAAACCACCCACAAAAAATTAACCAACTATTCTTCGACTTCTACTCTAAACTCTACTCCCACACGCAGACAGACAAGGACCCAGAATTAGACAAGTTTATAAACATAAACTGGCCCACAGTGTCAGAAGACCAAAAAACAGAACTGAACGCACCCATAACCATAGCGGAAATTAAGGATAGTATATCGAAATTAGGAAACAACAAAGCCCCTGGCCCAGACGGCTACACAGGAGAATTTTTTAAAGTACTAAAAGACCAGACTGCCCTAATACTGGAATCTTTATTTAACGGATACATGAAAGACAGCCCCATACCCTCAGAAATTAATACAGCACATATCAAATTACTGCCCAAACCGGGAAAAGACCCAACAGATGTAAAATCATATAGACCAATATCTCTAATCAATACAGACCTGAAGCTGATGGCCAAAATTATGGCCGACCGCCTAGCCGGACTTATGCCCCAATTAATCTCCCCACTACAAGCTGGCTTCACAAAAGGACGATCAGCCATCACTTACATACGGAAAATACTGACAATACTGGACGAAATTAAAATACACCCGATGCTTCATCCCTCACCAGCCTTCCTAGCAATAGATGCAGAGAAGGCTTTTGATAACGTACTATGGCCTTGGCTAAAGGCAGTAATGAACAAAATGAAGTTTGGGGGCCCCTTCTGCACATACCTATGGAATCTATATTCCACACCACAAGCACAAGTATACACACCAGGCTTCTTATCACAAAAATTCCCTCTTCAGAAAGGCACCAGGCAAGGGTGCCCCTTATCCCAACTCCTATTTAATTTGGCAATAGAACCCCTAGCAAGAACCTTAGAAAGCTCCACAGAGATCGAAGGGATCAAAATTGGGAACAAAACAATTAAAACCATGCTATTCGCAGACGACATACTGATAGCGCTAGGGCGTCCACACACAGACTTACACAAAGTCTTCAACATACTGAAAACATTTGAGAAAAAATCAGGATTCAAAGCCAACACCACAAAATGCGACATAATAGATATCTCACCACGAGGCAAACTAACAGACTCAACCTTCAAAGACCACCCAGTAAACATAGTCAAAAATAGTATCAAATATTTGGGGATACATATAGGAAAAAGACCAGAATCAATATACTCATTAAATTACCCCCCTCTGATAACCAAAATAGTTAAGGAACTAGACAAATGGAGCAACTTACCACTCTCCCTACTAGGCAGATCCCATCTAATCAAAATGATAAGCTTCCCAAGAGTGTTATACCCATTACAAACAATTCCCCTCCTACTACAAAGACGAGACCTGGAAAAACTCCACAAAGCATTCACGACCTTTTTGTGGTCAAGACAAAGACCACGCATCGCACTTAAAAAATTAATGCTCCCCAAAAGTGAGGGAGGCTTAAACTTCCCTGACATTAGACTATATAACATAGCAAGCATTATGAGACACTCCTTGGATTGGCTAAAAGGAACTAGCAACTTTTCCAACTACGACCTGGAAGCAGAGCTATTCGCCCCATGGAGCCTAAATGCGCTCCTACATACCAGCTTCTCCAAACTCCCAATAGAAAGCAAACATTCAGTCATGGCCAAAGACACCATAGCAGCGTGGAAGATAACCCGTAAACTATATGACTTGCCATTTAAAATATCCAAACACATGGAACTATGGAGACACCCCGAATTTAAAGAAGGCAGGTGTCAGGACAGTGTCCGGGATATGGGGGTCCCTGAGATATCCCGCAACCCCTGTCCCTGCCTACTTGCCCCCCTGGGCTAACCCCCAGGGCGACAACTGGGCGGCGGTCCCTACCCTCACTAGGGAAGCGGGACACGGGAAGACAAACAGACACTGAAGACAAACAACGGTAGAATGGTCAGACAATCCGGGTCGGCAACAGGAGGGTACGCAGTACAGGGGGGTCAGGCAAAAACGTAGTCAAGGTCCAAAAGCAGAGGTCAGGAAAGCCGGGGGTCACCAACAGGAGTCAAAAGAATACGCGGGTGCAGCTGGAAGACCAAACTAACACTGGCAAGGGCTGAAAGGAAAACACACCTTTTTAAATGCTGTCAGCGCTCCCGCCCCAGAAGCCGATTGGGGCGGGGAGCCTGACAGCAGCAGGGCTAATCAGGGAGGTGCTGGGGACACACCCCCAGTCTGCAGCACAGACAGTTACTAGGGAAGCCAGCCTGGTAGTCAAGTGCCTAGAGAAGCACCTGCTGCCTCCCTAGCAACCCGGCGGCGACCAGTCTGACAGCGGCCCGGGGAGATCACAAGAACCGGGGCTCCCCTACGCCGCACTCCTGTAACCCGGGTGGCAGGACCGGTGGTGTGGGCACGGGGCCCCCGAGAATTGCTGGTTCTGACAGTACCCCCCCTTCTACGGGGGGACACCGGACCCCCATGGCCAGGAGCGGGCTTGAGCGGGAAGGCCCTGTGGAATGATCGGACTAGGCGTGGGGCATGAACGTCCCTGGCAGGGACCCACGTCCTATCCTCAGGGCCAAAACCACTCCAGTGGACCAGGTACTGCAGTACACCTCTAACCCGTCGGGCGTCAACAAGCCTTTCTACTTCATACTCCAGTTCCCCCTGTACCAAAGAAGGAGGGGGCGGGTTCTGGGTGGGTAGAACTGGAGTCACGTATTTTTTAAGCAAGCTTTTATGAAAAACCTTGTGGACCTTCCAGGAGTCCGGAAGTGACAACTTATATGACATCGGGTTGATAACCTGCGACACAGTAAATGGGCCAATGAACCGAGGAGCAAGTTTCAGGGAGGGAACCTTAAGTCTCAGATTTTTGGATGACAATAAAACCTGCTCCCCGACCACAAAAGGTGCCGAGATAGTACATCTTTTCTCAGAGTATTTACGTAGCTTCTCTTGGGAGCCCTGAAGGTTCTTACGAACCTGGGCCCAAACTGTGCACAGTTCCTCAGAGGATATGTCAGCGGCCGGATTGTTCGAGACAAGGGGAGTAGAAAGCGAGAATCGGGGATGGAACCCATAGTTACAAAAAAAAGGTGACACTTGAGATGACGAGTTAACATGGTTGTTAATAGCAAATTCGGCGAGAGGCAGGTAGTTGGCCCACTGAAACTGGTTATCAGAGACAAAAAGTCGCAGGTACTGGATAAGTTCTTGATTCATCCGTTCTGTTTGTCCGTTACTCTCGGGATGGAAGGCGGAGGAAAAAGACAAATTGACATTTAGGTTTTTACAAAAAGCTCGCCAGAAGCGAGCGACGAACTGTACCCCTCTATCTGACACAATATCCTCGGGGATCCCATGTAGCCGAACAATCTCCTTGATGAACATTTCAGACAGAAGTTTGGCGTTAGGTAACTTGCAAAGCGGAACGAAATGTGACATTTTAGAAAAACGGTCAACTATGACCCAAATGACCGTATTCCCCAGCGAGGATGGCAGATCAGTAATAAAATCCATGGACAAATGGGACCATGGCCTGGACGGAATGGGCAAGGGAAGAAGAGGACCCTCAGGACGTCTCCTGAGATTCTTCCCCCTTGCGCAAACCGGGCACGCGGACACAAATAACCGTACATCCCTGGCCATGTGCGGCCACCAATAGAGTCTGGATACTAACTCTAGTGTACCCCTGATACCGGGGTGTCCAGCTAGGACTGAAGCATGTGTCTCCTCTAACACTTTCAATCTCAGTGACAACGGAACAAAAAATTTGCCTTCCGGAAGGGCTTCAGGGGCGGATTGTTGAGCAGCGTGTATGAGAGGTGAAAGGTCGGAGGAGACAGCAGCGAGGACCACTCCAGGAGAGAGAATGCTCTCAGGCTCAGACTCGGAAGGTTCCGGAGAACCAAAACTCCTAGACAGGGCGTCTGCCTTGACATTTTTAGAACCGGGTCTATAGGTAACAACAAAATTGAACCGAGAGAAAAACAAGGCCCAGCGGGCTTGCCGAGCATTTACCCTCTTAGCGGAATCTAAATAGGTGAGGTTTTTATGGTCTGTGAGTACCGTGATCTGGTGACGAGCTCCTTCCAAAAAATGCCTCCACTCCTCAAAAGCCCACTTAATTGCCAGCAATTCCCGGTTGCCTATATCGTAGTTCCGTTCAGTGGAAGAGAACTTTCTAGAAAAATAGGCACACGGTCTAAGGTTAGTGAGTGTGGAGGGCCCTTGGGACAGTACCGCTCCCACACCAAACTCTGAGGCATCTACCTCCACCACAAATGGGCAGGACAGATCCGGTTGTACCAGGACAGGCGCTGAAGAGAACGCCGCCTTTAGGTTATCGAAGGCCCTCAGAGCCTCAGAAGACCAGGTACTCACATCTGCTCCCTTTCTGGTGAGGTCCGTTAGAGGTTTAGCCACCACGGAGAAGTCTTTGATGAACTTGCGATAGTAATTGGCGAAGCCGAGGAAGCGTTGAAGAGCTTTCAAGGTACCTGGCCGAGCCCACTCCGTGATGGCTTTCACCTTCCCAGGATCCATCTGGAAGTCGCATGGCGTGATAATATACCCCAAGAATGATATCTTTTGTACCCCAAAAACACATTTCTCGAGCTTAGCAAACAGCTTGTTATGTCTGAGTCGAGCTAGCACGGTTTGAACATGAGTACGGTGACTCGGCAAGTCGGAGGAAAAAATCAGAATGTCGTCTAGATATACAACGACAAACACCCCCATGATATCCTGAAACACAGAATTCATGTACCCCTGAAAAATGGCGGGGGCGTTACACAAGCCAAAAGGCATTACTAGGTATTCAAAATGACCGAGAGGCGTATTGAAGGCAGTTTTCCACTCATCCCCCTCCCGAATGCGAATGAGGTTGTATGCCCCCCTGAGATCAAGTTTAGAAAACCATTGGGCACCAGCGACCTGGTTGAGGAGGTCAGGAATGAGCGGAAGGGCATACTGGTTTCTGACTGTGATCTTATTTAGCTCTCTATAGTCAATACAGGGCCGGAGACCCCCATCCTTTTTCTCGACGAAGAAAAACCCGGCACCCACCGGGGATTCTGAGGGCCGGATGTGCCCCTTGGCCAAGCTGTCCTGGATATAGTCCCTCATGGATTCTCTCTCTGGAACCGTAACATTATAAATGCGGCCCTTAGGAAGTTTGGCCCCAGGAATCAAATCGATTTTACAGTCCCATTCCCTATGAGGGGGCAGGGCTTCAGATAATTGCTTGGAGAAGACATCCGAGAACTCGGAGAGGTAATCTGGTAGGGGAATCCCCTCGCAGGTGGAGATCCCCACCTCCACCGGACATAGGTGGTTGGCACAGCGGGGACCCCACTCTACCAGTTCCAACGTGTCCCAATTTACTACCGGGTTGTGCTCCCGGAGCCAGGGGAGACCTAGGACGACGTCCACAGACAAATCTCTCATCACCAGAAATGTGCAGGTTTCAACATGTAGGGCTCCTATAGTAAACCTTACCTCAGGGGTAACCAGATTAACTACCCCTGCTTGCAGTGGAGTGGAGTCCACTCCTGAAACAAGAATCGGAGTCTCTAAACGTAACAGAACCCCGGACAGTTGAGCAACGAAATTAAAGTTAACGAAATTAGCAGCAGCCCCAGAATCAACGAAGGCTTGCCCAGTACGGTGGAAAGAATGGAATTCTAGGGTGCAAGGCAATAACATTTTGGACAACACAGGGAGTACCTTGGCTCCTAGACAGTCCTCCGGACAACTGCCTAGGAGCGGACGTTTTCCCTGCCATGGCTTCTTGGCGCAGGTTGCAATGCGGTGACCCGGCTCCCCACAGTAGAAGCAGAGGTTCTTCTTCAGGCGATTTTCCCGTCGTTGCTTGGGGTTCATGGCTCCCAGCTCCATGGCCTCGGTGGTGGGAGGTGGAAAAGTCGGGTCAGTAGAAGAAGTGGGCGTGGGGAGTGGAGTGGTCCGAGCGGCGTGTCTGGCCCTCAAACGTCGGTCAGCCCGAATAGCCAGCGACATGGCTTGCTCCAGGGTTCTTGGCTCCGGGTGGGCCACGAGTAGGTCCTTAAGACCCTCAGACAGACCGGTCAAAAATAGGTCTTTTAGGGCGGCATCATTCCACCCGGATTCTGTACAGTGCTGGCGGAATTGGGAACAGTAGTCCTCCGCCATCTTGCAACCCTGGCGCAGGGCCAGAAGCTTGGAGACTGCGTAGCCGGCACGGTCGGGTTCGTCATAAATTTGACCCAAGGCGGAAAAAAAGGCGTCAAGGGATAGTCGGGCGGGAGAGCCAGCAGGTAATGAGAAAGCCCAATTTTGGGGCTCTCCCCTCAGGCGGGTAATTACAATTCCCACTTTCTGGTATTCAGTACCAGAGGAGTGGGGGCGGAGATCAAAGTAGAGCTTGCAGCTCTCTCTAAATGCGAAAAACTGACTTCTCTCTCCGGAGAAACAATCCGGAAGCGTGGCTCGAGGTTCTGTCATTGTTCCTGGAGCGGAAGGGGGCTGCATGGGACCTGCAGCTGCCGCTTGTTCCTGTCGCTGCAAGCGGGCTGTTAGGTCCTGGGCAAGGTTCGTAAGGAACTGGACCTGGTTCGCTAAAGCTGCCATGGCCTCCATCGAGGGGTTCAGAGTTGCCGGGCGGATGCAAGGGTCTGACCTTCGTTCGGCCAGTGTTACTGTCAGGACAGTGTCCGGGATATGGGGGTCCCTGAGATATCCCGCAACCCCTGTCCCTGCCTACTTGCCCCCCTGGGCTAACCCCCAGGGCGACAACTGGGCGGCGGTCCCTACCCTCACTAGGGAAGCGGGACACGGGAAGACAAACAGACACTGAAGACAAACAACGGTAGAATGGTCAGACAATCCGGGTCGGCAACAGGAGGGTACGCAGTACAGGGGGGTCAGGCAAAAACGTAGTCAAGGTCCAAAAGCAGAGGTCAGGAAAGCCGGGGGTCACCAACAGGAGTCAAAAGAATACGCGGGTGCAGCTGGAAGACCAAACTAACACTGGCAAGGGCTGAAAGGAAAACACACCTTTTTAAATGCTGTCAGCGCTCCCGCCCCAGAAGCCGATTGGGGCGGGGAGCCTGACAGCAGCAGGGCTAATCAGGGAGGTGCTGGGGACACACCCCCAGTCTGCAGCACAGACAGTTACTAGGGAAGCCAGCCTGGTAGTCAAGTGCCTAGAGAAGCACCTGCTGCCTCCCTAGCAACCCGGCGGCGACCAGTCTGACAGCGGCCCGGGGAGATCACAAGAACCGGGGCTCCCCTACGCCGCACTCCTGTAACCCGGGTGGCAGGACCGGTGGTGTGGGCACGGGGCCCCCGAGAATTGCTGGTTCTGACAGCAGGGAGAATAAAATGTTTAAAAGATGGCAGCACAACGGCATCCTAAATACCCAGCAACTTATGTACCCGGACGCCCCAAGGTATAAAAACTTCAAGGAACTGAGCGAGGAGTATAACCTACCGTCAACGCATTTTCTCCCATATGCACAGGTGAAAAACTTTCTACGAAGTAGACTAACAGATGTTTCAAAAGAAGCAATCACTAACCCCATAGACACTCTTGCCAACAACCGCGCACATAGAAACTCAATTTCTACATTATACACTAGAATCAGAGAAGCAGGGGGAAAAGACAGGGGCCAGAGCATATTTAAATCATGGACTCGCGAACTGCAAGACCCCGACGTACAAGAGGGAATAGTTGAAGGCTGGAACTCAGTAAGAAAAGCGGTACTAAACGAAAGGTGGAGGGAAACCTATTTTAAACTAATACACAGGGCAATATACGGATTTGACAAACCCCAGAACCCCAACGGTCCGACAAGATTGCAGGCATGCCCGAGATGTGCGGCACCCAAGTCTAACTTCCTACATGGCATTTGGCACTGTCCCAAAATTAAAATGTTCTGGGCAGAAATCCAAAAACTGATACAAGACGTAAGCGGGCAACCCCAACCTCTACAACTTACACCACAAACATTCATACTACACATACTAACAGACCAGACAACAAAAAAAACTGCAATAACCCACACCATACTCCTGATTAGCAAAAGATGCTTACTCAACAACTGGCTACAAAACGACCCACCGGTGGTAGGAGAGGTCATACAGCAAATAAAACACCTCCTTAAAATGGAAAGAATCGAAATAGAACACAAGGTGGAATCTCAAGCTAAAAAGTTCTTTGAGAAATGGAGGGAATTCATAGAGAAATTCCTAGACCCCAACGAAGTTAAGGAATGCATGATGCAATTCACTAACACCACTTGGTATTACAGCCAGAAAGATAGGAACAGATTGGGAATATTGGAGATGTCGTAGGAGAAACTGACTACAAAAGACCTAGATTAGAGAAAGACAAGCGTCAAGGAAATTGAGACACCGTCAACGAGTCCCAACAGTTCAATAAGTTCAATATTCCAATATATTAATGGTTAAAGGTTTTTTGTTGAATAAAAGTTACAAGATAAGAGAGAGGAGATGGTAAAGAAAAAGGAAAAGATTATACATGGGATAAGATAACTTCGAACCATCAGCAAGAATACAAAACAGAATACGCACAAAAACCTCCTCGTTGTATGGAAATAAGTTTATTAGAAAAATTTTCTTTGGATAAGTTATCACTGCAAAGATAGAGAAAGTAGAAATGTACACCCATGTATGTAATCAATGAAAATGCAATAAAAAGAGTTTACAAAAAAAAAAAAAAAATGAACATGTCATATTTAGCACACTGTGGATGTCGTAGAAGCAAAATTAAAAAAATGTCACAATTGCATTTTTATTTCAATTTTACCCCATTTAAAAATTTTATAGCCTGTCTTACAATAAAAATAAGCCCTCATATGAATATGTCAAAGGAAAAATAAAAAAAGTTATGGCTCTTGGTAGAAATTGAGGAAAAAAGCTAAAACCCTAGAATGGCTGGTCTTTAAGAGAAATAACATATAAATATTACAGTATTTTGGAGAGTAATTAATAGCACTTCATACTTTATATCACAGTGTGGAAAAAAAGGTAAATTGTGCCGTATAACTTCTGGTACGCTCACATATGGTGGATTAAGGGTGCGTTCAGACGAGCGTATGCGTATGCCCTAATCCACGCGTACATGCACGCGTTTGAACGTGCGCACAAAAATGTGCGTGAACGAAGGTTCGTGCTTTACATATGCGTGTTAGCAAATGTGATGTTGGCTGTATGGAGCGCATGTAGATGCGCTTCATACCTTGAGCTGTATCAGCATCCCAGCCAATATACACGGCGCCAGTATTTTAAGTATTGACAGTTGTGAGACACACGGTTTCTTTGGCGCCCCAGCGAACTTTGGATTACTAAGTTTCTTCCTTTATATAACAGGCTGCACATCGTTTATTGGTGTTTACAACCAAACACATCCGGAACACAACATGGAGGGCTTTATGCCAAGGGAAAGACACAAAAGCATTTAGCTTTAGCATTAAAAAAAAAAATGACATTGCTGTCTATTGGGTCGTTCACACGAGCGGACTCGCGTGCAGCGTGTCCCATAGGAGCCAATGCTAAGAGCAGCGCAGTACGGACCAAACTGCCACGCATGTCCTTTCTTCGTTGCTGCGCGCGTTCGCACGCAGTAAAAACACGGCCATGTGAACACTTCATAGGAACTCCATGGTTTTAAATAGGCGCGCCGTTTTCTTCGCCCGTATGTTCACGCGAAAATACGCTTATCTGAACGTAGCCTTACTGTGGATTGTACAGCAGCAAAAAAATCACAAGAAATTAGCAACTTTTGATGTGAATTTTGATATGGAGCAGCTTCAGATTTCACTCCTTCAGTTGAACCAGTGAAATCTGCCAATTTTTCTGCTGTAGAACATTTTCAGTAAAAGTATGTCTAAGAACCTGTAGAGGCAAAGTCAGTTTTAGTCCAATTTCTCTTTTATTAAATAATAGCAAGTGGATAGAACATGTTTCAGGGTAGTACCCCTTCCTCAGCTTAACTGGGGGTAGGGGGCATAGTGTTTTGATAAAGAGTGTTCCCTTACTTGCGAGTTGAAGCTGGGTGATGTTTAATCAAAAGGGAAATCAGTCTAAGGCCTCAGTCACACGGGCATTTTTTCCCGCGATTTGCAGATCGCATGACGGATGCGCATCTGCAAATCGCGTGACCGGGGCCAAAAAATCGCCCGAAAAAACTGCTCCTAGCCGCGTTTCATTAGAAACGGGCCGGAGCTGTCTAGCGCATTGAATTCAATGGAGCCGGCAATACAGCCGACTCCATTGAAAGCAATGGCCTGCGGGCGATCTCACGATGAATTTTCGGGAAGGGCTTAAAAATATAAGCCCTTCCCTGAAATTCATCCAGAAATGTGTAAAAACCAAAAAAAAATATATACTCACCTGGTCCCGGCTGACGGAGTTCAGCCGCGGCCGGCCGGCAGTTCTCCTGAACTGCTCTGTGTAGTATTCAGCAGCCAGGGATTTAAAATCCCCGCCTGCTGAATGAGCTGCCTCTGATTGGTCACAGCCTCACCAATCAGAGACAGCTCTCACTTACCCATTCATGAATTCATGAATGGGTGAGTGAGTGCTGCCTCTGATTGGCTCAGCGCAGGGACCAATCAGGGGCAGCTCTCAGCTGTATTGCCGGCTCCATTGAATTCAACGGGCAAACATCATTCTTCTCTGCCACAGCTGTGGCAGAGGAGAATGATTTGTCTACTATATGTTCTCAATGGGGTCGGCGCCGCATACAGAGAAGAGAACAGGAATCGCAGATTGCAGATAGGTGCAATCTGCGATTTCTGTTCTATAATTTATCGGACGAGCGCATAAAAAGCGCTCATGTGTCCGATACCATTGCAAAGCAATGGTTTTATAAAATCGCCGGACGCATGCGCAAATCGCGCGAAAAGTCGCCCGTCTGACCGAGGCCTAAAAATGCACCCATCCAGATTACTTTATTGGAAGCTTGTGTCACAGCCAGACTTTGCTTTTATACTTCTTCTTAGTCGAAACACTAGACAATAACTGCACTTACAGTTGACCACAAAGCTGGCATCTTATGGCAGTGCCACACTTAAAATGACTTCAGTACATGATTGTGTTGTACTGAATGTTCATGTGCCTAATTCCATGCACCTGTTTGCGATAGGTGTGGGTGAAACATCCGGACTTCATAATTAGGAGGAAGTCTACATAAGTTTGACTATATAATATTCAATAATGAAATGGCAGATACAAAATAAAATTTAATACAAACCCAGAATGGCTTTCACTGAATGCTGAAAACCAGTTTTGTGCTTATGAAAGGATATATAAAATCTAAGTGGAACCATTTCAGCATATTAGAGAATTGCTATACTTAGATTCAATAAGTGATAACTATAAGCATTGACATACCCAAACATAAAATGGCCATAAAAAGATCCATATATTAAAGGCTATTTGCACAAATCATGGACCCATCTTAGACTGACAGCTTGTCATTTGCAAACAAGAAAAAATATTACAGTGCTTATCTCCGATCAAGGACAAGCAGAGTTACTGCATTATACTTTTAGATTTATTAATATTAAGTGTAGGACATTGACACAATCTTCACTAGCGATGTCAAACTATTTCAAGTAGCAAAAAAAAACTACAAGTTGCAATGTTGTATCATTGTAGAAGTTTGTATCAAATTCAATAAAACAAATATTGGAGGCGTTTTCTAAGCAACATTTTATTGGTTTATTTCGTTTACTTCTGACTTTCTTTAAGTCCCTGTGTATGGCAGTAAGATTTCAATATACAGTCTTTATAAAAAAAAAAAATAAAAAAAAGCACCTTAAAGAAGGAGTGGTCATTTTGCTGCAAAACTTGGCATGCAGTTACATCTCAGGTGGATATGCAAATGAGTTGTGGCGTGATTAGTTAAACAGTCTTGCCACCTGAGGCCCTAAAAGTGGTTTCACTCTTGGCCCATTAAAAAGGCTCTCAGAAGTTACTTGTGTGCATAGATCTCTTTTTCCACTTGTGTAGAGGCTCTATGATGCAAGCAGAGATTTCGCCCAGTTGCAATGCAAGAACTAGCTGGTTGTACTGACGAATTGTCTGCCCCCGGGCCATTCTGACCAGACTGTTAAGAAGTGTTGGGATTGATGAATGTGTGAGAGCATGAACACAAGGTGACTGGGCTCAAGATGCCCTTGAAAGATCACCAATAGAGAGGATCATCTGACAGCCACCCACCATCCCCTCCATTTGTAGTGGCATCATGAATGACAAAACTGGACTGCTACATAGTGGAACCCGGTTGTTATCGGCGATTAATCCAGGTTTCATTTGAACACTGACAATGGCCATGTACATGTCTGGAGACCTAAGGCTGAGTGCCTCAATCCTGCCTTTGCTGTGGAGCTGCCCGCTGTCTTCACTGCTGGTGGGATTGTCTGGAGGCTCCTTCACATAAAAGTAGTATGAGGTACAATGACAGCTCAGCGATATGTTCAGGACATCCTGCAGTCACATGTGTTGCCACTCATGTCAGGGCTTCCAAGAGGCATTTTCCAGCAGGATAAGATCAACTGCACACAGCAGGGGTGTCACAGGAATGCCTCCACAATGTTGCCACATTTCTGTAGCCTGCCTGGTCACCAGATGGTCACCAGAATTATCACCAATAGAACATGTATGGGACCATCTGGGATGCCAACTTTAACAGCTATGAGGTTTTTTATGTGATCTAGAGGCTCAGTTACAGGAAATGTGGACTGATATGATGCAGCATACCATGTGGAACCTGTATGCCTTCGTGTCTGCCCGTATCACATCTTGCATCCAAGTTAGAGGTGGCCCAACAGGGTACTAGAGCCTACATTTAAGTGTTCCGTTTTCCACAATAAATTATCTGTTTGCTCTGATATTGTAATCACATACTTATATCAATGGTACAATCACACATAGAAAGTTTCATTAGGTTCCAACAACTCTTTCTAGGTGCTTGATTTATTTTTGACAATGAGTGTATGTGCATTGGTTTATTCAGGTATGTAAAATAAGATGAATTTATGCTACTTGTTATTATAAAGCAGAGAGTATTAAAACACCAGGTCAATACAATAATATGAAACAGGGGAAGAAGAGGTAGGGGGGCCAGGAAGTAGAACACATACCGGTAGTACTATTACGACTGTACTGCGCATGTACGCCAGCAGTGTCATGCGGGAGCTACGCAGCGAATCCGGAGGTGAATATGGGGTCTTTGGAGGGGGCGGTGATGGACTCTGCTGCGTTATTCCGCTTGTGGAGCCCGTCACGGCCGTGTGCATGAGGCCTTAAGCTAATCCTGTTTGTACCAGAACACCAATTTCAACAAGTCATTAAGGCAATGTTTGTAAGTCTGTTTACTTGTTTGTTATGATGTTTATGCGATTGAACATATAAGATTCCCCTGCGAGGGGTAATAAGAAGCACAACAGTTTGTTATAAAAATAAATTTGCAAAATCATTAATAAAATCCTTTTAAAACTAAAACTTCCAGTCAAGGCATAAAACGTGCTTATTTATATTTCTCAAGATTGAGATACAGGTACGTGCCTCAGAAATGGAGAATGAGAGATTATTTGTAGAGATGAGCGAACACCAAAATGTTCGGGTGTTCGTTATTCGAAACGAACTTCCCGCGATGTTCGAGGGTTCGTTTCGAATAACGAACCCCATTGAAGTCAATGGGCGACCAGAGCATTTTTGTATTTCGCCGATGCTCGCTAAGGTTTTCATGTGTGAAAATCTGGGCAATTCAACAAAGTGATGGGAACGACACAGCAACGGATAGGGCAGGCGAGGGGCTACGTGTTGGGCTGCATCTCAAGTTCACAGGTCCCACTATTAAGCCACAATAGCGGCAAGAGTGGGGCCCCCCCCCTCCCAAAAACTTTTACTTCTGAAAAGCCCTCATTAGCATGGCATACCTTTGCTAAGCACCACACTAGCTACAACAAAGCACAATCACTGCCTGCATGACACTCCGCTGCCACTTCTCCTGGGTTACATGCTGACCAACCGCCCCCCCTCCCCCCCACAGCGCACACCAAAGTGTCCCTGCGCAGCCTTCAGCTGCCCTCATGCCACACCACGCTCATGTCTATTTAGAAGTGCGTCTGCCATGAGGAGGAACCGCAGGCACACACTGCAGAGGGTTGGCACGGCTAGGCAGCGACCCTCTTTAAAAGGGGCGGGGCGATAGCCCACAATGCTGTACAGAAGCAATGAAAAATATAATCCTGTGCCACCGCCATCAGGAGCTGCACACGTGGGCATAGCAATGGGGAACCTATGTGCCACACACTATTCATTCTGTCAAGGTGTCTGCATGCCCCAGTCAGACTGGTAATATGTACCTTAACAGTAACCGCGTTGGTGGTAATGTGGTGGTGACTGCGGACCTAGTAGCGCGGTTGTATTTTGTTGGTTTTCGGAATGTGGCCAGGATTAAGTTGGCCGTGGCGGGGGATGTTTTTGAGGCACTACGTGTCCTCTCCACGTGTCCGTGGTTATATGCACCTTATCAGTAACCGCGTTGGTGGTAATGTGGTGGTGACTGCGGACCTAGTAGCGCGGTTTTATTTTGTTGGTTTTCGGAATATGGCCAGGATTAAGTGGGCCATGGCGGGGGGATGTTTTTGAGGCACTACGTGTCCTCTTCATGTGTCCGTGGTTATATGCACCTTAACAGTAACCGCGTTGGTGGTAATGTGGTGGTGACTGCGGACCTAGTAGCGCGGTTTTATTTTGTTGGTTTTCGGAATGTGGCCAGGATTAAGTGGGCCGTGGCGGGGGGATGGTGGGGGGGCTCTCTTGTAGTGTCGGTAAAGGTGAAATTCTTGGACTGCCACCAGACGAACCAATGCAAAGGCATTTGCCAAGAATGTTTTCCCTGTTGGAGGAGGAGGGAGATGTTTTTGAGGCACTACGTGTCCTCTCCACGTGTCCGTGGTTATATGCACCTTAACAGTAACCGCGTTGGTGGGAAATGGCCTCGCCGCCATCATGTCTTTGGGAAGCCTCTGTTTCCACACCCCAGAGACATACCATTAGCAGCGGTATAGGCAGAGCCCATAATTCGTAACATTTCAGCCGTAGCATTAGGACAGGCCCCACTAACATATCACTAGCAGCATTATAGGAGGAGCGCAGTCTTCGTTCCATGTCAGCAATAGTAGCACTCAAGACAGGCCCCAGTAACAATTCCGAAGCAGCAGTATAGCGGGAGCGCAGTCTTCGTTCCATGTCAGCAATAGTAGCACTCAAGACAGGCCCCAGTAACAATTCCGAAGCAGCAGTATAGCGGGAGCGCAGTCTTCGTTCCATGTCAGCAATAGTAGCACTCAAGACAGGCCCCAGTAGCAATTCCGAAGCAGCAGTATAGCGGGAGCGCAGTCTTCGTTCCATGTCAGCAATAGTAGCACTCAAGACAGGCCCCAGTAACAATTCTGAATCAGCAGTATAGTGGGAGTGCAGTCTTAGTTCCATTTCAGTAGCCTTAGTATAGCCAAGGCCCAAGTTACATTTATGTAGCTAAAGTGTAGGCCAACCCCACACACACTTCTGTACCATGAGTGCAGGCGAAGAACATACAAATTGCTATGATTACACTGTAGATGAGGGCCCCAAAAAATTGGTGTACCAACAGTACTAATGTACCTCAGTAAACATTGGCCATGCCCAACCAAGATGGCAGGTGAAACCCATTAATCGCTTTGGTTAATGTGGCTTAAGTGGTAACTAGGCCTGGAGGCAGCCCAGTTTAACGAAAAATTGGTTCAAGTTAAAGTTTCAACGCTTTTAAGAGCATTGAAACATATAAAAATTGTTTCGAAAAATTAGATGAGTGAGCCTTGTGGCCCTAAGAAAAATTGCCCGTTCAGCGTGATTACGTGAGGTTTCAGGAGGAGGAGCAGAAGGAGGAGGAGGAATATTAGACACAGATTGATGAAGCAGAAATGTCCCCGTTTTGGATGGTGAGAGAGAACGTAGCTTCCATCCGCGGGTGCAGCCTACGTATTGCTTACGTATCGCTGCTGTCCGCTGGTGGAGAACAGAAGTCTGGGGAAATCCAGGCTTTGTTCATCTTGATGAGTGTTAGCCTGTCGGCACTGTCGGTTGACAGGCGGGTACGCTTATCTGTGATGATTCCCCCAGCCGCACTAAACACCCTCTCCGACAAGACGCTAGCCGCAGGACAAGCAAGCACCTCCAGGGCATACAGCGCTAGTTCAGGCCACGTGTCCAGCTTCGACACACAGTAGTTGTAGGTGGCAGAGGCGTCACGGAGGACGGTCGTGCGATCGGCTACGTACTCCCTCACCATCCTTTTACAGTGCTCCCGCCGACTCAGCCTTGACTGGGGAGCGGTGACACAGTCTTGGTGGGGAGCCATAAAGCTGTCCAGGCCCTTAAAGACTGTTGCACTGCCTGGGATGTACATGCTGCTCGATCTCCGCACCTCCCCTGCTACCTTGCCCTCGGTACTGCGCCTTCTGCCACTAGCGCTGTCGGCTGGGAATTTTACCATCAGCTTGTCCGCAAGGGTCCTGTGGTATAGCAACACTCTCGAACCCCTTTCCTCTTCGGGAATGAGAGTGGGCAGGTTCTCCTTATAGCGTGGGTCGAGCAGTGTGTACACCCAGTAATCCGTTGTGGCCAGAATGCGTGCAACACGAGGGTCACGAGAAAGGCATCCTAACATGAAGTCAGCCATGTGTGCCAGGGTACCTGTACGCAACACATGGCTGTCTTCACTAGGAAGATCACTTTCAGGATCCTCCTCCTCCTCCTCCTCAGGCCATACACGCTGAAAGGATGACAGGCAATCAGCCGGTGTACCGTCAGCAGCGGGCCAAGCTGTCTCTTCCCCCTCCTCCTCATCCTCCTCATGCTCCTCCTCCTCCTCCTCTACACGCTGAGATATAGACAGGAGGGTGCTCTGACTATCCAGCGACATACTGTCTTCCACCGCCTCCGTTTCCGAGCGCAAAGCAGCTGCCTTTATGCTTTGCAGGGAATTTCTCAAGATGCATAGCAGAGGAATGGTGACGCTAATGATTGCAGCATCGCCGCTCACCACCTGGGTAGACTCCTCAAAATTACCAAGGACATGGCAGATGTCTGCCAACCAGGCCCACTCTTCTGAAAAGAATTGAGGAGGCTGACTCCCACTGCGCCGCCCATGTTGGAGTTGGAATTCGACTATAGCTCTACGCTGTTCATAGAGCCTGGCCAACATGTGGAGCGTAGAGTTCCACCGTGTGGGCACGTCGCACAGCAGTCGGTGCACTGGCAGATTAAAGCGATGTTGCAGGGTGCGCAGGGTGGCAGCGTCCGTGTGGGACTTGCAGAAATGTGCGCAGAGCCGGCGCGCCTTTACGAGCAGGTCTGACAAGCGTGGGTAGCTTTTCAGAAAGCGCTGAACCACAAAATTAAAGACGTGGGCCAGCCACTCACAGCAGGGGGGTGGTATAGGGCTTGAACGTCACAGGGGGAAGTTGTAATGCCTTCCCTGTCTTTCAATTGGCCAGAAAAGCGTGCTAACGTCTCAGGGAAGGAAGTGAAAGTAACCTGAATACCGCATGGTGTTCGTTACGAATAACGAACATCCCGAACACCCTAATATTCGCACGAATATCAAGCTCGGACGAACACGTTCGCTCATCTCTAATTATTTGCTTTTGTTATCCTGCAGACTCTTAAAGAATCTACTAACCTAGCTAGTAAAGAGCCCAGCAACTGAATGCCACTATGTTTCAAACTACTTATTGGAAATGTCTGCTTATAAGACACATGGGATTTTCATTCATAATATATGGGATTTTGGACAACTGGATTACTTTATGACATGGTCTAAGAGCTTAGAAAAAAGTGCATAGGGATCAGCTGCATGATATAACCCATGGACAAGAGTGACAAGTTTAGAGAAACCAGCAGACTCTTCATTAAATCTAATCCTGGCCAACCTTTTGACCCAAGATCTATAGCTAATACGTGAAGTAATAAAGAGAATTGGCATGTCAAGCTGTTAGAGTGGCATTCAAACTGGCATGATAAACATGATGAGCAGGAAGAGGGAGAGGAAGTGAAAGAAGAGGAGGAGGAAGAGAAGGAGAAAGAGGAAGAAGAGGAGGAGGAAGGGGAAGAGGAGGAGGGGGAAGAGAAAGGGAAGGGGGAGAGGAAAGGGAGTAGGAGGGGGAAGATTTTCATGGCTCTTGGGGCTCAGTCAGATAAGCATTTTTTTACACATGTATAGGTGCGTTTAAAAAATGGCTCTATTAGAATCAATGCTTTTCAATGAAAGCAGTCACATGTTCATTTTTTGCAAGGGTTAAAAATTTGCACATGCAAAAGACAGGACAGCATTTTCGTGTGAAGCGATGCAACTTTGACAGTAGGAAATCCTACTGTCAAAGCCCTTAAATAAGCCCTAGCTGCAGGGAAATAAAAAAATAATAATACATCACCTAGAAGCACTGTTCGGTTCCAGTGCGTGTTGTCCCTGGAGAACGGCTGTTAATGGCTGTGATTGGTCAAAGCGCTCAGCCAATCAGATGCTGCGCTTCCAGGAGGTGGGATCTTTGAATCCCCGGCCAAAGGAAATGAAGAACAACAGGGGAGAAGATGCACCTGACCCAGACAGAGCTTCTAGGTGATGTATTATTTATTTATTTTTTACTGCAGCTAAAGGTTATTTCTGAGATAGGGCATATATTTTAAGCACCCCCCCCCCACCCCCCAAAAAAAATCCTTGCTGGGGTTGCCTTCATCCCATTCCTTTCGACAGGGCGGCAGCAGCGCCGGCTCCATTGAAAGCAATGGGATAGCATCACACTCCTTTGCCACAGCTGTGGCAAGGGATTTCTTCATCTCTGTTGGGAAGCCACTGATAATAGTGTCTTCTATTGAAGCCACCGATAATAGTGTCTTCTGTTAATATGCAGACACTATTTTAACCATTGCTATACATAGCCCATAGTTGTCTACTACCTAAAAAATGTGGTGTGGCAACTAAGGTTTATTACCTCTGAGCATTTTGGTTGAGCTAACCACCTAGTCACCAACTAGGATCGGTGAAAACTCATTTTTACAATCATAATAATCAATATCCCTATTCCATGAGTCCATTATCTTGGTGACTCGTGGGATGACTAGTTATACTGACACTGATCTATCATAGTGTCAGTATTATATTAGACACCAATTTATGTTGTTCTATCATGACAAGGGTGACTGGCTCATATGTTAATCCGTCCAGTATGTCTTAGTATCGATGATTGGTACTATTCAGTTATTTCTATCAGCTAATGATGAACTACTCTTAACCGAGTAGGGAAACGCGTTGAGCTGTTCTTTCTTCTTTTGAGAAGTTTGTGATTCATTTGTGAATTTTTACATCTACCAAAATGAATCATTGAGTTACTGTTGAATCATTGAGTTACATTGAGCTGTTATCTCATAGGATAAACTGGCCATCAGTATCTCTTTATACAAGATCTGACATCCATAGTCTCTCTGTCCCCAGAACTACATCATATTGGGATAGATAGGACGGGAGGATCCTTGTATCTCATTTTTTTGAGAATCTACCTGATGAGTTATAGGAGTATTTCTGTATTACTCATCACTATACCCCATGTCTTTAGTGTATAGTTTGTTGGCCCATATATGCTATTTTAAAGGATATTAATAAAGGTTATCTTTTAGTTTTTATCTGTAAAGGGCTAGTTCTGTGGGGAGTCCCCTCATCACTGAACACTGTGACAGTGCTGTCACAGTGTTCAGTGATAAGGGGACTCCCCTTGGAGATGAAGGAATCCTCTGCCACAGCTGTCACAGCAGTGGCAGAGGAGCATGATTTTCTCCCATTGCTTTCAATGGGGCCAGCGCTGCTGCTGTTGGCCCCACTGACAACAAGATGAAGCCCCTTAATGTGACAGCATCCAGGGGTTTCACATCCAAGGAATCTCCTGCTGCAGGTGTCACAGCCGCAGCAGGGATAGCAATCCTCTCCCATTGCTTTCAATGGGCCCAACTATTTATGTACAAATTTTACTATCATGTGACTGCGAAACAGATGCAAATTAAAAACGCACCTGAGGCTTCGGTTACGTGTTTTTTATACATGCTTTCTGCATTTTTTTTCACGCATCTATTCATGCATTAAAAAAAACACTCGTCTGACTGAACCCTTAGATAGCTTTATGGGTTCCAGAGAATTTCGGTATGGTTTGAACTGATTTGAATCAAACTTTTTCCCAAGTACAGCAAATCAGCCAAACCGAATTTTTCAAAGGTTCGCTCAACACTACTCACAGAATAATGTTATCATCACATTTCATTTATACTACAGTGTGAATGACCTACAGCAAGTCCTAAAACATAAAGACGCAATTTCAGGGGTTTTTTTAGGCCACAAAATAAAAATAAAAGTTATTCACCTCATTAAATGTACTCTAAAATGTTGTCATTAAAAAAATGCAACTTATCTTGCAAAAACCAAGCCCTCATACAGCCATATTGACAGACAAATTAAAAAGTTATGGCTGCATCCTAAAGGCCCTTAAAGGGTTAAATATTCTAATAAATAATGAATAGATAGATAAATGATGACCTTACCTGTTGTCTGTATGTGCACATTTACGGAAATGGTTTGGTTCTTGTCATCGGACCAAAAATGACACTGATAGATTCCTTCATCCATGATGGCAGCTTGATGGATCTTTAAAGTAACATTTTGAAAATCTGAGCAGTTTACAAAACTGCGTTTAATGAAATCAAAACCGTATGACAGCGATTTTCTTCCAGGCTTTGAATTTTTACAATATGTAACTAAGGACATCTTCCCATTTGCAAATTTTTGTACAATAACTTTGTTCACATCACCTGATAAGGTGTTTTGGAAGTTCAGTGTGATCTTGGAGTTTTTCTTAAAGACCTGATGTGATGAGGGCAGAATATGACCAAAATCATCTACAAAGATATAACAGAATGAAAGTATAAAAAAATGAACAAAACTATGAACACATTATCATATAGCCACTATAGTATGGATTTATGTAACACATTTGTGTGTTTCTCTAACTAAAGGATTCTCTTTTTAACAGATAAAAACAAAATTATAATACAATATGTAGGAGATTAACAGCCTAAATGAAGAGTTGAGAGTGTTGGATTGCTTTCATTAAAAGTGTTGTCCAGGATTAGAAAGACATTAGAGATGAGCAAGCGTACTCGTCCGAGCTTGATACTCGTTCGAGTATTAGCGTGTTTGAGATGCTCGTTACTCGAGACGAGCACCACGCGATGTTCGAGTTACTTTCACTTTCATCTCTGAGACGTTAGCGTGCTTTTCTGGCCAATAGAAAGACAGGGAAGGCATTACAACTTCCCCCTGCGACGTTCAAGCCCTATACCACCCCCCTGCAGTGAGTGGCTGGCAAGATCAGGTGTCACCCGAGTATTAAAATCTGCCCGCCCGCGGCTCGCCACAGATGCATTCTGACATAGTTCAGGGAAAGTGCTGTTGATGCCGGAGCTGCTATAGGGAAAGTGTTAGGAGTGATTTTAGGCTTCAAGAACCCCAACGGTCCTTCTTAGGCCATAGAAATTGCAGATCGCACCTATCTGCGATTCCTGTTCTCTTCTCTATATGCGCTCAATGGGGCCGGCGGCAGCAGCGCCGACCCCATTGAGAACATATAGAAGACAAATCATTCTTCTCTGCCACAGCTGTAACAGCTGTGGCAGAGAAGAACGATGTTTGCCCATTGAATTCAATGGAGCCGGCAATACAGCAGGTTCCACTGAAAGCAATGGGCTGCCGGCGTGCGCGTGATGAATTGTCGGGAAGGGCTTAAATATATAAGCCCTTCCCTGCAATTCATCCAGAAATGTGTTAAAATAAAAATATACATATATATATATATATATACTATTACTTACCTTGTCCCGGCAGACGGAGTTCAGCCGCGGCGTCCGGCAGTGGGTGTGAAGGGGGTGTGAGTCAGACTCAGCACTGAGCCAATCAGGGGGCAGGTCTGACTCACACCCCCTTCACACCCACTGTAGGCCGGCCGCGCTGAACTCCGTCTGCCGGGACAAGGTAAGTATATACCGTATATACTGGCGTATAAGACGACTTTTGAACCCCGAAAAATCTGCTCTGAAGTCGGGGGTCATCTTATACGCCGGTAATACAAAAAAAAAAGTGTCAAAAAAAAAATTCATTACTCACTTCCCCTGGCGTTCTGCGGCGCTGCTGCAGGCTGTCGCTCCCTCCTGGTCCCTGGCAGAGCATTGCTTTCTGGACGCAGGGCTTGAAATCCCCGCCTCCAGAAAGCTACTGTGATTAGCTAACACACACCGTCAGCCAATCACAGCCATTCAATGACATCATTGTCATTGGCTGTGATTGGCTGAAGGCACGTGTGTTTTCTGGAGGTGGGGATTTCAAGCCCTGCGTCCAGAAAGCAATGCTCTGCCGGGGACCAGGAGGGAGCGACATCCTGCAGCAGCGCCGCAGAACGCCAGGGGAAGTGAGTAATGATTTTTATTTTTTGCTCCGCTGTATTCTCGGCGTATAAGGTGACAGTTGGGGGGTCGTCTTATACGCCCCGTCGCCTTATACGCCGGTATATACGGTATATTTTTTTTATTTTTACACATTTCTGGATGAATTGCAGGGAAGGGCTTCTATATTTAAGCCCTTCCCGACAATTCATCCAGTGCACGCCGGCAGCCCATTGCTTTCAGTGGAACCTGCTGTATTGCCGGCTCCATTGAATTCAATGGGCAAACATCGTTCTTCTCTGCCACAGCTGTTACTGCTGTGGCAGAGGAAAACGATCTTTATGCTGACAGTGCGGGGGGGGGGGGGGGGCACTCTTGCCGCTATTGTGGCTTAATAGTGGGACCTGGGAACTTGAGATGCAGGCCAACATGTAGCCCCTCGCCTGCCCTATCCGTTGCTGTGTCGGTTTCATCACTTTCTTGAATTGCCCCGATTTTCACAAATGAAAACCTTAGCGAGCATCGGCGATATACAAAAATGCTCGGGTCGCCCATTGACTTCAATGGGGTTCGTTATTCGAAATGAACCCTCGAGCATCGCGAAAATTTCGTCCCGAGTAACGAGCACCCGAGCATTTTGGTGCTCGCTCATCTCTAAAAGACATGGCTGTTTTCTTTTCTTTTTTTTTTTTTAAAGACACACTTTTCTCTTGTTGGTGTCTCATATTGCACCATCGACACATCTTCAGGCAGAGAGTTCCATAGTCTCACTGCTCTTACAGTAAAGAACCCCTTTCTATGTTTTGATAGAAACTTTCTTTTCTTTAGTTGTAGAGGATGCCCTCTTGTTATAGTAATAGTCTTGGATATAAATAACTTATGGAAAAGAGCATCCAGGTTAATAAAGTTAATCCGCAAAATCCACATACCTCCTTATAAGGGTCTACCCCATTTCCTAATCTAACTCTTCTCCATTATGCCTTTTCTACATTCTTCCTTGGATCCCAACCCCCACTGTGTCCCTCGCCCTATGCACTTCATATCTGTATATACACAGATACCGTCTGGTGACTGACTCATACAGCTTTATGTATATTATCCTACTTAGTGAAGCTGGACCATTGTACAGAACAAGCACTTGCACCACTTATGTCACCCCTGTTTCCCTCTAGGGGTTTAATTTAAGTAATGTATGCAATAATTCAATGTGGGTAATATCATGTTTTGTTTGGTCATGTTCCCTCTCATTCGTAAAGTGCTGAAGAATATGTTCCCGCTATATAAAGATTGTTATTAAATTGGCCATTGATATATTTACACATACAATACTGTGTAAAAGCTTTAGGCAGGTGTGGAAAAAGTTCTAAAAAGTAAGAATGCTTTCAAAAATATTTAGTGTGATCACCCTTTGCCTTCAAGCACCATCAAGTCTTCTAGTTACACTTGCACACAGTATTTGAAGCAAGGAGGTTGTTCCAAACCTTTTGGAGAACTAACCACAGATCTTCTGTGGATTTGGCTTGGGGAAATCCTTCTGTCTCTTCATGTAATCTTAGACTGACTAGATGATGTTGAGATCAGGGGTCCATGGGGGCCATATCATCACTTCAAAGATGCCCTATTCTTTTTTACACTGAAGTTAGTTCTCAGTGACATTGCCTTTATGTTTCGGGTCATTTTCCTGCAGCAGGATTAATTTGGAGTCAATCAGATGCCTTTAATTTTTGAAAAATTCTTACTTTGCAGCACTTTTTCCATATTTGCCTAAAACTTTTACACAGTACTATAATTATTATATTACACAAACCATATTTTTTCTAAACTAAACAATAAATATATATACATATATATATATATATATATATATATATATATATATCTCATTACTGTTATCCCCCTAATCCATATATTACCTTGATTGCCCACCATTGAACCTGCTCTACAAAGACTTTCCTGACTTTCCCCAAACTGTACACAATATTGCATGTGATTTGTAAAGTGGTAGAACTATGCAATGCTCTTGCCCTGTGTATATTTGCCTCTTTTGATGTACTCCATGATTTCATTTGCCTTGGCTGCCTGTTGTTGGTTGCTACAGATAGGAATTTTAGTGGACAGTCAACAAATCCTTTTCCATGTCAGTGCCACTAAATGATTTCTCATTAAACATGTAATGACGATATGTACTTTCCCTTTGCAAAGTGCATAAGCTTACATACATCTATCAGTGCTAAGAGGATCAGTGATCACTTCCAATATCTCTGATTTATAAATTGCAAGCATTCCCCATGATATAAGTGGCCATTAGTATTACCCTTTTAGTATTGTCAACACCAATTGGACAGTTTAGACTTTGAAGAGACGCCCCTCCAACTGTCAACACCCTGGTGTGAATTTTTCCCTACGTTTTTTGAAGAAATAACAAGGGAACAACATAATTTAGACTTCTACGAAAAGATGCTCCAGAATTGTTTATTGAGAAATGCAAGTATTTAGTAAAGCAAACATGTTAGAAGAGCTTGTTTTCACGTCAGTCACTAAGGATCCTTTCGTTACACTTGAAAAGTGAGTGGGGGAGTTTATGGGTATGTTTTGTTCTATTGTGCATTTTATTTTAAGTTTGTGACTTGAAACTGAGTGACTTGAAATTCATGGAGTGAATCCTGTGTGTCTTGTGCAATGCAGACATTTCTTGAACAGCTGCTTGACGATGCATATTGCTGTACAAAATCTGTGCATATAGAACGTGTGAAGCCCAGATCCTGCATCTAAATGAGCAACTTGCACAATTGACATCTATTAATGACTTGGAAAGCAGTCTCCTGAGTCGAAAGGCACCCACTGCGGGGCAAGATGGCAGAAGAAAAATGAGGCAGCTAGCTGGGTGATAGTCAGAAGGTGGGTAGAGGGAAGAGTATCAGGGAGGCTAGTTGTGATCTAGCATATCCCAAAAAGTTTGCCCACTTGGCGAGTGAAGGAAATGTCAGGTCAGGAGTAGCACTTCTGCAGCAAGACACTTTCTCTTACAGACAGGGGGGAGGGGAGGAGGTAAATAAAGCATAGGAAAAGCTAGACAAGTGCCAATATGTGGTGTTATGGAAGTATGCTATTCTTGTACTCGCACATCTTGTCTGTTATGGCAGTATGATATAATGCATTCATATATCCTATCCAAACAGGTTAGTTAATGTTTATTGGTTTCCTATCGATGTCCTGAATAGGACTTTGGTCCAATTATCCCTCTTATGCTCATAAAGAAGGTATCTCTGCCTACATGTACTCTGCCTGTGGCCTTTCATTGTTTTAGCCAATCAGGCAAATCACCCCCCCAGACTCTATGTCTATAAACTACCCCAGGAGATAAGAACTGTTTTAGAAGAAATGGGAGATTAATAACTCAGATTATGGTTCATTTGTAGGGTATAGTCTGAAAATAACCATATCTCCAGGATCGGGAATGATGCAGTATCTAGAGATGAGCGAACGTACTCGGATAAGCACTACTCGTCCGAGTAATGTGCTTTATCCGAGTATCGCTGTGCTCGGGGCTAAAGATTCGGGGAGCGCCTCTGCTGACAGGTGAGTTGCGGCGGGGAGCAGGGGAGAGCGGGCGGGAGAGAAGGAGAGAAAGATCTCCCCTCCGTTCCTCCCGGCTCTCCCCTGCAGCTCCCCGCTCTGCGGCGCTCCCCGAATCTTTCAAGACGAGTACAGCGATACTCGGATAAAGCACATTACTCATCTCTAGCAGTATCCAACGCATCCACTACCATATTTGCACAGCCTTCAGCACAGGCTGAAATAGACATCTTCTGAACTAATAATCTCTCCTATGACATGCTTGGTGTCTATGGGTAGATAAAATCATGTTATGAAATACTGCAGCCAAACTATCTCTAGGAGTCTTTTCTGGGGAGACATGATCAAAAAAAATTGGACTGTATATTCTTTCTGAAGAGTCTTGCATCTAATCAGCCTGCCTCCCTATGATATCATAAGTGGGAGGTAAAAGGTGTGGCTGGTGAAGCACTTAAGACCTCAGAAATGCCGAACCCCCTTGTCCGAATTCCAGGAGATTGTAAGAGTTACAGAATCAGCCCAACCCACAGCTCCTCTCCTAGTGTCCAGACTTCTTACCCAATCTAATCAATAAGAATTGGTACCCTATTTTTAATTCCTTTTAATTTTTTAACTGTTTTGTATACACAGTATGTTTCTATCCCTTTTTATATTTTTTTATACTCTTTATAAGCATTGCTACTTTTTGTCATTAAGTTTTAACCTTTATTAAGTTCAGTCCTTGCTGCTTCATACAAAAACCCATAGTATAACTCACAATGTGTATATCTCTTTAAGAATGCTTGTTGTATTTGAGGAGAGAAGGAGATCTTACTCGTATGATAGATTAAGTTGTAGATTGACTGTTCTATTGGAATACTTGTTCTAACAGTTTGATTTTACCTAAAAATGGATGTCAACAAATGTAATCCACCATTTTTAAAGAATTCAATGCCAATCTAGGCATGCAAAGGTAAATAATGAATTTAGTACTTTTAGATTTATTTGAGCTTTTTTAAACACTGAATTTTTTTGCCTTCATGAAATATAAATAAAGATACATAAAAAATATGCTAAGCCTCCGCTGCTCTTATTTTGTCAATGTAATCTCTATATACCATACAAGAAAACAAGACACAATGGCTGAAAAGTTCTGAAAATGTCAATCAGCATAAATCCATCATATTTCTTAATAGCGAAGCCAGAAGTTATTATGCAAAGCTTGTATTTTAAGTCAGGATTTATACTTTCTTCTGATGGTTTTATGGGTCAACTAGAAGTTCACCAAGTCTTGTTTGCTTTATAGCAATGAAAGACAGCAGATTCATCTTGTCCGCATTTTTGACATTTACCCTTTTTACTCGTCATTCAACTTTCTTCTCTGCAACACTGAAACTATCCTAATTATGTCAGTGAAGTTTTGGATCTCTTGCAATTACTGGCCCCTCGGAATTAACTAGAGAAGATCAAATATAATGATCACAAAACGGTACAATAGAGAAGGCTAAACATCATCTTAAATGTTACATTTTTGCCAAAAGTTACAAGAAATTATATTTAATCTTGCAATTGTTTCAAGTAAACTTTAAATGACTCACTGATAAAATTAAAAAGGTTCTGAAACCAGCACTAAAAAGAATCCTTATTTCTAAGCTGGTGTTAATAACATATGAATTATACCCTCACCAAATGAAGGTACTATAGAGAATTCTGCTCCAGGCATACTATAGGTAGTATGATTAATCTGGAGATAGAAGGATGGTTATCACTGGGGGCGCTGGTGTCCGGTATGTGCGGGCTACTCCGCCTGGCATGGCTGGGGCCCGGGCTGGCAGCTCTGTCCGGGATTCCCCCCTCTCGCGGTTGGTCACGGCACGCCGGTCCACTGGTCAGCTGCGCGGGGCTCGGGTGAGTGTGCGCCTTTAAGGGGGAGATGCTTTTATGACTCCCTCCAGTCATCAGATGACTTATTCCTGCCACTCTGGGTGGGGTAGGTCTGCATATAAACCCTGCTGGCCCAGACCTCTGTGCCAGTGTTTGTTTTGACTCAGTCCTGACTACACCGGCATTCTGTGACCTGACTTTTGTGCTTAGACCTCTGTTTGTTTTTTAACCGTGCTTTTGCTTTACCCTCCTGGACCTCGCTCAAGATCTTTTGGTTTTGACCCGGCTTGCTTCCTGACTATTCTGGGGTTTGTGCCTCCCTTTCCTCGTCGGCACACGGTTCCCACCTGTTGGTTTCCCAGTCCCTCCTTTTTTGGGTCCCTGACACTAGTGCAGTGCAGGGACCGTCGCCCAGTTGCCGCCCTGGGGCTTAGCCCAGGGGGGCAAGTAGGTAGGGACACGGGAGACGGTTGACATAGGGAATCCCTGTCCATCTGCCCTGGCCAGCCCTAACATCTGGCTGGTCTATTAACTGATGATATGCTAGACTGTGTGTCAGTGTTTATTTGGATAATAATGTATGTTCACATTAAGTGATAGTGGTGGACGTTTTACATATTGTTTTATAACACATTTGTTTCTCATTGAAGTCAATGGGGAAAACCCACAGTAAAACATAACATTTGCAAGACATAAATTATGCTGTTGTTTCACCCTAATGCCAAGTTTACTCTGTGGAATCTGTAAAGTGATGTTGAGGGAACAGAGACAATAGAACCCTGTTTCGGGTTGAACTTTGGTAAACACTTGGTTCACTGTGAACCCCGAACCTCAGGCAGTTTATCTCAGCTGAACCTATTCAAATTATTCCTCCCCCTATTCTTCTTTTAAGGGTATTGGTGAACTTCCAGTTACATTTTAACTAATTTGGACTGAACTGAACTTTTTACCAAAATTCAGCAAACCGGCCAAACCAGGTAGAAGGTTCTCTCATCACTACTGTGAAGAAATTTATGTGAAATCTGAAAGAAATATGTACACATTTAATGTCAAATTTGTGTCTATTGTGTCAATTCCACCTCCTATTCATATAAATGGGAATCCACGCTGTAATCCGCACAGCATGAATTTTCCCATGCTTGGATCTGCATTGTGGGGAAAAAAAATGACATGCCACTTTTTGACGCAGAATTTACATTGAGCTATCCGCATTGAATTGGGCTAATCTGTATGCATATCCATGGCAACTTCCAGTGCAAATTGGCAACAGAAAGTATTTTTGAGATGTAGATTTTACCTGTGTGAACATAGGCTAAAGGTAATTTCAGATGGTATAATCTGCATTAACATAATTGGATGTAGATCCATCTCAAAAGCAATGCCAAAAATCAAACAAAGGCTGTGATGGATGCTCGACAGTGGCATCCATGACTTTTTGGCTATTATGCCATCTGTTAAACATAAATGTCATGAAAAGTTCATTATGTATATATTTAATGAATGCTTTTGACAAGTGGTATTCATGACCCACAGGCTTCCAACTTTCATGTCAGAAAGAACATATTCCCCATTTTATATGTTTTTTCATTGGATTCCCATGGCTGGATTAGCAGAGTCTAAAATTTCAGCCATAAATCCACCAGGACCAAAAGTTAGACGATAGTAAAAGTAAGTTAGGCTTTTTGTAATAAATATATTTTTTCAGATCCTTACTTTGGGAGAATATTGGATATAAATAACCTTTACTTATAGAGATGGCTTACTACTTTTAGTATATTAAATTGCCACATAGTATGGGACCAGAATTTTGATCAATGTGGCACCTTGCTAAGTGGACAAATTGGAAAATTATTACAGTTAATGATGCCTAGAAGTAAAGGGAGTATAGGAGATTAAGAAATGGGACCATTTTTGTCAAAGCAACTGTTAGGTGGACTCACAACTGGCTGAGTGATTGTAGTCAAAGAGCGGTCAGAAATGGGTGCACATTCAAGTGGAAGAATGTATCAAGTGGGATACCACAAGGCTTTGTCCTAGGCCCAGTGTTGTTCAACATTTTTATAAATTATCTGGAGGAGGGAATTAGGGGGAAACTGATCAAATTAGCCAACGACACAAAGCTATGAGGGATGACTAACACTAGAGAAGAGAGAGAGAGTATTCAAAAAGAACCAGAAGAGCTTGACCAGTGGGCGGTGACTAGCAAAATGGTATTTAACAAGGAGAAATCCAAAGTCCTACATCTGGGCAAAAAAAATTTAAATAGCATATACAGAATGGGAGGAATTGTGCTAAGCAGCAGCACTTGTGAAAAAGACTTGGGTATACTAATAGATGATAGACTGAACATGAGTCAACAATGTGATGCAGCAGCCAAAAAGGCAAGCACAATTCTGGGATGTATTAAGAGAAGCATAGAGTCTAGATCACGAGAGGTGATGTAGACTTCCTCTACTCTTCCTTAGTCAGACCTCATCTGTAATACTGTGTCCAGTTCTGGGCACTCCACTTTAAAAAAAGACATTGACAAACTGGAGCAAGTTCAGAGAAGAGTTACCAAGACGGTGAGTGGTCTGCAAATCATGTCCTATGAGGAACGGTTAAAGGATCTGGGAATGTTTAGCTTGCAAAAAAGAAGGCTGAGAGAAGACTTAATAGCTGTCTACAAATATCTGAAGGGCTGTCACAGTGCAGAGGGATCAGCCCTATTCTCATTTGTACAAGGAAAGACTAGAAGCAATGGAATGAAACTGAAAGGGAGGAAACACATATCAGATATTAAAAATAACTGACAATAAGGGTGATCAATGCGTGGAACAGGTTACCACGGGAGGTGGTGAGTTATCCTTCAATGGAAATGTTCAAACAAAGGCTGGACAAATATCTGTCTGGGGGAATTTAGTGAATCCTGCACTGAGCAGGGGGTTGGACCCAATGACCCTGGAGGTGCCTTCCAACTCTACCATTCTATAATTCTATGAAAGCCTATGTTTATTCAGCTGAGCTGCAATACCACATCCAGCCCCTGCATAAATGTGACACTGTTTCAGAGAAACAATAAAAACTCAGATTTTATTAAAATCTTTATACAACCCCTTTAAGTTTACTGTGCAAGTAAACTAATAAATGGAATAATAAAAAATATCCATCTTTCTGGGAAATTACATGTAATAATTCAGAAATGAAAAGAATTTATCAATTGACACGGAAATTCATTTATTAACTGATGCTAGAGCCTCAGAAAAATTAACATAGAAATGTATTTATTTTTATAATTAAAAAATCCCTTTTGTTTATGAAATTCTACAACATATGTAATTTACACCTCACCTCCTAAATCATTCTTGATGCTTTTCCTTACAAATTCAATTTCTTTGTAGATTTGTATCCAATTATTCTGTTCAAACTACTTTATCTTAAACTGTATTTTGCATTAGGAAAAAAGAACAATTGCTCCTGTAAATGTATGACTTTCTACTGTGACATGATGTAGAGCTAATGCCATATATTACAGTTCTTAAGCTGTTGTGAAGAAAGAGCCTAAAATAAAGCTTCATAGTCGTTCTGATCATTTTCACAAAAATACTATTATTTCCTCTTGTTATAAAAAAAATGCTGTAAAAATATCAGGAAAATGCACAAAAATAAAGGCAGTGATACTTAGTAATTTGTTGTGAAAGGAGGGTTCACATGACTTGATGAAAATGTGCGCCAAATGTGCGTAGCAGTTATAGAAGTTAACGGGAACTTGTCAGGCTGCAGGCAGCACAGTATAGTGACAGACATGCTAAATTTCAGTGGCCTGTCACTTAGGCCTCTTTCATACGCGCGTTTCTTGGCTGCGATATCACAATTTTGTGTCGCAACAAAGTAACATGTGCCGCTACAAAACATCACTCATGTGAAAGAACCCATTTGAAACCATGGGCTTCACATGCATGCGTTTTGTAGCGCTGTCGCATCTGTACAAAATCGCACAATTTTGTGGCCCGTGTGAAAGCGGCCTAATATTGATCAGTTTAGTGGTTTTGCAAATCTTACTTTAGAAACTTTGCAAGGGCTAAACTGGACATGTGTCCAATGAAGCTCATGCATATTCGTATATGCACACACCCGCCCTCTTGTCTCCTCCATATGTTGATTGGCAGATATCTCTGTATAACTTAAAGGGGTTTTTCCAGGGAGAATACTATTGATGAACTATCCTCAGGATAGGTCATCAATAGTTGATCGGCCAGGGTCCGTTACTCGGGACCCCAACCGATCAGCTGAGCAGGCACATGCTGTTAGCGCCGTAAATAAACAAAGGTCGGAGCTGAAGCAGTGGAATTGTCCACTCCGACCTCTGTAGTGGCCGATGCTTGTAACTGTAGGCACGGCCCACGTTGATTTCAATGAGAGTGGTAGTTATAAGCGCCGGACACTACACAGAGGTCGTCAAGGAGACTTCCGCTGCTTCAACTTCGACCTCTGTGTATTTGCGGCAGTAACAGCATGTGCCCACTCAGCTGATAAGTCGGAGTACCGAGCAACAGACCGCAGCCAATCAATTATTGATGACCTATCCTAAGGAAAAGCCATCAGTAGTATTCTCTCTGGAAAACCCCTTTAACCCATTCCCGCTGCAGGGCGTAAGTTTACGTCCTGGCAGCGGGGTACTTCCCGCAACAGGGCGTAAACTTACGTCCTGGGGATAGCGCGGGATCACATATGATCCCGCGCTATCCCACAGCGGGAGCCGGCTGTCAGTCACAGCAGGGGGCATCAGAGATGCGCCCCCCGCTGTTAACCCCTTCCCTGCTGCAATCTAAGTAGATCGCGGCAGGGAAAGAGTTCACAGAGGGAGCGCACTCCCTCTGTGTCTCCGGCCGGCTCTCGCAATGTTATCGCGAGAGCCTGGCCTGTCGCCATGGTAACAGGATGCCAGACACTGGCGTCCTGTGTTACCAGTGCCTGAGATCGCTGTATAAGCGATAAGGCATGGCAGAGCAGTAGCTCTGCCCTGCCTTATGAAAGCGATCATCAGGGCAGTGGTCAAAGTCCCCCAGGGGGACAAAAATGTTTAAAAAAAAAAAAAAAAGATTAAAAAAATGAATTAAAAAAATGTAAAAAAAAGAGTAAAAAAACCCATTTTTTTATGCTCTTTCTCAAATTAGCATAAAGAAAGGTAAAAAAATAAAACCCCACATATTTGGTATTGTCGCATCCGTAACAATGCGTACAATAAGATGCACATGATTTTGACTGTGCACGGGAAAAGACGCAAAAAAAACGCTAAAAAACTGAGTCAAAATGCTAATTTTTAACATTTTGCCTCACTAAAAACACAATAAAAGTTATCAAAAAAGCCATATGTACCCCGAAATGCTACCAGTAAAAACTACAGCGCGTCTCACAAAAAATAAGCCCTCACAGAGCTCCGTACATCAAAAAATAAAAAAGTTACAGGACTTTGAATGCAACGATTTAGAAAAAAAAAGATTTCCAAAAAATGGGTTTTTATTGCAGAAAAGTGGAAAAACCTAAAAAAAATGTAAGAATTTTGGTATCGTTGTAACCGTACCGGTCTGCAGAAAAATTGGAATGTCTCATTTATGCTGCATGATTAACGCTGTAAAAAAAAAAAAAAATCTATGACAGAATTGATGCGTTTTCTCTCCCTGTTATCATAAAAAAAAAAAAAAATAAGTTTTACAATATAGTTAATGTACTCAAAAATGATGCTGATAAAAACTACAGTTCGCCACGCAAAAAACAAGCCCTTACACGGCCGCGTCGACGGAAAAATAACAAAGTTATGGCTTTTGATAAACGGAGAAGAACATCCGCCAAAAATTGCTGCGTCCTTAAAGGGGTTGTCCCGAGGCAGCAAGTGGGTCTATACACTTCTGCATGGCCATAATAATGCACTTTGTAATGTACATTGTGCATTAATTATGAGCCATGCAGAAGTTATAAAAAGTTTTATACTTACCTGCTCCGTTGCTGGCGTCCTCGTCTCCATGGTGCCGACTAATTTTCGCCCTCCGATGGCCAAATTAGCCGCGCTTGCGCAGTCCGGGTCTTCTGCAGTCTTCTATGGGGCTCCGTGTAGCTCCGTGTAGCTCCGCCCCGTCACGTGCCGATTCCAGCCAATCAGGAGGCTGGAATCGGCAATGGACCGCACAGAAGAGCTGCGGTCCACGGAGGAAGAGGCCATCTTCAGCGGTGAGTAGAGAAGTCACCGGAGCGCGGGGATTAAGGTAAGCGCTCCGGTGAGCTTTCTTTACCTCCCTGCATCGGGGTTGTCTCGCGCCGAACGGGGGGGGGGTTGAAAAAAAAAAAAACCCGTTTCGGCGCGGGACAACCCCTTTAAGCCTAAAATAGGCCATGTCATGAAGGGGTTAAATTTAAGTGTTTTATTTATTTTTTATTTTATTTATAAGTAGTGCTATTTATTCTACTCATAAATTTGAATTTCTTAGCACATGTTTTCATAAAATTGCGTGATCCCTCCTACCACAGCAAACTACTTTATTGCCTTTATTCTTGTGCCTTTGCCAATATATTTTCTAGCTATATCCTGCTGTCCACAGAGCAGGCAGCTTAAATATGACATTTGCATATAGCTTAGCACTTGCAGGGTGCTGCTGTAGTTTTCTGTTAGTTTGCTTTTGCATTGCAGACACAGCAGTCAAGCACTTGCAAATTTGTATAGATTCTGTCTATCACATTTTGTTTTTTGCATAAAAAGGATTATTTGGCTTTTACAACTTTGTCAGTGATACAAACATGATGGAAAAGTAATATTATTTTCATATGGTAAAGGATAGCTATACTGTAGTTGTCAAAGTCCCCACTGAATGCACCCAGTGGACTACCTGTGCACACACTATGTAGCCCTATCATCCTATGTATAGACAAGTAGTTCGCTAGGTGCATTCAGCGGGGACTTTGACAGCGCACAATGAGGGGACAGCAGGGTGGGTGAGTATAAGACGCACATTGCGGGATTTAAACTGTCAACTTCTATGAGTCCATAACCTTGGCTGACAGACTCCTTCTAATACTGATAGAACTGTTACCACTAGGGAGAGCTCATTGTGTACAGATTTAAGAAGCTATGATCGATTACAACCATCTCTGGTCTAGGTCTACTGCTCACAAGCGGATATTTGCTGTGGAATTAATGGTGAGCGTCCACAATGCAGATCTGCAGCAAATGCCACCCATAGCATGCTATGGGAAATCGATTCTTCCTGCACACTTGCGGAAACCAATTGCGGTTTCCGCGAGTGGAGGAAAAATCTCAGCATGCTCCATTTTTCTTCAGATTCCGTGTGGACAGCTGCCATTAAAGTCAATGGAAGGTGTCCGATCCACGGCCCTTCTGCAATTACATTGTGAAAAGGTCATGGATTTTGTGTGATCGCTGGGCGATGACGTTGGAGAAGCAGGAGTTTAAAAAAAACATCTGTACTGCACGTCAGACAGCTCACCGTGCAGAACATCAGCAGCACAGATTAAAACAAAAGTGACAAGATATGTGCGGACGCTGCTGCTCCCAGCGCCAGATTCTGCTGCAGGATTCCACATAGAGGAACCCTAATATAGGTTGCATATAATCTCCACACAGGGAACATCTTGTAAAGAGCAGTGTTCCTATCTTGGACATATTTGGTTGAGATTGAAACACTGTTTTAAGGACCAAACACGGTAAATATACAGCACTTGGTCCTGGGCTTTGATTCTGTCCGATAGCAGGAGGACAGCATGGAATTAAAACCTCTGCTCCTGCAATCAAGCATGAACAGTTTGGGTCTTCAGCTGTCAGACACAGCTGAGGACCCAGAGGAGAAGGGAGAAGCGGTTTTTAACCACTTTTGTCTTCTCCTTTCCAAGCTACATAGTGCTCAATGAGCACTGTGTACTTAAGAGTGAAAGTGGAAGTATTACTTCCACTGTGCGACCCGGGCGATCATGTGACCACCAGATGCTCTCTGTTACAGCAGAGCTGCAGGGTCCAAACCCTGATCAGCTCTGTTACTGACTGATATCACTACAGGGGGATGTTTTCCCACATAACTTGGGCTACAGTGGAGAAGTTTGAAATTAAAAAAAAACAAAAAAAAAAACAATGTGAATGACCCCCAGATGACTTATATGACATCATGGGGGACATAGGTGGCAAAAAAAAAATAGTCAGAAAAATATATAAAAAAGGTGCACATCATGAAAAAAATAAAATAAAGAATATGGTGAAAATAGCTAGCTTTGCCTATTTTGCTTTACAAATGATGGAATAGAAAGTGATAAAAACATTGCGTGGATAAACAAATAATACTATTAAAAAGTACAACTCATCCCGCAAAAAAAAACTGCTTTCATTTGTCCATTTGACAAGAAACAAAAAACATTAGGGGTTTTTGCCTACAGTGATAAACAAACAATACAATTTTTTTTTTAAAGTTGCAAAAAAAATCCAACGTATATAAATTTGCTATTGACATAATCATACTGGCCTGCAGAAATTATTTAACATATAATTTATTCTGCACGGTAAAAATAAAAAACACATGCCAGAATTACTGATTTTGTTAATCTTGACTCTAGAAAAAGAAATTGAATAAAAAACAATCAAATGTTATATGTTACCAAATACCGGATAAATGAAGACTAGAGTTCATCCTCCAAAAAACAAGTCCTCATAAAGCACTGTTGATGAAAAAATAAAAATGCTATGGCTCTTGGAATGCAGCGACACAAAAGCAAATCTTTTTTTAAAGTGTTCTTAGTGTACAAAAATAGCAAAACATAAAAAACTGTATAAACTTGGTGTTGCCAGAATTGTGTTGACCCCTAAAAATAATGTTACCACATTATTTATTTTGCATACGGAACACCGTAAAGATGAAATTCAAAAAACATACGGCTGAATTTGTTTTTTTCCCCTAATTTCCCTAAAAAAAATTAATAAAAGTTATACAACACATTATATGTACCCAAAAATGACGCTATTAAAAAATATAACATTCCGCAAACAAGCCCTCATATGGCTATGACGATGGAAAAATTAAAAAGTAATTGCTCTTGGAATGGAACGATAAAAAAAATGATAAATTAGTTGGCCATTCAGGCGCAAACAGTCTTTGTCACTAAGGGGTTAAACGCAAGGAAAAAAAGTTAAATAAATAAAGTGTGTGTGTGAAGGAAGCCTAATAAGACTGTGTAATTGAGCCCTAGATGGGATGCTTGTTGTGCAACGTAAGCAAGATATATAGATAATAATCACTAATTAAAGAATCCTGAGATATAAAATATACATATGAACGCTACTAAAATATATTTCTAAACTCAAATTGAAGAAAGATGTCACATTGCATCTGCTGTGTGGTATAACTCACCGCCTAGTCGAAAATGTATATGTTAGCCAGCCCCTGCTTATATTATCCTCATTTTAACATGCAAAATAAAAAGTCCCATGTACAAAGCATAAAAGAAATAAATCAATGAAACTTTAGTAGTAAAGTCCCGTATCCCTCATTGCAGAGTGCAGTACAAACACACAATCTTACCTCCTTGCACAGCTATTACTTTTTTCATTGTTCCAGTTGGAAACACAGTCACGTAACAGACATAGATCCCAATATCCACTTTTGATGTTTCTCTCAATGTTATAGATAGATCCAATGATGAATTCCCAACTACGTATGACAGTCTACTCATGTACTTTGGTGAAATGTAGTTTCCATAACTCCTGTGAATAGTACATATTACTTCTTCTAATGATCCATTGACCTTAGCCCAATGAATCTGAATGACGGTTTCATTGCCTGGATACTTGCAGTCCAAAGTTATTGTACTTCTGAGTATTAAAGTGGTATCCACTATTTCTTCAAGTTCAAACGCTAGAAAAACATAAAAACAGTACAAACCCCATATAAAAGTTTCTGCAGTATAAAGTACATAACATTAAGAAATGTAGTATTAAACGGAAAAAAAAAATCTTACTTTTAATCATATGCAGGAAGACAAGACCAATTATTATTTTCATCTTCTCAAGTCAGAGGTTAACACTTCTAAGAGAGAGGAAAATAAAGACAGCTTTTGACTTCTGCACAGCAATATCATTTCCTTTACTGGATTCTAAAATTAGGTAAAATAGAGTCACAGATAGGTTTGTGTCAGAGTGAAACTCTAAGTGGTCTCAAAAAATTGCTCCATTTGGAAAACTTGAATATACTATAGAAATAAAACCTATGGCAAACCATAACAACTTTGGGTTAAAAAGACAGTTTTAACATACTTCCTCAAGACTTATTAATGGTTTTCTTCAATGCTCGTAACAGCTTGAGGCATTATATTCCACTATTCTGTGCTAATGGATGAAGGAGTATTTCCAGCTACTCATAATGTTCTACACGTTGCAGCTAGAGATGAGCGAGCGTGCTCGGCCACGCCCCTTTTTCACCCGAGTACCGCGATTTTCGAGTACTTCCGTACTCGGGCGAAAAGATTCGGGGGGCGCCGTGGGTTAATGGGGGGTTGCAGCGGGGAGTGGGGGGAGAGGGAGAGAGAGAGGGCTCCCCCCTGTTCCCCGCTGCTACCCCCCGCGCCGCCACGCCTCCCCCCGCCCCCCGGCGCCCCCCGAATCCTTTCACCCGAGTACTGAAGTACTCGAAAATCGCGGTGCTCGATCGAGTAATTACTCGAAACGAGTACGTTCGCTCATCTCTAGTCGCAGCATTAAACATATAGGTAATTCCCATTCACTGTGGCCGCTTCATTTTCAGGATAGGTGGAGGTCCCGACAGTCAGATCCCTATCATTGATAGCGATATGCTATCCCATTATTCAATGGGAAAACATCACTGATATAACCACACGGCAAACCCTGTAAAAAGATACCCCCCCCCCCCCCCCCGCATTATCAATAAACTATACTGTAGTAATGCAAAGAGCAGCATATATACTTCTACTTGAGCAGAAACTAAAGTATGTATGAGTATATACAGTACCGTATATCGGATCCTCTGTACAAAGGGGGTCCTACTTAGCAGAGCTACAGCAGAAAGTGAATAACTCCTTTATTCTACAGCAAAATTTAAAAAAACACAATCAAGGGCAAATTTACATATATGTTGGTGTCCATGGTGGAGACAGCAAAATGCCCCACCATTCTACTCACTTTGCCAACTTTTAATATGCATTACTTGATATGTTTTATAAAAGGTGGTTTAGGGGCTAATGATCACCAGGTGTTCCTGGTAATATCTTAGTAGTTTTTGTGTTACTAATATATGATAGCCTATAGATGTGAAAGTGTCAACAGAAAGTAAGAATACCAACTCTATGGTGTCTGGAGTTTATGTGGGTCAATACCTGATATTCCCTGGGAGACTATAACACCTAAGGCCGGATTCACACTTCCATATGCGTGTTGTGCCCAAGAAACTTGGGTGCAAGTCCCGACGGACTCCATGGTCTATCTGATCTCCATGGACCCTGCACATCACATGTCCTATTCTCGTTTGTGAAAACAGATGAGAATAGGACATGCAGCTATTTTTTCACATGGACCATCAATTTGTGTGAAAAAGCATTCATCTGAATAGCCTCATAGGTTATTATGTGGACATATACTGTCTGTGGAATATACGGACAGTACACAGCCCAAAAATATGGCCTGTTTTGTTTTATTGATCGCTTAATAAGTTTGGCGTATAAGTACATTCCATATATCATTGACGTATTATGACCATAAACTCAATTACATAGTTCTGATTTGTTTTTGCATGTCATTTACAACTTCTGTTGTTCGTTGCATGTATCTCATACACCATTGTAATAACCGTAGAAGCTTTTCCAATCTACAGATAATGAATAAACAATGAACAAGTCTGCATTAGTATTTGTTTGCTTTTTGTGGCTATAAAGTGGTAGTAGCACTAATGGAAAGGCGTCCACCCAAAGCCCGTAGATTTTTTGAAACTTTGCAGAGCTGCCTCTCTGCGGACAAACAACCTTTTCATATGGTAACACAGTATTAACCAGGCTCTTCCATCCCAAAATGGATGGAGACTCGTCAGCCATCTATTTCAGTGCAATTGCTTTTCAAGCCAGAAACAATACCTCCCTTAGGGCTCTTTCCCACAAGCGTATAAGCAGCGTGTTTTTACAGCTGACCGATATACAAGACCATCTGTGCCACTGTTTTCCAATGCATCTGTTCACACGAGCGAATATACAGCACGTGAAAACGTTGAACCATGAAAAATGAAACATACGTGACCCAAATACACGCCAACGCATATATGGTGGGCAAAAAGATAGTTCTGGAACTATCTTTTGGCCAATAGACGGCGGCGGCTCCCATAGACTCCTACAGGAGTTGGGAAAAAAAGGGAGGGTGAAGCATTTTAGCAGCGTCCAATGCTGTAAAAAGCTTACAGGTGCCTCTATATAGGCATTGAAAGGCATCCCAAGGATTTTGGCAGAGCGAGGCTTTTTCCAAGTGCGACGTAATTTTCCGCTAAAACCGTTGCACACAGAGAAGTGAATGGACAAGAAAATGCTAATTAACTCTGGCTATGATTGCAGAAGATAGTCCATTCATGCGAATATACGACGTGGACGCGAAAACGTATAAAAAACGCATACAGTTGCGTGAAAGAGCCCTTAAAAAGATTTGCATTGCTATTTTGGGATCAAATGAGTGTGTATGGGGAGGGCAAAAGGTAAGATACAAATGCTATTACCCCTGTCCAGAAATCCCTTATGTGCCAGCAGTCCCATAACACATGGAAGAAGTCAGCATTCAAACGGTGACATCTATGACATTTTGATGTCCAAGTCCTGTCAATTTTATATAGTTGTATGGGTGTAAGATAGGATTGGTGTATTATGTACAGTTGTATTAACCTATTATTTATTGCTTTGGATACCGACAGATGGGATTCTAGTATATTCTGCCAGTCTTCCAATTTATTCCTGGGACGAGAGCCTGCCATTTATTTCAGACTGTTAGTGAGGTATAACTAATTTTAGCCGACAATTAATCCTCTAGGGCCTTGGGATTTAAACATTCCTATGATGGGGTATTTAGAGATTTGGATTGTAGCAGCAGGGAACTGGGCATTAGCAACATGTCACAGTTGAAAGTACCTAAATAGTTGTAGATGGGGTGTTTGCAGTTCATCACATAATTGAGGGAATAAACATATTAGTCCTATATAAATCTCCCAGTGTTGTTACCCCCAAGCCCACCCAGTACTGGGGATCTGGCACTGAATCCATGATGGGAAGAGTAGGGGTTTTCCATAATGGTAGTTCCACTATAGTACCTTTAAAATCTTGCACAGATTTAGCCAAACGCCAAACAGACAAAGGTAACTTATGCAGCAGAAGTATGCCCTGAGCCTTAGTGTATTCTGGTCCTTTCAGGTAGCCTACCAAATTTTTCTCATTTACTGTTTTAGCTAGGAAGTGATTTGTGATGGGGAGTTCTTCATTCAGAAACCACGGTCTTAGATTTCTTAACTGTCCCGCCAAATAGTAAAGTTTGAGATCTGGAATGGCTGTACCTGCCTGGTTCTTAGGTCTTTGGTTAATTTCCTCTTTGCATGGGATGAGCCCTATATAGGAGGTAGTAAGTGTGGAACTTATAGATTGAAAAAAATTGATTGAGATCTTGACTGGTACGAGCTGCATGATATACAAGCATTTGGGCTGAATCACCATTTTAATGAGATTTATTCTCACCACCACAGAAAGTAGTTTAGACCAGAGTTTGAGTTTGGTTAGATCTTGTAGAGGGTCGATAGTTTTGGCTAGGGCATGTTCATGATCATACACCATTGTTATACCTAAGTATTTGAATTTAGACACTACTGGTAGCTTATATTGGTAGCCAACCAGCACCTCACAGTGCACGCATGAAGGAAAGAGCCCAAAGCCCAGTTCATGACAGCTCTTTCTGGATGAAGGTTGATCACCAGGTCCCAAAAACTGATCTACAGTTCAGTCGCCCACTTCGCCACATGGAATGTCCTTACTCAGAACGGGACTGGCTTCCAGGTGGCACTCATCAATGAACTGGATGGATATAACATAACTGTAGCCGGCATCAACGAAGCTCGTCTACTGCATCATGACCAGCGCAAGGTTAATGGCGCCACCATATTACACTCCGGAGGCACTGACCACACCCAGGAAATGGCACTGATCCTTCACCCTCCCATAAATTAGTCCATGGAAATGTGGCATCCGATCTCTCTGTGTCTGCTGTACACCAGGTTTGTTCATCGTCATGGTCACATGTCCATCATTGTGGCATGTGCACCAACTGAAGAACACACAGCTGCAGACAAAAATGCCTTTTATGACCAGCTCGCCGCCACCATACAGTACGTCCCTCTGCATGATGTACTCATAGTGCTCGGCAACCTGAATGCAAACCCAGGTCCCCGGACTCCTGGCTATGAAGACGTCGTTGGACTCTTTTGGCGAAGGACCTACCAATGACAATTCACACCGGATGCTGTCATTCTGTGCCTCAATGGGCCTCAAAGTGGCAGGGTACTAGTTCCAGAGATGTAGCATTCATAGGTTTACCTGGATATCCAACAATGGATGTACAAAAAAGGAACTGCACCATATACTCATTCGTCATCGCCATTTTGTCAAATCGTGTCGAGTATACAGCGGAGCAGAAGCTCCAGCAAACACAGACCACCGTTTGCTTGCTGCCAAAATAGCAGTTCCACTCCATCCACCCCATAAGACCAGATCGCAACCTTCATTAAACGTTGACGCCCTGAGGGAAAATCCAGCACTCAAATGTCAATATAATATCGCAATTGAGAACCGGTTCCACATTCTGGGCAATCTCCCAGATGAACCAGAGGCAGCTTGGAATGTCACAAGAGACTCTATCCGTGAAACCGCAAAGATCATTCTTGGATACAGGAGTCCCCGTAGGCAGCCCTGGCTAACAGACGACACTATGCAGGTCCTTGAAGTAAAGGCGAAAGCCTGCCTTAAAAACGACCAACCGGAATGTAAGAGGCTGATGGGTGTGTTCCGGGCAAAGGCCAAGAAAGACAGGGAGCGGTACTATAATGCTCTGGTTGATGAAGCTGAGGAGGGTCTAAAGTCAAACAATCTAAGAGCAGCATACAAAGTAGTCGTCAGAATACGAGGGTCCGAGGGGACCAGCCGGCATATGCTAATCCACAAATCCGATGCCAGCCCTTGTATCAACCATGACGAGACACTTCAATGCTGGTGTAAACATTTCTCATCCGCCATAAACTATCCACCGGCTAAACCGTGCCATGACCTCGATGACCTCGCATCCATTGCTGTGGATGAACATTCTGGCCTATGGATGCTCCTTCACGGGAAGGGGTTCATTCTGCTATTCAGAAAATTAGATACGGACGCGCTGCCGGCTCAGATGGCATTCCACCTGAACTGCTGAAATGTGCAATTGAGCCGATAAGCACTGTTTTACATCAACTATTTCTGCGCGTCTGGTCTTGTGGGAAAGTCCCCATCGAATGGAAAGTGGGCATCATCCTCGCCCTGTACAAGGGAAAGGGCCCAAAAACAACATGCACTAGCTACAGGCCGATAACGCTCCTCTCAGTTCCCGGAAAGGTCTTTGCACATGTTCTACTCTCAAGGGTACAACCACTCCTGACCTCCAAGCAGAGACCCCAGCAATCAGGCTTCACTGCTGGCTGCTCCACCATGGATGCCATACTCGCTCTTAGGTTCCACTCAGAGATACATAGAGAATTTAACAAATCGCTTCTTGTCGTGTATGTCGATGTCAAGGCAGCGTTCGACTCGGTCGACAGAGAAGTCCCCTGGAAGGCCTTGCGTGGCATTGGCATCCCCACATCCCTTCTAAACCTACTAAAAGACATGCGTCAGGGCACATCCGCCAAAGTCCGTATCAACGGTTGAACCTCTGCTAGTTTTGAGACCTCGTCTGGTGTTCGACAAGGTTGCGTCTTGGCTTCTGCACTCTTCTGCAGGGCCATGGACTGGATTCTTCAGTGTATTATCCAACATAATGGCGTCACTCTTCCAGAGTACCACTTTACCGACCTGGACTACGCCGACGATATTGCACTTTTGGATGTCACATCTAATAATCTGAGACACTCCTCTTGGGCTTCACATCTCCTGGCAAAAAACCAAGCTGCAGAATCTAGGAGCCGGCGCAATCCCTCCGCACCTAGACGTAAACGGACAGAGTCGACGCTGTCAGTGAGTTCGTGTACCTCGGCAGCGTTCAGCACACAGATGGAGGGCACTTCCAGACATCCTGCGGAGAATAGCACTGGCAGCCTCAGCGATGAGGTCCCTGGATAAACTCTGGCGGAGGCAGAACATAACACTCAGGGCTAAGATTCGATTCTACCAGACCTGCGTTATGCCAATATTATTGTACGGTTCAGAATCTTGGACCTTGCTGTCGCATACCACTGAGCATCTGGAGTCCTTTCACAGGCGATGCCAATGCCAGATTCTCCGTGTCCGTTGGTTTGTAATCAGAAACAGCGAGATACAGGCTTGTACGGGCTTTGAGTCAATCACAAAAACAATAACAAGGAGACGACTTGCACTTTTTGGTCATGTTGCACGCTTGTCAGAAGCTGCTCTGGCCCACGGTGCTCTTACTGCAGCAATTGCTAAAAAAAATTGAAAGACGACCCCCTGCCGGATAGCGGAGGCCTCCTGGTCATCTGCGGCACTCGTCGGTGCAACAGATAGGCAATGGTACCTCCTCCAACATAAACACACCGAATGGAACAATGCTCTTAGTTGTGGTCATTCTAGATCGGTGGTACAGATCCTCATCGTCCAAGCGAGATAACTAACTCGGTAGCTTATGTCTGGTTATACATGAATCTATAAATCGGGATTAGCATAGTAAACAATATTGCAGATTTTTGCCAATTAATGTGTAAGCCAATGTATTGAGAAAATGCAACATAGTAACATAGTGCATCTCCTGCAACAACATAATATGTGGGCCACCTTTCTAAATAGATGTGAAAACTGCTGACCTTTTTGCCGCCGTGCCCAGGCCACGCACGTTTCAAGTTAAACATTATAAAGACATGTTGTTACGTAATCAGTTATTTTTAAGGGGGGGGGGGGAGCCTATATCGCCTTAACCTGTAAAAGCCACACATGTATAACAGCTGGGCGCTCTGTGCAGAAAACAGCTGTATGCAGAAGGCAAGCGGGGACACCCAGTTTGTCTTCTGCATCCTCCGCTCTGAGCGCTCGGCAGTATAACAGCCGGGCACTGGAGCGGGGGAACAGCTGTATGCAGAAGACAAGCGGGGACACCCTGCTTGTCTTCTGTGTCCTCCGCTGGCAGCGCAAGGTGATCACTCATCTTAAGCGATCATCTTGGGCTGCAAATGACAACGATTATTGCTCAAAAGTTGCTTGAGTGACATCTTTTGAGCGATAATTGTTGTGTCTAAATGGGCCTTTACTCCTGTCCAAACTGGCAATTGATGAATTATAATATATTAGTGTCTGCACTAGAAGGAGAGGGAGTATACTAAATAGTGAAAATAAGTAGTACAGCGGAGTCACCTGTTGAGTCCACACCTATGCTCCACGTCTGCTACAGCAGTGTTCCCCAACTCCAGTCCTCAGGGACCACCAACAGGTCATGTTTTCAGGATTTCCTCAGTGTTGCACAGGTGATGTAATTATTGTCAGTGCCTCAGACATTGCCACAGGTGTTCTTACCATAGGATATACTGAAAACATGACCTGTTGGTGGTCCCCGAGGACTGGAGTTGGGGACCCCTGCACTAGAGCATATATCACAAGCACATAATCCTATCAGTGGTTGATAGCTGGGAGAGCATCAGTGGGAGTACCAGGGGTTAGGTAACCTCAGTCACAAACAATAAAGTGGTCACAAAGTGAGCAAAGTTGCTATCACGAAGTGAGAGAAAAAATCCAGCCATTAGGATGTTTTACTGCCAACAATTTCTAAAGGAGTTATTTAAAAAAAAAGAATGGAAAAATGTCTCACTTTTAACTTCTGATAACTGTTCTATGTTGTTTTGTGAGTGACTTCCAAATCATTACATTCTTTTTTTTTCTTAAAATTTATTTACATTTTACACAACGTCCCAACTTTTTTGGAATTGGGATTGTAGAATATTTCTTCCAAACTGCCAACTCCTCCTCTCCAGGCTACCCTATTCTCCTTGACCTAAGCAGGAAGCAGCTGCGCTGTGTGATGCTGCCACATACTGGCCAAATTAGGTTTCATCTAAAACAGAGATAGAATTATGGAAGGGGTTGTACCTCCATTAAATATCATAATGGTTATCATTTACTTGATGTTAAAATAATGATCCATTGAAGAGTTACGACTTGTACATAGTATGGTGCTATGTATTATTCAAAAAGTATAGCAATGTGCATGTCCCGCTATAGAACTGAGAGCTGGTGGACACACATGCTCAGTCACTCCTTCCCACAGCCAAGTCTCTACATAGTTATCCTCTGTTCTCTGCAGAGCTGTTAAAAAATAGCTTCTGGCCTACTTGTCAGGAAAGGATTACAGCTTCTACAGTAGAATAGCAGTATACTGTAGGTGAGAAACCTACTTCTATGGGGTAATTAAGAAGGGGCTATACTAGCAGCAGCCAGAGAGGGGAGAACTCATTTTATTCATAGCCCACACCTACTAGCACCAAGGCAAAGAAAGAAGAAGAAAAGGGTGTCTTTTATACTAGAAACACTGTAAATTGCTTTAAACCAGCTATTACAAGTCTTTCAGGACTTTTAGTAAGAAAATGATATAAGATTTAACTACGGTATATGAATGGAGTGTGAAACTTGAAAATGTTTTATTAAGTCATTATTTACAATAAAAGAATGCCATATTCTTTGAAAAGCACATCGATCACCAGCCACCAATGACAAGTTTATATTTTTTGTGATCCATTATAGAATTATGCTGTAGTATCTAAATGTAAGAATCATTAAGTACTGACAGTTTATTAGATTGAAAACGCACCATGTCCACCTCTGCATTTCTCTTCCTAGCTGCATTTCATGATCCTTTTGGCAAGGGTTTTTTTTTCATCTAAGCGAGGGATTCAGCCTAGTCCCTGGGTAACTAGAAAGCAGAGGGTGGTTATTAAAGGAGATGTCCCGAGGCAGCAAGTGGGGTTATACACTTCTGTATGGCCATAATAATGCACTTTGTAATATACATTGTGCATTAATTATGAGCCATACAGAAGTTATAAAAAGTTTTATACTTACCTGCTCCGTTGCTGGCGTCCTCGTCTCCATGGTGCCGACTAATTTTCGCCCTCCGATGGCAAAATTAGCCGCGCTTGCGCAGTCCGGGTCTTCTCCTCTTCTCTATGGGGCTCCGTGTAGCTCCGTCCCGTCACGTGCCGATTCCAGCCAATCAGGAGGCTGGAATCGGCAATGGACCGCACAGAAGCCCTGCGGTCCATGAAGACAGAGGATCCCGGCGGCCATCTTCAGCAGGTGAGTATGAAGACGCCGGACCGCCGGGATTCAGGTAAGCGCTGTGCTGTTTGTTTTTTTAACCCCTGCATCGGGGTTGTCTCGCGCCGAACGGGGGGGGGGGTTTAAAAAAAAAAAAACCCGTTTCGGCGCGGGACATCTCCTTTAATGGCACATACTCTGATTGGGTCAGCATTACTAGTGGGGTACCACAGGGGTCGGTTTTGGGCCCTATTCTTTTTAATATATTTATTAATGACTTGGTAGAGGATTGTGAAGTAAAATAGCAATATTTGCAGAGGACACAAAACTATGAAAATATTAACACAAGAGAGGATGCAAGGAGATTGCAAGAGGATCTGGATAAGTTGGAGGCTTGGGCAGAAAAGTGGAAAATGAAGTTTAACACTGATTAATGTAAGCTTATGTACATGGGCAGAGGAAATACATGTCACCATTACACACTAAATGGGAAACCAGTGGGTAACACCGACATGGAAAAGGACTTGAGTGTTTTATTTAACTATAAGCTTAACTGGAGCAACCAGTGTCAGGCAGCTGCTGCCAAGGCAAACATGACGAGAACATTGTTCTTCCTCTTTACAAGTTACCAGTTTGACCACACATGGAATATTGTGTACAGTTAGGGCATCGGTACTCAAGGAGGACATATCAGAGCCTGAGCGGGTACAAATGTGGGCAACTAAATGGAATGAGTAGACTACAATACCCAGAGAGGTTATCAAAATTGGGCTTATTTAGTTTTTAAAAAAAAGATGACTGTCTGACGATGTATAAATATATTAGGGGTCAATACAGAGATCTTTTCCATGATTTGTTTATACCCAGGACTGCAATAAGGGGGTATCCTCTGTATCAAGAGGAGAGATTTCTGCATAGACAAAGAAGGGGTTCTTTACTGTAAGAGCAGTGAGGCTATGGAACACTCTGCATGAGGATGAGGTGATGACAAATTTGATAAAAGGGTTCAAGAGGAGCCTTGCCACCTTTTTTGAGCATTACAATATTATATTTTATCATCATTAATAACTTCAAAAGGGTTGTTGATCCAGAGATTATTCCGATTGACAGATTGGAGTCAGGAAGAAATTTTTCCCCTTAAATGGAGAAAAATTGGCTTCTACCTCATTTGGGTTTTTTTTATTGCCTTCCTCTGGATCAATATTGGTGGGTAATAGGCTGAACTGGATAGACATGTCTTTTTTTTAGCCTTACATACTATGTTACTTTGTATTCAAGAACCTCTGGAATTCTTTTTTTCAGACACCATAAAACATGCAGCCACCTAAAGTGTTGTCCAGTTGTAAACAGTAGATTATGGAGATCTGCCATGTGCGATCTTCACTGATCAGCTGATTGACAGGTTGGTGCGCTCATGCACTGAGCTGATTTCAGCAGGAAGTGGACAGCTCCATTTTCATTGCAGTTGTCAGACTTGGTATTGGAAGCAAAGTGTCCATTGAAGTAAATGGGAACTTTGCCTTTAGTACAAGGCTGGGTCACCACAGATGGAGCAGCGCTGTCTGCTTCCTGCAGAAATCAACTCAGTGCATGAACACACAAGCCCGACAAACATGATCTGTGAGAATCAGAGGCAGCCAACCCCCTGACTATTTACTTTTGATGGCCTATCCTAGGGATAGGCCATTGATAATTTAGACGTGAACAACCCCTTTAATTCCTATGAGCATAGACCATGCTCAGATCACATTGATAGGACTTCTGCCAAGCTGTAGCAAGTGGGGAGGAGATGGCCAGTATTTGCTTGCTGAGTCTACGGTATTTTAAGTGCTGTATACAGTTGAGTGGATCTGCTCTGCTCTTTCTGTATATCTCATATCAGTCACTTCATATGGGTCTCTCTCCTTTGGAGACAACTGCTTCCAAGCGTCATATCCCACTTTAGGGCTCAGTCAGACGGGCGTTTTTTGCGTTTGTGATTTGCATCTATTAGAACCAATGCTTTTCAATGGCAGCGGGCACATGTCTGTTTTTTACCTGCGCACAAAAAAATTGCACTGCTAAAAATAGGGCAGCCGATTTCAAAATGCAAGTAACTGCAGCATTCAGGATTTTTGGGATGTTTCACCTTGTGGTCAATAAGGCTGGTGGCAGCCACAACATACAGAGAAGATCGCGATCCTCTGGCACAGCTGTGACCGAGGATTTCTCCATCTCCGTGGGGAGTCCCCTCATCACTGAACACTGTGACAGCACCATTACAGTATCCAGTGACAAGGGGACTCCTTGTGCCCAGCTGTGGCACAGGAGAGTGATGCTTTCCCATTGCTTTCAATGGGGTCGGCGCTTCTGAAGCCCCATTGAAAGCAATGGGATGCCAGCAACCCCTGTAGTGATTTTCGGGGAAGGACTTTAAATATAAGGCAGCGCTCAACCAATCAGAGGCAGCCCTTTCAGCAGACGGGGATTTTAGATCCCCACCTGCTGAAAGCATTTCAGAGCAATGCAGGAAGAGAAGCGGCTAGGCGCGCCTGAGCCCTGGCAGCGGTGGAGAGGCGAGTATATATTTTTAAAGCCCTTCCCCGAAAATCATTGCAGGGGTTGCCGGCAGTCCATTGCTTTCGCTGCAAAGCGCCGGCCCCATTGAAAGCAATGGGAGAACATTGCACTCCTGTGCCACAGCTGTGACACGGAAATTCTTCATGCCTGCGGGGAGTCCCCTTATCACTGGATACTGTGACAATGCTGTCACAGTGTGCAGTGATGAGGGGATTCCCCACGGAGATGAAGAAATCCTCATCTACAGCTGTGCCAGAGGATTGCGATCTTCTCTGTATGTTCGCAATGGGGTTGGCGCTGCTGCCACCGGCCCCATTGACTGCAAGGTGAAACCCCTGGATGTGATAGCATGCAAGGGTTTCACCTCCAAGGAATCCACTGCTTTAGCTGTCACACCCGCAGCAGGGGATAGCAGGCATCGCACTTTATGTGAGAATTTTGAACGCAGCCAAGTGAGTTTTTTTCAGCATGACGCCTGCTTCGGTCACGCAAATTTTTGAGTGCAAGTGTTTTGCACAAAAAAACACCCGTCTGACTGAGCCCTTAGGTATGGGACCCCATTTTCTCCAACTGATGGGAGATCCAAGCTGTTAGATCCCTACTAAACAACTGGCTCCCTTGCCGCTGCCTTGTGTGCCTCACATCACTCCTATTGTTCTTCCATGGACACTACGGATTGTGGCTATGTCATCACTATGGATGACACATCAACATGCATGGAGATGCAAAAGCAGCAGCGGGAGATAGGAGCATTTTGATCTTAGATGCAAAAATTTTAATTGGGGTTGACATGTGGTCTAATTGTTGTAAATTTTTAGAGCTTTGTATGCAGCTAAACATCATAGAATCCACTATAAACTCTTCTTTATGCCAGAGAGTATATAAAACATTAATGTGAGACAATCTAGATGGAGAAGTAAAAAAAAAAACCTTCTCAATCAATTGGAGATCCTAGACAACTGCAATAAGCACTAGAGGTTATGTCCACAATTAGAAATAACCCAAAAGCGAAAACAAAACCCCCAAAACCTTATGTTGTGTCTTTTCTTTTCAATGACTGTACAGCTGCATAGCTAGAGGCATAGCCATAACTATTAGTGTAGATGCTTGGAACAAACTTCTAACAGTTGTGACTGGAAAAATCAACAAATGAATACAAGCATGTCTGGGACAAGCATATATTTATCCTAAGAGAGAAATAAAAATGAAATATGTAACATAAGAGCAGACTAGATAAAACCATAGGGTGCTTTTTTGCTGTCAGTCTTCTGTATTTTTAACGACTTAGTGCAAAAATTCACCATCTTAAATTTGATTTTCATGTCCAAATTTAGTTCTAGGTGTTATTTGTATTTGTTTTCCTAGTCTGGAATAGAAGAATGAAGGCAGGGAGGAGAAGGTGGGATGGAGGGCAAATGGTAAATGATAGGATGCAGGGAAGCAGTCCCACTGCAGTGGAGCTGTGAATCAGGATTCTAACTTTGGTGTTATACCTTTATTTCAAACTTGTTTTTTTCTTTTTGTAGTAAAGTTGATTTCCTAGTAATTTTTTACAGCTTTTTTTGATATTTTCTAAATATTAAAAAAATTACACAGCATTTTTGCTTATTTTAACATTATAATGAGTTCAGGAGACAAATGAAAAGTCAAATTGAGAAATATTGTTTTATTTTGACACAGACAATGACAAATAAAGGTTAGGCCCGGGCATTACTATTTTCTGTGTGATGAGACCCCATTGGAAAAAATCTGAGAAGCTATATTATAGTCCTTTCCTTTATTATGTACCTGAATAGTAATACTTGCACCTATAATGACCACTGGCCACGTCATAGCAGCTCATGTAACATCAAAGTGACCTGGTGTTCAGGTTTCAGTAAATAGTGGTGATCACAAACTATTATAGACTCACACAGCAATTAAGGGAAAAAAAACGAACACCTTGACCTCTCTGACTTCCTATCAGCTCCATGGAATTAGTGACCTTGCTTAGTCCTGTGTTAATAATGACTTCGGCTTCAGATTACCTACCGAAATGATACTTTTGTTGTAGAACGATGTGACAATTTCTTTACAGGGAAGTGAGCTGACAGAATTCACTTTGAATGAGTCTTGCTTTATGTTCCTACATAAACCACCATTTTATTATATATTTGTAGAGTAGTGTGTATTTGTGTAGCAGTGTTTACAGAAGTACATCAATAAATAAAAATGTAACCATATCTGTAATTTCATTTTTAGTCTAACTTTGAAATAAAAAGAAAAATGGAAAGCTCCATTGGATCATGTGTATTTAACCCTTTCCAATCCACTGTCTGACCTCTGAAGACATTATGATTTAACCCCTTGAGTGGCACGCCCGGAAATTTTCCGGGACGAGCTCCACTGCTCATACTGACATAGACTGGAAGATTTCCGGGCTCTGTATCACTATGGGAGCTGCAGAGCACAATGCCACAAGCTGTGACAGTGTGCTCTGCCTGCACAGACCCACACAGAGCAGTGCAAGGGCTTTGAAAAACCAGCAGAAGATATTGCCGATATGTCGGCAACCTCCTGCTTTGTTTACAGGTTGCCATAGAGACCATCGGCTTGTCAGAAGCAAGCTGATGGTCTCTGTGGCAGGGAGAGCTTGGTGTTTGGCTGTCAGAGGACAGATAGGTACCAGCTCTTACAGCAGAGATCAGAGAAAACCTTCGATCTCTGCTGTGTTAACCCTTTACATGCTGCAGTCTATGTGACTGCAGCATGTAAAGGGCTGTCACTGCAGCATGTAAAGGGCTGTCACCATCGGACCCCCGGAATGTGATCAGGGGTCCTGATGGGTCCCTGTGGAAGTCCCCTAAAGGGACAAAAGAAAATAAAAAATAAAAATAAAAAAAAGTAAAAAAATTATTAAAAAATAATAAAAACACTTGTCTCCCTTTACTTTGTAAAAAAATCAAAAATACAATCACACATGTGGTATCCATGTGCGTCGTAATGACCCAGAGAAGGAAGTTAATACATTATTTAACCCCTTAATGACATGGCCCCTTTTTTTCTTTTTTCCCCATTTCTTTTTTTCCTCCCCCCTGTTTAAAAAACCACAATATGTCCCGCAAAAAACTAGCCCTCATATGGCCATGTCAATGGAAAAATGAAAAAGTTATGGCTCTTGAGACGCAACTGCAAAATTAGTTGAAATTCAATGATTAGACCATTTTAAAAAACCTGCCCTGGTGGGCACGACAGGATGGTAGGAAACCCGCCACTCAAGGGGTTAAGGCTGTACAGCTCCGATGTTGGAAGACGCCCGTCGGGGTTATCTTACTGTATATTGCCAGCCTCTCTGCTGTCAGAGCCTGTCCAACGTGTCACCTCATGCAGTACTGGCTTTAGCCAGCAGATAGCGCTGTTGTATAAACAGCTGAAAAAGAGTAACCCCCCTAGGAAAACCAGGATATAAATTGGATTGGAAAGGGTTAAATCACCTTAGTTTCACCATCACATGACAGTTCATTATAAAAATTAGGCAAGCTAGAAATAAAAACAGGAATTCTGAAATGAATGTAGATTATTAACAAAACCCCCCCCCAAAACATGTCTATCCAATCCAAAAATACAACCCTTATAACCAAGGTAAAGGGGCTGTAGAGGCAGTAATTGAAACAAAACCTGAAACCTTTCTGGGCCTATAGTTTAGCGAGGCACATAAAGCAGGATTTATGGAAAATGGTTTATTGACTTTTCCCACGTGCATTATATGATTATGTACATAAAATCACCATAAAAAGTGACTAAAATTTTGAATGCATTTATTAATGACCTGCTACAAGTATTGCACAGTAAAATAGCAATATTTGCAGATGATACAAAACTATATAAAGTAATTAACTCAAGGAAGAAACAAAATCTGGGTAAATTGGGGACTTGGGCAGAAAAATGGCAAATGAGGTTTTACCACTATTAAAAGTAAGGTTCTGCACATGGGCAGGGAAAATGTCAACATTACACTCTAAATGGAAAACCACTGGGTAGAACCGGCATGGAAAAATGAAAAAAGCTTGGTACTGTGTTAGCCAGTAGAGCACAATGTGATTGCTCTCAGCAAGAGAAACCAAGTAATCTTGTAGATATGATACCTTTTAATGGCTAACAAAAATACATGATGTTATAAAAAGCTTTTGAATCAATGCAGGGTCCTGCTTCCAGCTTAAATGAAATACATAGAAAGAGGCATGCATATTTAAACACACATACTTATGACAAGGCACAGACATGGTGTGATTAATTTGCACTTAAAAGAATACAGCAACAGAAATACAAACATCTCTAAATAGTCACTCTTAAAGATGTGAAGGTTTTATGTTGCTGTGAATTGTAGGTCATAACTTGAGGTACATGACTGTTTTCTTCCTTCTCTGTGTATTGGAGTTGTTGATTTCTGGGTATCCTGGTGGCTCTGGTGATTTGGTCATGGGATGGTAGCCCTGATTTAAAAATGTCCCTTTAAAATGGTATAGATGTTCCTCGCTGTCTGTTGGGTTGGAGCAGATCCGGTTGTATCTGATAGGGATTTTAGTTAACTGTAAGATTAATTGGAGTAACCAGTGTCAAGCAGCTGCTGCCAAGGCAAATAGGACCATGGTGTGCAGCAAAAGAGGTCTAGGGGCACATGACGAGAATATTGTTCTTCCTTATTTGCATATATTTCCCAGAGGAGCAACATGGCCTTAAAAGTCTCCTCACTCGCCTTGTAGGTGCTCTCCTTAAGGAGAGATGATACCCTTCCCGACCTACATCATAGGCCTCTCACTAAGCCAGAAACCTACTGCACACTGATGAGGAGCAAAAACCCGGAAACAGCTGTGTGTGTATGGATCTCTGGCTTTTGGTGAACTCCCAATCATTGTTATAAAGACTTTGATAAAAGGACTAGCATTGATTCCAATACGTGGCGCTGCAGAGGTATTGTTCCATCTTCCTTTTTTGCATATATTTCCCAGAGGAACAACATGGCCTTATAAGTCTCCTCACACACTTTCTAGGTACTTAAGGAGAAATTATACCTTTTTCCTGCCCTCTTCTTTACAATTCACTGGTCAGACCACACATGGATTATGTACAGCTTTGGGCACCGGTACTCAAAGAGGACATATCAGAGCTTGAGCGGGTTCAAAGACGGGTAACAAAGTAATTAATGGAATGGGTGGACTACAATATTGGGGTTATTTAGCTTGGAAAAAAAAAAAAAAAACATGCGAGGCGACCTAATAACTATGTATAAATATATCAGGGGACAATACAGAGATCTCTCCTATCATCTATTTGTACCCAAGACTGTGAATATAACAAGGAGGGGGGGGGGGCATCCTTTAATGTCTAGAGGAAAGACGGCTTCTACATTAACTTAGGAGGTTCTTAACTGTAAAAGCAGAGACTATGGAACTCAGCCTGAGGATGTGGTCATGACAAATTCTATAAAAAAAAAAAAAAAAGGAGGTCAAGAGGTGCCTGATCATAATCTGGTGATGTCATAATCACTAATAACTTCAGAAGGGTTGTTGATTAAGGGATTATTCTGATTGACAGACTGGAATCAGGAAGGAATTTTTCACTTAAGTGAAAATTGGCTTCTACCTCATTGTTTCTTTTTTGCCTTCCTCTGGACCGACATTGGGGGGATAATAGTCTGAACTGGATTACATCTTTTTTTACCCTTACATGTTATGTTACAATGTACACAAATTCTAAACAACTGGTAATCATTAGATACAGTGTAAGGTAATTATACAGTGACATGTGCTGTCATTACCTGATAGGTGGACGGCCCTGGTCTTCTACTAGGGTTCATAACATTCAAACTACATGTCTGCTTTATAGTTCATAGACAATCTTAGGCCCTGTTCAAACTGCTATTGAGTCTTCCATTGCTGGGATATGGGAGGATTTCTGCAGTGCTATTCTATGTAGTGTAAAAACGGTATGCCAAAAAGACTCTTTCGGCATATGCCAGTTGAATAAGGCCCTATAGATATTTTTGGCAAATACGCCAAGAGTAGTTAACAAAAGTAATGCGAACAGTCTGAATTCACTTTTGTCAAGACTACATGTATCTGTACTGTTTGTATAAATCTCATCGCTTGCAGAGTATCATTCTTTAACTTTTTTATGAACTGAATCGCTTAATATGTATGCCTGAAGCTGTGCTCACTGAAGTTTTAATGAAGACTAATTTAAAATAAATTTTCTTACTGTGAAAACTAATTGCACAAATTAAGTCATAGACAATGAAAGATTAAACTTATATAATGTAATAAAGACAGATAAATATATAGATATCGTCTCCAATAGTACAAGAGAATGGGAACAATTTGATAGACTCGTACTGCACGTCACATAGAGAAGAAGTTTATTATACCAATAAATACACACTTACAAATTAACAACAAAATGTATTGCTAATATAGTATATAAACACAGGAAAAAAACATATCACATATAAAAGACAACAAAATCAGGAGGCAGTATTTCCTGTCAGCTGTAAAAAAAACTACAAACAGCTTTCTAATTCCATTTTTTAATCCAACCTTCCATGACCAGAATTTATCACCTGTCATCATCTTAAATCAATTCCTTAAAATTATAGGTAGAGATCTCTAGACGTAGGTGGCAATTCTTCTGGCAATTGAGGTCTTTAGCTTTACTGCTCATGGAAAGAGAAAATTGCCTTTTTGTACTTTTACAGATTTTTTTTTTTACATGGAACATAATGTAACTTAATAGACTGCCACAGGAGTCCGAAAACATCATTCCTTAGTGTTTCCGACTAAGAAATGCTTTCATGTACATGTGCAGCGACATGTCCTACATTAAATTATAAAGAGAAATCTTTTTATATAAAAACGCAATATTACATGACACGGATGGCCGCAGGTGCTCGCTAAAACAGTTCCTCTTATCGTACAAGATTGAAATCATGTTGCTTAGCCAGCAGGGTATTGGTCTGAGGATCATTCATGAGTGCATCATCTTCAACTAGCAAGAACAATCTCCAAATTCTCCAGACATTTCAAATGATAAACTTCAAGCCTTTCTTCAAAAGAACCACCATCTGTGAATAGATAAGTGAGGCGTAGAAATATATCCCAATAGATAAGTATCCGCACAAGCAATGTACCATGCTTCCCAAACCCCAAATTATCCTAATGATTGTAATGGTCACCTCTAGAGATGAGCGAGCGTACTCGCTAAGGCAAACTACTCGAGCGAGTAGTGCCTTATGCGAGTACCTGTCTGCTTGTCTCAAAAGATTCGGGTGCCGGCAGGGGAGAGCGGTGAGTTGCGGGAGTGAGCAGGGGGGAGAGAGTGAGAGATCTCCCCCCCATTCCTTCCCGCCGTCACCCGAATCTTTTGAGACGAGCGGGCAGGTACTCGCATAAGCACTACTCGCTTGAATAGTTTGCCTTAGTGAGTACGCTCGCTCAACTCTAGTCACCTTATGAACCTTCTAGAAACACATCATCCTGGGTGCAGAGAGTAGACACCTGACTGCAAAAAGAATATATTTAGCAGTAGGTCTGTGGCTCTTATTACAAATATGTTCAGTATATCTAAAGCGGACCACGCACATAAGAAAGCTTTTCGCTTAACTCAAGTTTAACCAAGAGCTCCTGATATACATTCATGCTAGACACCAGCAAATGCTTGTTGCCAGTGACTTATTCCGTGGTAGAGACATTTTGCTGATACTCATTTTCTTCAACATTAACCCCTTAAGACAACAGTACATAAACTTACGTCTTGTGGATTGCGGGGGATCAAAGGCTGAGCTGGGACCATCCCGCAGTGGAAGCTGGCTATTACTGATAGCCGACCTCTTGCTGCAACGGCGGGGATAGATAAGAACAGTGATTCCGGCTGTTAACACCCTATATGCTGCAATCTATGTAGATTGCGAATGCCAAGGGTTCATAGGAGGAGAGCGCTCCCGTTGTGAAGTCATCTGGTGTACCGGCTTGCCATTACCTATGATCTCTATTGTAAGTGATAAGGCAATGCAGGACAGAAGTAATAGCTGTTGTGGTTCAAGTTCCCTAAAAGTGTAAAAAAAAAAACTAAACAAAAAAATGCTCTTTTTTGCGCACTTCCCAGTTTTTTCCTGGCAAGATGCTTATTTTACTTGATTTGACTCCCAAAATGTGCAATAAAAGTGATCAAAAAAGCTGTATGTATCCCAAAATGATACATATAAAAACTACAGCTCATCACGCAAAAAAAAAAACAAGCCCTCACAGAGCTCTATCCATCTACAAATTAAAAAGTTATGAATGCAACAATTTAGAAAAAATATATAATTTCCAAAAACAAAAAGGTTTTTTTTTGTGCAAAAAAACTAAACAAATTATAATAATCTTGGTATTGTCATAATCGTACTGACCCGCAGAAAATATGAATCATGTAATTTATGCTGAATGATTAAGGCCTCATACCTACGGCCGTGTCGGACTCCGCAAGCAGAATATCGCAGCGTAATCAGACATGGCGCCCCCCAAAGACGAGCTGTCGCGCATGTGCAGTGCAGGACGCGCCGGCAGTGGGCGATGATGCGGTCGGCGGTGACTCGTAATCACACAATACTCCCGCTGCAGCTGCGAGATAACGTCGCAAAACTTTCGCCGCGGGAAACATGGCAGAAATCCATCCGTGGGCAATAGCCCTTCCCCCCCACCCCCCAAAAAAACAAAACAAACCAAACAATGGCAGAATTGATGTGCCTTCTCTTCCTCCTCTCAAAAACAAAATTAATAAAAAAGAAAGTTTTACAATACATTATATGCACCCAAAAATGGTACCAATAAAAGCTGCAGTTTGCCACGCAAAAAAAAAGCCATCGTATGGCCAGGTCAATGGAAAATAAAAAAGGTTAGGGCTTTTGAAAAGTGGAGATGAAAATCCCCAAAATATTATCACAGCATTAACGTCCATGATAACTAAGTGAATAAAAAAAAATTTGAATAAAAGATTAGTGAATCAGCCGGTTGGTCGTTAATAATGTTATTTCTACTTGCAGAGATACTGGCATGGTGTAATGCTAGGCATTCATATAATTAACAACAATGGGTTCCACGGCCACATTGGCTGTAAATTTTTGCCTTAAATCATCAGCTGATTAGATTATCATGTTCTCCGTATTGTATGTTAGTAACTGACATTCAGTTCTCTGTTGCTGAGAAGTCTATTAAATCCCTACATTAGTTGTAGAGATGTTCAATGGGGTGGTGGATTTTATGGTCACTTTTACAGAAATTCAATCTACAAAAGAGATGAAATCAGTATCTCTCAAGAAAACACTAATTTCTGATTTACTAATATACAGACATTTTTAGTTACCGGTGGAAATGCTCCACTTTTTATAACACTTATTATGGTTACTGTAGATCTTCACGCTTTATATAATTAATTTGTATTCTGGAGATAAATTTTGCAAGTGAATATTTCACATAAATAACCATGCAAACAGCACAACATGAGTTTACCTGAAAGCTAAGAGTATCGTAGCACAGCTCATAAGACTGCCAATTTATAAGAGATACACAAAAATATGACAGCGTTACTTCACTTACTTTTTCTCAGTGCGGATAGGGCGTCTTCTATTCTCCCTTTTAACAATGGAGTCTTTAGAGTAACTTTTGCCTAAGATACAAATTGAATTTAATCTGTTATTATAACAAATCTTGCATAACAAATATAACATTATTTACAAAGAATTCAATTAAATGTCTAATTTCCGCCATCCGTTTTTTACCCACAGTTGAAGTGTCTTCAATTATTTTAAGCTCCAAAGCACAAATTACCTTTTCGATTAGCCTAAATGAGTCCCTTAACATCGCTAAAAATATTTATTTAAAAAAAACTTCAATTAACCCAAAAAGTAGCTACAAAACACCAAAAGAACAGGCATTCTACTCATCAATAGGGTAATGTAAAAACCAGGACAGGGTAAAGAAAAACAAATGTAAAGTCAAACTCTAGTTTAGTTGGTAATCTGTCTGAAAGCAACTGGCTAAACTTGAAACCAATGAAACTCGAGGCAATTATTTCCATAGGAATCAATGTCAATCCAATTAATTTGTTCTAGACATTCCAAAAAAACCACACCAAACCACATTTAGCGCTAAATGCTGTACAATGCTCCCATTCATTTCAATGGGGCTGTTCACACAAGTGTTTTCGGCCCTACGTCGCCGATTAAAATGAATTGGCAGCGGTTTCAGGATATCGATTTTCGGGGGGAGGGCTTGAAATATAAGCCCTACCCTGAAAATAGGCTTGCAGGCGCCGTCCGGGTCACGGCCGCTGTTCCAGGCTTCCCCTGCACTGACAGATCATCTATTGCTGTTGGCAATGTTTGAGATCCCCGCTTCCAGCAATAAATTGCTGTGATTGGTTCTCGGCGTTGGCTCGATGACAAATCACAGCCATTCATTGACTGGCTCAGCCAATCAGAGCTCGCCGGCTGTGATTGGCTGAACCAGTCAATGAATCGTTGTGATTGTACATCGAAGTGGGCTGACGGCCGCCAGGGAAATTAGAAGCAGGCGACAAAAGTAGAGGCGGGATTCTGCATTGAAGAATAGGCGAAACTGAAAACAGGCAAAAGAAGAAGGCAACAAGAGTAGAGGAATGACTGTATATCGAAAACAACAGGATTAAAGTAGTACAAATTGATGTGTTCCATAATATAGGTCACTATAGGTGAACTGCTGAATACGTCATCACATTGAGTTGATAGGTAGAAAGTCTGGGCAGAAAAGGAAATGTTTTCATCTCATTGTAAACATTCAAAGTCATAATGGACAACAGGTCTATTTTTTTTAATACAATCCCACTGAATTCAATAAGATCTATTTTGACATTCAATCGAGAATCTTTTCATATCAGACTATCGTATAGATAAAGAGATCCCGCAGCACCGCTCTCAATACCCAAATATGGGGAAGAATTCTCTGCACAGCCAATCAATAAAGGTGGACCAACCTCTATATGTTGTAGACTTGAAATATAAGGAAGATCCGCAGCCGACAAGGAGATGATGTAAAAGATGATCTTTTATTCCAATTCCATAAAAATAGATGGTACAGGCAGCGACGTTTCGACCATTGCTTGATAAAGGCCAGCAATGGTCGAAACGTTGCTGCCTGTACCATCTATTTTTATGGAATTGGAATAAAAGATCATCTTTTACATCATCTCCTTGTCGGCTGCGGATCTTCCTTATATTTCATATCAGACTATAATATTATGTGTTGCAAGTTATCAAAAACACGCCAATCAGGAATTATCAACTATAAAGTCCAAATGTTCAGGCCCCAAATGATATGCAAGTATCCATGTAAATATGGGTTACTGTTAGTAGATTTAGTACAGATGGTGTCGCTGTGCAAAGCCAACTACCAACAGTAAATCTTGTTTGCTCTGCTAGCCTACAGTGTTTGTCCATCACTTACAACACACTAAAAACGCTTTAAACATAGATCTATAAGTATTAAAAAGCATACATACTGCAGTATTGTATAAAGAACACTCAGTCTCTGATATTTCACCTACCTTCTGATAATTGTGAAGTAGAGCCCATAATGCAGAAGCTCCTATTCTCTGAATATCGGGGTTGTCATTTTCCACACAGTCACATAGCACGGTCATAATTTTATCTAGGACATAAAAAGTCAATGAGCCACTACTGTAGTACCAAGTACAAAGAAGACAACAGTTACATTCCCACAGCCTATAGGGAAGGGGGTGATCGAACTCTAAGTCATTCCATAGTTAGAAACCATTCAAAAGTCTGTCTTAAGAAGACATTCCCTGCCCAAATGAAATATTAGGGCATATGCATGAAATAGAGGGGGGTCTCCCACTTGGGACCCCCACTACAATCCAATTGGCTCCCACTTCTTGAGCTGTTCATGTATTACATAGACAGAGAATTAACTGAAAAGCAGCCATGCAATAACTATTCCAAATGTTTAACTGGGCATGGCTTCCGATGGTAAAATTGTCAATGGAAGCTGGAGCAACTGTTATGACAGCTCGAAACTCAAAGGGGCTGTCTCTCTCGGGGCAACCCTTTTGAACTACTATTTAGATTGTAGTAATTCATTTTTAAGAGCCTCTGACTAAATCCACAGCCTAGACTCTTCTATCTCCAGCTATAACTCTAGCTATAATTCTAACTGAGTCTAGTATAGTTAGTTATCTCTAGCGATACAACTATAGTTTTATAAAATAAGTGAATGAGATATAAATGGAGTCTACACTTACACAAGCAAAGTTTACAGTTAAAGTGGTTGTCTAGCTGTAAAATATTAATGGTCTATCCTTAGGACAGGCCACCAATAGCAGATTGGAGGGGGGCTCAGCGCCAGGGATCCCCGCTGATCAATTGTTCTCTGGGCTGTTGTGCGTTTTCACAGAGCTAATTTCTGCAGGAAGCAGACAGCTCCATTGTCAGTGCAGTGGTGAGGCTTGGTATTACAAGTAAAGTTCCCATTTACGTCAGTAGGAACTTCATCCATAATACAGAGCCTGGCTACTCCATGGGAAACGAAGCTCTCTGCTTTTTGCAGAAATCAGCTCAATGCACTGGCTCAGTGAAAGGCTTATTATCGAGAATCACGGGTAGAAACCCCCACTGATCTACCATTTATGACCTGTCCTCTTGATAGGCAATTACTAGTTTACAAATAGACAACTCCTTTAATATCATAGCAAAAGCTGGTTTAGTTCTGTTTTTTTTTCTGCATTGTGAAGAAACTTTATTTCAGGTAACTTCACTTTCAGGTGATAAGAAAAAAGACTACTAAGATAACTGAAAATGAAATTACAGTTCTAAAGAATCTGTCATGACAGACAAAGCCGTCCACTTGTCATATTTGCACAATATGCAGAATTGGTGGTAGAAAAAAACCCAATACATCTTAGTCATTAGAGCAGCATATCGTCTTACTGAAGACAACGCTGGAAGCCTGTGCCTTTAGGTCATGAGCACGTAGACTTCCAAATCGGGTAGTATCTATCTTGACAGATACTCTTTAATGGCATTCGCCATATTATGTATGCACAATTTCGTCTACAATGTCGTCTGTAATTAGACTGTGTTAGATTAGATCAATACCGAGAGAGAATTCCTGTTTGCAGCTTTTGCTAGTACACTTACACAAAATGATAGATCAACATTAACATAATTATATAAAACACCGATTTGAGAATTGGTAAAACTTCAACAAGGATAAGCCAAAAGAAGACGACCATCTAATTCGGAGAGTAAACATTTCTAGAGGATTCCTTACCATTGGAGAGTATCTTTGGTTTGTTGGTTTGATTAAAGCAGATGTTATGTAGAATAAGCAGAGCAGTGGGGAACTTAACCTTCTGGTTGTACTTCAGAATCTCCAGAAGAAGGTCTAAGCTTCCTTTCAGATTCATAATCATTATTTGACCGTCACTCCCCAGTGACAAGTTCCACAAAAACTTCAGCCACAGATGAGCTGCAGCGCTAAGGCTCTTGTTACTGCCTTTTGACAAGGAGACGGATAAAAAGTTTTGTAGAAAATTACTCTGCAAATGAGAACAAAAAAGACAAAGAACTTAGATAATGCAGAACTAAATCCATTTATAACCTGAGTGTACTCCATTAAGTTCAATGTGGCTCTGGACCCTACGCTAAAATGCAGTATCAGCATCCTGCCTCTGCTAATATATTCTGTAGTAAGCTGCACTTCTGGAATGCACTGTAGTATTTGTTATCATCCCACAGCATCAGGTCCTAATTAAAGGGGTATTCCAGTTGTAAAGCGAATTTTCAAAGATATTAAAAGGTGTTTGCCCCATGTTTATGTACAGCTGGTTATATGTATAAAATCGCACAACCGTTCTCTTTTTACCCTGTACTCCATTGCTGATCTTTCCCCACTTTGGCATTTTCCAAAATGTCTGCCACATCTCTGCTGACATGGGGTTTGAAACTACATTTACCACAATTCCCTGCTCTGTACTTCCTTCCTGTGCATGTCTGCACTAAGCGCTGCCCTGCTGTTGGTCAACAATCCGATCCCGAAAGCTGAATAGAAAAAAAACTGCCCCTGATTGTTCTTAATGAGCAATCCCGACCTGTAGCACTGGAATGCCTACAGGACGTATCCACGGCAACTTGGGAATAAACACTTCTTAAGTGCCAGGACAAAGTAATGTTTTTTAGAGCTACAGACACAAAATCCAAAGTACAACCCCATTACATACTTTAATAACATTTGATTAGCATTCACATGACGGCAGCTATGCTTAACGAGACTACCCCTTTAAGCTGATGCTTGTAACTTACAAATGAATACATACAGACATATGTCCACCCTTACTTTTCTTTGAGCTTAATTAAGGACCATACAATATTATGGGTGTAAAAACCCTAGACAGGCTGCAACTGACATCACAACCACTGGGTGGCCACTCCCTATTGTGACAGAATCTCGTAAAATCATGTTTTCCCCTAAACTGGTATATGTGAAAGCAAACCCACCCACCTCCACATATTTTTCCCTTCTCTCCTGGAACCAATTACATTTACTCCTTTTGCTATCTTCCCAAGAGAAACGTACTCCTCTGCAATAATCCTACTGGGATCATCACTCCGCTATAATGTGAAAGGTGTTACTGTTTAAATGATACGTCTATCCATACAACATAAGCTCAATTATTTGGGATCTTTTTGCTTTACATTATGTATTTGATCAAAAACTTTAACCCATATATATACGCTTTATTCACAACTATTGACATAAATTACCAGTAAACTAGTTGTGTCATGCTATTGCATTCCAGTCTCCCCATTTCCTCGTACCTTTTGAATGATACACTTGCAGTCTTGAGTGTCAGCAACATTAGAGAGGAGACCAAATACTGCTTGTTGTATTAGGCTGCCACAGGAAAGTGGGTCTGCAGCCATCTTTAAAACGTTGTGCAGTATGGAGTTGCCCGTTGGGGATTTCTGCGATGTCTGGTTGGACATTACTCCGGGGTTAGTCCAACATAAGAAACTAGATGCTTGACAAAGGGGAAAAAAATATGCAGTTTTTAGTAAAACTTCAAGAGATATCATTAATAATGCTGTAGAATACTTTATTCTTGCCATCAAAAACACTGGAAACCCTGAAATGCTGGGTTCAAAACTGGCATAATAGAAAAAAAAACATATGGCACTCGGAGCAGAAGCTGGCAATACAAAATATGTGTTACCAGTCCTTCTATTTAATAGTGAACTGTGATGGTTTCCACAAGAGGGTAGAGTTCCAGTGGTGCCATTAGCTGACTGCAGGCTAAGCAACAGCCCACTCCCTTTAAAGCTATGCTGAGCCCAATGATATGGGTGATCACTATAGGAAACACTGCTTCTCTTTGAAAGCTTGTAATGTAATATAGTCTCACGATAAATATACACTTCTATTTAGAAAAACAAGCTGCTCACATAAGCAACAATACAGATGAATAGAATGTAGTTGCAGTAAAGAGTACTTAAAGGGCCACTCCAGGAATATTTTTTCATTCATTATATATCTATCCCCCAGTATATATAAGTAAGCTAGTGTTACATTGGTTAGTAATTCTTTTCTATCTGGCACTCTTGGCCTTTATTTCCACATATGATCATGTGATCTCAATTCCGACCAACTCAGATCTATTTGGGGATATGCTGTCAGAAACTAGTCAATTTCACAGTCTGGCTAATGCCGTTACATGGATCTACCACAGAAACTGCCTAGAGGGGACTCAAACACTCCTATCACAGTTATGGATTATAATCACACAGCACATGACAAACCGTTATAATAGAGGAGATCACAGCTTTCCCTCCTGACTATATACTTATGCTCTGTAGCTTACTTAGGTCAATATGAACTATAATTAAACTGTTCCCCCAGAATGCAGAATGGAATAGCCTCTAGCTAATGAATTATAGGATAGATTCGATAGTGAAAGTAAAAAAATCTCACTCTCAAGGTGGTGCCAGATAAGCATCAGACAGGAGGCTGCACTGCATAGAAGTGACTGGAATACAAAGTGCAGAACTCCAGACTATGACAGGCAATCAGGTGAGGGCGGCAGGAATGGAAAAATGTGTTTTCGTCAAAGTGGCCCTTTAAAATTAACCAAGTTCCATTCGAACATAATAAATTTTATGCATTAAAAACACTGTATATGTTAAATGTGCTCTCATTATAAAGAAAAGTGGAACTGGGAATAGTGGCACAGGATGTGAGCGTTCTAACAGGAAAATTATATGGAAAGTCCCAACAATTATAACAAACACAGTACCTATGCAAACACCAAAAAGAAGGCTTTATGAAGCAATCACCCTTTCAGTTACACTTATGGAATGAAATTTAGGTATGATAGATATACGGAAATGAAAAATGTGTTCATCTTTTTCTTTACCTGTGGGAAAGTTTGCAGTGTAGACACAAAGTAATTGCAAAGCAGCTTGCATCAGCTTATCATCCATCAAAAGCCATGGCCAAAGAGAATACAGCACAGGAGCAAACCGAGACTCTAGGACAGCTGTCTGCAAAAAGGACAAGTTCATTGAACAACAATTTGTGACCCAGCTTGCCTCAAGAAGACAACTTTCTTCTTAGCATAAGTATTACATGACTATAAACAAAACCTAACACACATAGCAAATAATAACTAGTTTCTTTACCCTTCTGTGTTGGAGCCAGGGACATGTTTGGCAGTTGAAGAATTATTATTGATGTTACTACTACTTTTATTAGGGCTATAAACACCTTTTTTAATACATTGTACATATTTTATCAAATAAAGAAGGTTACAATTGGTTATAATAAAAAAGTTTGGACTATTTGGCTGCTGCAGTTCGTATGTTTTGCTTGACAATACAAGCTGCTCGATGCCGTTCCGCACTCATTGCTTAGTAGAGAGAGGGGGGCTACAGACTGACCTCACAAGAAGCTTATGTGACTGAAAATGCTGACACAAGTTGTAGAAAACTAAATGTAAATATGTTTTCAAAATAAAACAATGCAATATATGGCTGCAAAGGTGTCCATAGCCTTCAAAGTATCAGTGTGTGATGCATAGATGTACTGCAGTACAAGTGGTTCAGCGACTTAAACCCCTGAGACAGGGCTCGCATGAGCATGGTGTAAAACACTGCATTTTACTGCTGTGTGGGCTGACCTATCTCCACGTATGGCAGCTGTTAGTGAAATGAGCATGACTCCATGTTCTCTCATATGCGTAGCCATTTTGTGTCAGGTAGCCATCTTGTATGCCTCTTTTCATTATATTTATTTGTCCTCTTTCTTGAGGATTTATAGATAATAAATAGTTACTCAAAAAGCCTTGAGTAAATAAACAAGGCAAGAGCTGCAGGAGATAGCTATGTAGCATTTAGACTGGCCGGCGGGTCAAGATGACATGTTGCTTACTTTTCACATCTGTTTCTAAATATTCTCTCTAAACAACTTATTGTTTAGAATTATTGTACTTTTGTGTTCGGAGAAGCTAATCACATATGATTCATCTGCACTTGCATGCATTTGCCTGGCAATTTAGATGTTAAATTCCTTATCTTGCATATTCATATTGTGTTTATGTTTTAGCGACCAATGGTTATAAATTAATTATAATAAATTTGAATTATTGTAATCGAAGCATGTGCCACTATAAAAACTGCTACCTGTCAATCAATAAACAGATAACTTTGATCACCTTAAGTGGTGTTGTGGTTGGAAAGTTTTTTCCGAGCTAGGCTATCCTCTAACTGAATTTGGACCCCAGAAGCACATCGTACAGCAAACTGTTTTGTTGGCCCTAACATAGCGATTTTGGACTGCACATGACAGCGTATTTAATGGACACTGTTATGCATAGTCTTTCTTGGTTTTTTTATTTTCCTGCTCTGTCATTTAGCGAAGACATGTATAAACTCTGCACATACACAGTGTAATTGGGTATATACAGTGTTTATTATGTGCCCATATATGGCTATATCACGCATAATATGCGATAAGATAGAACATGCTGAGTTCTTTTTTACACAAGTATTACTATACATACACACATATATATATATATATATATATATATATATATATGCACAAGTGTGAATGGATCAATTAAAATTAAATGTACTTTCATTAACTCCATTCACCGCATATTATGAGCGTGTAATCCGCTAGAACGTTACGCTCGTGTGAAACTAAATGACTAGTGATAGACAGTGTAAACAGGCAGTTGTTCATCTCTGAACAGCTGCCTGTTTATAGGGAATAGAGCCGAAAGAGATCTCCAGCGTCCTCTACCTTCATTCACTGAACGACTATCGCTGCTGTGTGAAAGCACAGGAGCAATAGTCATTGGGGCAGCTGTCATGGGCTTATGGTCCCAACAATCGTCTTGTGTAAAGTAACCCTAAAAGCAATGTGATTGCTATCACTATGCAGTTTACACTCATCGTTCATGATCATCGTTTAGGCTGCATAAAATCCTGAATGATTATCTTTCAGTTTGAACAGCAGCCGTTCAAGTACTGAACGGTCGCTATGTTAGTGAATGGAGAGGGACGAGGGAGAGCGAGGAGTGAAATCTCCTCCAGCCTCCCCACTGTGAGCCAATAATACTTGCTCCTGTGCAACAGCATGGGAGCGAGTACATGCGGGGACGAGTGCCCACTGTTATAAAAGTTGTCTTGTATATAGTGCCTGTGAGATTAGATAACATAGATGTGTATTTATTTATTTTTAATGGTGGAGAAGGGGGTGATGCAGGAGTCTTGCAGCTCAAGTCCCTAATCTTTTTAGACTTTAGCAACATCCCTGGTTGCTAGTGTCGCATGGGTGGGCCTCCTAGGAGACCCAGTGATGCTGCAGAAAGCTCACTGCAGACCACAGCCAGCACTCAAGTGTGGTAAGAGAAGAGCCTGAGCTGAACTTTAGCACCCGGGCCCCTGAGCCTTTAGCTGCATCCCTATGCTGGAGGATAAAGAATACGTTACTCTGCATTGTGTGTCTAATTTTTCAAAATACATTAAAGGGGTTGTCCCGCGCCGAAACGGGGTTTTTTTTTTTTTCAATAGCCCCCCCCGTTCGGCGCGAGACAAACCCGATGCATGTGTTGAAAAAAAAAAAACGGATAGTACTTACCCGAATCCCCGCGCTCCGGTGACTTCTTACCTACCTTGCGAAGATGGCCGCCGGGATCTTCACCCTCGGTGGACCGCAGGTCTTCTGTGCGGTCCATTGCCGATTCCAGCCTCCTGATTGGCTGGAATCGGCACACGTGACGGGGCGGAGCTATGAGGAGCAGCTCTCCAGCACGAGCAGCCCCATTCAACACGGAGAAGACCGGACTGCGCAAGCGCGTCTAATCGGGCGATTAGACGCTGAAAATTAGACGGCACCATGGAGACGGGGACGCCAGCAACGGAACAGGTAAGTGAATAATTTCTGATAACTTCTGTATGGCTCATAATTAATGCACAATGTACATTACAAAGTGCATTAATATGGCCATACAGAAGTGTATACCCCAACTTTGTTTCGCGGGACAACCCCTTTAAGACTTTGACATCCACCCCCGATGCTACAAGGAGACCAATGATAAAGGCTGGTGCATCACACGGATAGAACATTTACAGTGGGCATAAGCAGACATCCGCCTTTGATGTGGTTTCTATGAAAGGTTTAGAGGATTCTTGAAAGCCTAACTACACTTAAAGATTTAACATATTTAACAGGGAAACCCACAATAACCACAGTATTTGATCTGACAGGTGCATGCTACAGGGCAGGAGCTGAGCAGATTGAAAAAACTGTTTTATTAGAAAAGTTTCACTACAACTTGAAATGTACTCACTGCTCATTCTCAATTTAGGAGTCCGGTGGGTGGTCTTTTTAGTGATTGACAGCTATCTCCCTATGTACATTCACATGTAAATCAGCGAGTGGGATCGCCGACCAGACCCCTAAGCTTAGAAATCTAAACAAATAAAATGCAACAGGCATAAACGTTATACTAAGGCCTCCTGCACAAGGGCGGGTTGGACCCCACATGCGGGATTCCCCAGCGGAGTTCGACCCGATGCCTGGCTGGTGACCTCAGCTTACCTGTCTGGCGGCTTCAGCACACGCTGCAGATGTGCCAGCCTGCACTCCGTCGAGCATATGCAGTAGCCGCCGATGCTGGGTGGTGACGTGTGTCCCGTGATACTTCCGCAGTGCTCACTGCGAAAGTGCCGCAGGACCGACTGCTTCATTGACTTCAATGGAAGCTGGCCATAAGTAACCTGCACAAAATCGCAGCATGTTGCGATCTACTCTCAGCGAGTGGAAAATCGCAATAGACTTCGGCTCGTGGAAATGAAATGGCATTTTGCCATTGAATACTATGGGTTATATTTGCTGCAGAATCTGGAGGCTAACTAGATCATGAAATGCTATTTTGCAGTTAAGAGATTGCATTTATAATAGATTAGTTGTGAATCATATTGCAGCTCTAATACAGCCGAGAGCAATGATTGGCATTATGATTAAGAAACAAGGGTTTTTCTTGCCAGCAATCTGTAACAAAACTGATAACATTGTATCTAAAAAGATTTAGGGATGAAACGGTCAGAACAGATACAATATACATGGAGTGGGTGGAGAACCGATAATCTCATCTACTGGATATTTCTTCTCATGCTAGTACAAATAAGCAATATGGTGTGCCCATTTTACAGTCCGACACACTGAATTAACAATAACTTCTACAGTAGATTCTTCTAGTTAAATTTAACAGTGACTGAATGCAGAAGTGTCACAGAGTGTCAAATTTAGAGTGGTCACAAAGAGGTGAAAAACAAATATGTTATATACTCTATTATGGCGCGGCGATAACAAGGGATGATCTGCTAGTTGGATCCATCAGAACTGTTATCACATATGGAAGACCACAGACATTCACTAAAATAACGGACTTAGGCCACCTGCACATGGATGGGTCAGATTATGTATGCGGGATTCCGCAGCGGAATCCGACCCTGTGACCCCTGCGTACCGGTGTGGATTCTTTTTTCATCTGTGCTGCCTGGCGCACATGCGCAGTACAGATTATGCCGCGCCATTGCTAGGTGATGATGCGTATCCAGCAACCTTTTCACAATGATGTTTGCGGAAGGGTCGCAGGCTTCCACTTACTTCAATCCGTCTCAAAATAGAGCATGCTGCGATTTTTACCCCACGAGCGGGAAAATCGCAACTGATTTCTACTCTAGGGCGGGAAAAATTGCTTTTTCATTGCATGCTATGAACGGTATTTGCTGCGGAATCTGGAGGCGGATGCCCACTCCGGATTCTGCACTGCAAATCCGGCTATGTGCAGGCGGCCTTAGACTGATTTCAGGGTGTATGATATGGTTTCCTTTTAAAAAGGAATCTGTCATCACCTTTAAGTCCCATAAACTACATTAATGGGGCTCAAAAGGTGAGGGAACAGGGAGTTTAGGGAGCTACGTTTCATACTCACTGGGCACGCTGTTCCTCGGGTTGATTTTTTTAAAACTTGTTTTTATTGATTGAATCAGGACAAACTTTGACATTTCAGATGCATTTGCTGTTTTGACTTCACAAATAAAGATGTCGTCCTAATTCACTTTTACATAACATTTTTATATAACTGGGGAAGTTTGGGAGGGGCATGAGGGGTCGGGGAGTCGAAACGAAAGGAAGGGAAGGAAAGACACTCACAAAAAAAAAAAAAAAAAAAGGGGGGGGTGGGAGAGGAGGGGGGAGGGGTCGGTCTGGCAAGAAGGGACGGGGGGGGGGGGGGGGAGGGGAGAGAACATCTGCATTAAACCAAACTTTTGACCCAATTGGTATTTATACACTTAGTCTTTCGAACTTCGTGCTGGAGATCTTCGAAGGGTATGGAGACCCCGCGCGGCCACGGCACGACCAGTGATTTACCCTATATTGGTGTGTCCCCCACTGCCGCTTGCTCCTGGAACCAACAAGTGCGGTGAAAGCAATTTTTTAGTTTTTCTTTTACTCTCTGTGGCATTAATTGGATGAAACTTCCCCATGTTTCAAAGAAAGTTTGTACCATTTTCTCCTTAAATAATGAAGTTTCCGCCCAGTCCATTTGAAATAGGAATGCAAGTTTTTCCAGGAACAATCTGAATGGGGGGCCTGTTGGTTGCACCCAGGTCTGCAGGATGGCTTTTAGGCCTGCTGCTGCTATAAAATGTAGTAATTTTCTTACTCCCCTGGCACAATGATATGTCTTGGGGTCTAAATATCCAAATATTGCCCACGCTGGTTCTTGTGGGCAGAAATTTGTCAGGTGTGTTGTGGTGTATTCGCGTATTCGGGACCAGAAGTTTTTTATCAGTGGGCATGTCCACAGGCTGTGGTATAGATTAGTGTTTGGTTCCTGGCATTTGAAGCAGTTTGGGGTGTCGTATATTCCCATGTAAAATCCCTTAATTGGGGTGAGGTATGATCTATGGACTATCTGTAGTCTCATCTCCAGAAACCTGGCTGATGGCAGGCATTTGTGGGCTGATACTAAGGATTCCTTAATTAATGTAGGTGTGAGGTCTGGGTTGTCCAGAGACCATTTCCCAACCCCTGGATCAATGTCCTCTTCTTCCCTCATGTTCCTTATTGCTCTGTATATTTTTGATATCATTCCCCGTGCTCCCGTTTTCTTGGAGATCCAAGTGTCTCCTGCCTGTGTCCAGTCATGTTCCTGGAACTGCGGTATAAGACCTGTGATATAGTGTCTGGCCTGTAGGTATGAGAACAGTGGAATCGGGACTTCGGGGTATTTTTGTTTTGTTTCTGCGTGAGTTAGGATTCTTCTTTCCCTTTTGTGCAGTAGTTTATCTAATGAGTCCAACCCGTGTGCTTTCCATTCAAAAAAGATGTTGTGGGGTTTTCCGTCCTGAAAATTGGGGTTGTTTATGAATGTCAGGTGTGGGGATATGTGTGGTGACGTTTGGCTGTCTCTACGTAGTTTGTTCCATGCTTTCCACGCCGCTATTATCAGGGGGTTATGTTTGATTTGCTTTGGCAGTTCTGAGTATGGTTGGTGGAGTACATTTTGTAATTGTGTTGGCTTGGCCATTATTTGTTCTAGTGGCGTGTTTGTAAAGTGCGACTTGGAATAAATCCAGTCATGGATAATTCGCGCTTGTGCTGCTAGGTTATAGTCCCTTATATTTGGTAGATTGGTGCCACCGTTGTCCTTATGTTTATGTAGGGTTTTAAGGGCAATGCGTGGTCGTCCTCCCCCCCAGATAAATTTTCTATATAGGTAGTTGATCTTCTTTATGTCTTTCAATTTTAGAAATATGGGGAGTGAATGCAGGATATAAAGTAATCGTGGGAATTCTACCATTTTTAAGAGGTTGATTCTCCCCAAAAAGGAGACCGTAAAGTTCTTCCATACATTTAGGGTCGTTTCTAATTTTTTGACATATGGTTCAATATTTGTGTTGTAGAGTGCAGAAGGGTTTTTTGTGAGTTGAATCCCCAAATATTGTATGGAATGTTTCTCCCATTTGAATGGGTGTTGGTTTGCCCATGTGGGTTTCGCTGGTCCTCTAAGTAGCAGTGCTTCTGTTTTGTCCAGATTCAGGGTGTAGCCTGAGAGTTTGCCTATTCTTTCTATTTCCCGTAATAGGGGTGATAGTGTTTCCCTGGGGTTGTTGACTATCAGTAAGAGATCGTCAGCAAATGCTTCTACCTTTATCCTCGTTTCTCCGTAACACGCCCCTGTAAAGAGCGTGGTGTGTGTTATGAATCTGAGTAGCGGGTCAATTGATATGTTAAACAGTAATGGTGAAAGGGGGCAGCCCTGTCGAGCTCCTCTAAAAAGGTCGATGTGGGGGGTATTGTGGCCATTGACTGTGAGGATTGTGGTGGCGTTTGTTTGTGTTGTGTTAATATAGTTTGCAAAGGTCTGTCCAAACCCTCTTTTTTTCAGCAGTACGTTTAGGAATGGCCAGGCCATTTTGTCAAAAGCTTTCTCAGCGTCTAGGCTGAGAAGCATTGTTGTGGGGTTTTCAGGGTTTTGTGCTGCCACAGTTGCCGCTATGGCGGCTCTGATGTTTTTTAGGGCACTACGTCCTTGCGTGAAACCTTTTTGCGATGTGTCTAATATGGACGGTAGAATGGTTTGAAGTCTGTCGGCTAGTATTTTGGATAAGAATTTATAGTCGCAGTTTAGTAGTGCGATCGGTCTGTATGATCGCGGGTCGGTCGGGTCTTTATTTTGTTTGGGGAGTAAAATTGTTCTAGAAGTGCCAAAGTCCTCTATTTGGGTATCTTCCATGTATATTGCATTGTATAGTTGGGTCAGCACTGGTACTATGTCTGTTGTTAGTATTTTGTAATATTCTGTTGTGAGACCGTCCGGTCCCGGCGTCTTTCCCCCTGCTGCCGCTGCGATTACGTCCCGAACCTCCTCCTCTCTTATGTCTGCATTCAGTACTGTTTTTTGTTCCTCTGTGAGTCTCGGCAAACTCATTGTTTCTAAAAAATTGTGGATGTCCTGTATGTTTGCTGGTTCTGCCCGGTATAGGTTTTCAAAATATTCGTATAGTGTTTGGGTTATCTCTTCCTGTTTTGTCGTCAGGGTATTATCGTTGGTGCGCCTTAGGGTTAATATTGGTTTATGTGGCTGTCTTTGTTTGGTTAGGTTTGCTAACAGTCGCCCCGTCTTGTTGCCCCACCTATAAAATTTATTTTTTGTTAGTTGTGTTTGCCAGTGTGCCTGTGTGTGTACGAATTCATTTAGCAGGTGTTTTGCTGTGAGGAATATTTGGTATGAGTTATCGTCTTGAGCGTCTATGTGTTCTTTTTGTGTTGTCAAGAGGGAGCTGTGTAAGGCCTCAAATTCTGTTTGGAATTTTTTTCTTTTGTGGGACACGTAGCTTATGATGTGACCTCTCATCACTGCCTTCGAGGCCTGCCAGAAGAGTGCTATGTTGTCTATGTGCTCTCTGTTATCGTCTGCGTAGTTGTTCCAGTGTAGTTTTATGTACTCTCTGAATTCTTCCGATTCCCGTAAATAGGAGGGGAACCGCCACAACCGCGACAGCTTCCGGGAAGGGACCATTTGTAGTATTGTTGCGATCGGTGCGTGATCGCTTAGAGATATCGGATGGATTATAGACTGCTGGTGGCAGTCAAATATTCTGTTCGATATTAGGAAAAAGTCTATTCGAGAGAACGAGTGATGGGCGTTGGAGCAGCATGTATATTCTCTGCTAGTTGGGTTTGAGAGTCGCCACGGGTCGCACACGTGGAGTTGGTCTATTAGTGTGATTAGCGCGTGTGTGGTTGGGGTTGGTTGGGTGGAGGGTCCTGTTCTGTCTAGTGAGTCGTCTTGTATGCCATTAAAGTCACCTCCCAAGATTATGTGGTCGTTTAGATAAGGTTGTAGTTGTTCTGTTAGTGACGCATAGAATTTTGGTTGGTCCGTGTTGGGGGCATATATGTTCACCAAGCAGTACGTTTGTGAGTCTATGCTGACCCTCAGCACCAGGTATCTCCCTTGCGGGTCTGCTATGGTTTGTCTCAACGTGTGTGGTATGTTTTTCCTTATTAGGATGGCTACTCCTCGTGATGCTGATGTATGTGAGGCTGTGTAACATGCTTCTATCCACGGTGCTCTCAGCTCACCCTTCCCCTCTTTTTTCCAATGTGTTTCCTGCAGGAATACAATGTCTGGTTTGTGTCGCTTCAAGTGTGTTAGTACTTTTTTTCGTTTAATAGGTGTGTTAAGACCATCTACATTCCAAGATAGAATTTGTAGTGTTTTGGGTGTGTGGTATTCTGTTGTCTCTGAGTCTATAGGCATGTTGATGTGTGTGTTTTGGTCATATTTACCGTTATGTTTGCCTTTCTGTTGTCGCGTCCCCCGGTCCCAGCGAGCCGTGGGTGCAACTGAATAGTGGTCGTGCCGTGTCGGCGGGGCCCTTCGATCTCCCTGTTAGATTCCTTCCTAGAATTCAAATGGGTCATAGTGAAAAACATGAAAAAACATATATAAACATAAAACATGAACGTCGTCTTTTCTTTTGCATTGGTGCTGCCACATCCGCGTTGTTTGGATCAGGGTCGTGTTGGGGGATCAGGAACCCAGTTCCCTCTTTCTTTCTGTCTCATCCTTGTCCGTCTTCTTCTTCCAGTCGTAGGTGTCTCCTTGCATCTTCCGGAGTGTTAAATATCAGGGATCTGTTGCCTTCTTGGACCCGAAGTTTTGCGGGATATAGCAGTTGGAAACGTGTGTTTTGTTCGTGTAGGGCTTGACAGATTGGGGTGAATAGTTTGCGTTTTTGAGAGACTGCAGCTGAGAAGTCCTGAAATATGAGGATTTTTGTTCCTTGAATTATCAGTTCTTTTCGTCGTCTGTAAGCCTGTACAATACTCTCTTTCGTTGCCCAATGCATGTATTTGGCTATCACTGGGCGTGGTCGGGTTCTGTTGTTGCGCCCATCTCCTGGCGGGCCAACTCTGTGGGCCCTTTCAATTATTAAGGGGTCATTTGGCATGTTGAGTTGAAGGGCTTGTGGTAGGTCTGTGGTTAGATATGTTGAGAGTTGGGCGTTGGTTATCGATTCCGGGATTCCTACAAAACGTAGATTATTGCGTCGGTGTCTATTCTCTAGGTCGTCTATTTTTTCCCGGAGTGTTTCGGTTTCTAGTCGGCTTCTTTGTAATGAGGCTTCTAAGGTGGCTATGGATTGGTCTGTATTTTGGGTCTTTGCTTCTAGCTCTGTCAATCTTTGGGTGTTGTCCGTAATTTGCGACAGAGCTGAATTTATTGATTTGTGCAATGTCTCTAGTCTGTTGTCAAATAGTGGTAATAATATTTTTGAGACCTCTTGTGCCACCATTGTGGCCTGTGTCATTTCTGCGCTGTTGTCCATCGGTGGTACAGCGGTTTGTGGAGGTGGGGTTTCAGAGTTTTGGTCCGATGTTGTAGCTTGGGGCGGGGTGTTTCTTGGGGAGGGTATGGGTTGTTGAGTATTCTTGCTCTCTTTTTCTTTTGTACTTTTAATCGGTCTGTTTTTCTGCTTTCCCCCTGTGTTTGTTTTGTCTGTATCTATCTGGCGCGTTGCTCGTGTTGAGGTGTTTGAGTTACGTTCGTTTAGATATTTGTCCATATTTTGGTCTTCAGTTCTGGTGAGTATGCAGACTTTGTGTACAAGGAGCTGCTATTTCCCTGTGTCCAAGATCGCTTTTGTTTTGTTGCTGGTTTTTTAGTGCGGATGTGGCTTCTCGTTTAATTATTATTCTTGCATTTTTGCTTGTGGGGTTCTATTGGGTTTTTCTGGTAGTTGTTGTTCTTATTGTGTTTATTTCTGTCCCCTTTCTCGCCTCCACTCCACTCCGCGGGGTTGGGGGGGTCTATGTTTTGCAGGTGTTTTTCTCCTCCGATTCGTTTTCTTCCCCTTTTCTACTCTCCCCCCTCCTTAGGGTACTCTGTTTTTAGTTGTGTTATCCTTCTGTGTTCCTCCTTGCTTTTTCTCCCCCTTCCCTCAGGCCTTGTTTATGTCTCTATTGTTTTGTTGGGGCCCTGCCCAGGGATGCGGCCGGGTGGGGTTTCTTTGCTGTTCTTTAGTGTGGTTATGGGGGCTTTTCTGTGGTGTGACTTTTTTTTTCCCCCTGCTGCTTTCCCTGTGGCCTGTTTCTGAGGTGGGGTATGAGTGGGGGCTACTCAGTCTTCTGGGGGGGGGGGGGGGGGTTCTGTGTCCTTCCCCTTTACTTACTGGTTCGCCGGTACCACCACCAGGGCCCCAGGCCGCTGCTCTCGGGCCTCGTCGGCTGCTTCTTCCCCACCGGGGCCGGTAAATCGGCGCACTTCAGCCAGAGAGGCCGGTCTCCCAGGAGCCGCTCCGGCGGCCGCCGCAGTGGGCGGGGCTTGTCGCGGGTGTCGCGGCCAGAAATTTAGGCCGCGGCTTCTGGCACTGCTAGGCCGCGGCGTTCCGGACGCTCCGCGGGGGGTAGCAACGCTCCGGAGAGACTCTCCGGGTCTTCCGGATACCTTAGGGGGTTCTTCCCCTCGCGCCGCTCTGTGTGGAGGTTGTCGCGGCCGGGGGGCTGGATCGCGGCTCCCGCCGCCGTCTGGCCTCCGCTTTCCTGCTTTCTACCTGCAGGCTTGTGGCTCCCAGCGGGACCCCCGGGCTCCCCCTTGGGTCTCTCGGGGTCCTCTCCGACCGGGGGTTTTCGCGGCCTTCGTGACCGGAAGTCTAGGCCGCGGTCTCGGGTGTCTCCTTGGCCGCAGCACTTCGGGGATCTTCAGCGCGTCTCAGGTGGCAGTCCGGCCAGTCTTGCCGCAGGTAAGGCCCCGGTGTGTCACGGGCTCCACGTTCTCTCTCTCCCCCCGTCCGTGTCCCGGTTTGGCGGTTCCGCGCGCCGCGTTGTGGGGTCTCCCGGGGACTTCCCGGGTGTCTTTAGGGTGTGGAGGGCTTCTGCCTGGCAAGCGGGGGAGGTGTTCGTCCCCCACAGCTGCTTTTGTGGGGCACCAGAGGGTCCCGGTGGCTCTGGGAAGCTGTGTTTGCAGGAGCTCTGTAGGACACGTCCTGCTCCCTCTGTGTCTTGGGCGGAAAACTCCTCGGGTTGATTAAAGAAGCACTTCAGGTTTTGTGTTTATTTGAGAAATCCATCACAGGATTCTTGATTTTCAAAAGCAGAATATAAAATGAAAGCTGTGATGTGATTGTTTGCTATGGGCAAGAGAGACAATGTTTCTTTATGACAGTTGTCATAAATCTGCCCCATTAACTGCAAGGCACAGAGGGTTGTCAGAGTGCTGGTCATGTGAGCTGGAGACTGGAAGAAAAGTGCAGAACACACAGACTGGGGGAGATGAGCTACAAAACATATCAGAGGTCACGGATATTGTGATGGATTTCTCAAACAAAAACCAGGAGGGCTTTTGTAAGATTGGGGTAAGGGCTGCACTTTGTCAAAATTAAAATCTTTAAAAATACACCAACCATTTACGTGCAGATCACAAGCCTCAGCCTGACTATTGCATTCTTTTCCTGCCCCCACACTGGATGGAGGAGTAGGGATATTATAGAAGGAGAGGACTTCAACCCCTTAATGACGCGGCCCTTTTTTTTCTTCCATTTTTGTGTTTTCCTCCCCCTTATAATCATAAACTCCTTTATTTATCCATCTACGTAGCTGTATGAGGGCTTGTTTTTGGAGGGATGACTTGTATTTTTCAATGGTATTCATATAATGTACTGAAAAACTTTTAAAAAATTCTAAGTGGAGTAAAAAGGCAAAAAAAAAAAAAAAAAGACATCCCCCCATCTTTCGGTGCGTCTTGTTTCTACAGTGCACAAACTGCACGCAAAATGACATGATAACTTTATTTTATGAATCAGTACGATTACTACAATACCAAACTTATATAGTTATTTTTTTCAAAGACATTTTATTTTTTTATTATTTTCTGCCGCCATCTTCTGTATGCAATAACTTTTTAATTTTTCTGTCGCGGTCTCATTTTTTTGCGGGACGTCCTGCAGTTTGGGTTGGTACCATTTTGGAATAAATACAACCTTTTAATAGCTTTTTATTGCAGTTTTTTTTGTAAACTGGGTGATGCATTTCTGGTGTTTTTTTTTTTCTTCGGAGGACGTTCATCGGGTCGGGTAAATAATGCGCTACTTTGATAAATCAGACTTTTACAGTCACCCTGATACTGAATATGTGTTTTTGTTTTATAATTAAGACACTTATTGTAAATGTGGCAAAAGGTTTTTTTTTTTAACTTTTACTACCTTCTATTCACAATTAGTAAAACTTTGTTTTCATTTTTTACTTTTTTTTTTACTCCCAACTTGCAATGCTTTGATGGCTCCCGCAGTATAATTGAATGCCATAGCATTACATAATACTGCGATCGGGCAGGCATTTTATCATTAACACCCGCATGGCTCCAGGCGATCTCTGATGGGGTGGGCCGTATGGGACCCATGAACATCGTTCAGTGCATTTGAAAGGTTAATAGCTTAGCTCAGCTGTGTGGCTTAGTGGAGCTGTTGCAGATGGGTGTCGGCTATAATAAACAGATGGCACCCACGCTGTATGAAGGGAGGTCACCCCAGGATCTCCCTTCATACATACCCCGACCCCGCAGGATGTAAATGTACACCCTATAGCGAGAAGGGGTTAAACGGAGATCCCTATGATAAGAAGAAAACATCAATCAATCCATAAATAAATAAAATTAAAGGCCCAACAAACATGTTATCGATTATAATGCCAGAGCCTTCATACAAGTCATATTAACCAATAAGCACTTACTTTGCACTCTTCATTTTGGTAAATACAGTTCCTCAGGAGATGAATATTAACTTTTAACTGCTTGCAAAGATGTTCTTCCTATAACAATCAGCAGCAATCATTATGCATGTTTTTCAGTAAACCGTGTATTAGAAAATGCAAAGTTCTGCAGTCTCCTACATTTCAGCAATTTAAAGAGCACGTCTACATTATAAAAAGTGACTTGAACATACGTGTCCTTGGGTTACATGTGTATGGAAAAGCCGAGTGACAATCGAATATAATTCTAGGTCGCACCATGACCACAATTTTCAGGCCTTTGAATGGCAAATCTGTTTTGTTATACAGGGTTGGGAGCTAGGCATCCCTACCATTCAAGGAGCATACTTGGTGACAAGCCTTGTAGGAGCTGTCATGATAATGGTTATGGATGTAATAATAATAATCTTTATTTGTATAGCGCCAACTTATTCCGCAGCGCTTATGTCATGTGTTTTTTCCAAAAACAAAAATAAGGGACAGGTAAAAAAAATTTAAAATGTAGCACATTTATACAAATTTACTGGCATTCAGTTATTTTCAGGTGGACTTTCAATTTTACTAAACTATATGATGAAGATGATCAAATGGACTGACTACACAGTTGGCACATAGGAATGACAACTAGGTGCTCTCATCATCTGAGCAATGTACAGAAGATGAAATGAAACAAAGTTGTTATGACTCAGTACATGTAAACTGATTGTCATTAACGATAAGGGAAACGCTTCACAGCTTAACCACGCTCAATCTTTAGCGCCGTCGCTTCCTTCACTTACTTCCTCAGGAAACTTGTTTGTGTAGTTTGCATTTTATATCACTTACAGGAACCGTTCAAAGTTATACAATACAGATGACCAGCTACTGAGTATTCCATCTATACTATGTATACTATTTACATACATTGTTATGGTCTTTAAAACACAATGGCCAAGTCTTGGATTCGCTCTTCTGTATCTACGCAGATGACCCCCTCCGCCATCCAGCTTGTTACTTAAACAATAAACTCCATTAAAGGAACAACCAAGATCCTGTTCACTTTATACCTTTCCATTGCTATATGAAACTCAATAAAATACCTTTTTCTTTTGTGAAGATTTTCCTGGTTTTAGAGACTCCAGGGTCAGCTGTGCATGAATATGCTTCATATTCTCAATGCAGGTATCTATTAGGTGAGCTAGAACAACAGGTATGAACAACCTCAGAACTTGAATTGGGTAGTCACAACTAGATAGTACCCTTTTTAAAAAGCAAGCCAAGAAAGTAGCAACTGGTCACATTTCCCCGATGTACAGTATATGGCACTAAGTTAAAGGGGTTGTCCCGCGCCGAAACGGGTTTTTTTTTTTTCAAACCCCCCCCCCCCGTTCGGCGCGAGACAACCCTGATGCAGGGACCTAAAGAAAAATCCGCACAGCGCTTACCTGAATCCCCGCGCTCCGGTGACTTCTTACTTACCGGCTGAAGATGGCTGCCGGGATCTTCTCCCTCGGTGGACCGCAGGGCTTCTGTGCGGTCCATTGCCGATTCCAGCCTCCTGATTGGCTGGAATCGGCACATGACGGGGCGGAGCTACACGGAGCCGGCATCCTGCACGAGCGGCCCCATTGAGAAAAGAAGAAGACCCGGACTGCGCAAGCGCGTCTAATTTGGCCATTAGATGCCGAAAATTAGGCGGGCTCCATGGAAACGAGGACGCTAGCAACGGAGCAGGTAAGTGAAAAACTTCTTATAACTTCTGCATGGCTCATAATTAATGCACAATGTACATTACAAAGTGCATTAATATGGCCATACAGAAGTGTATAGACCCACTTGCTGCCGCGGGACAACCCCTTTAAAGAGCCAATCCAGTGAAAATATGTTTTTCCATTCCTGCATCCATCACCTGATTGATTGTCACATTCTGGAGGTTTCCCATGTATATGTGCCATCAATCCCATGATACATCAGAAGAACGCCCAGAGCGTGTACCATTTCTGTCTCCTGGGAGAACACAGTAATAGCCATTACCTTCTATAGTCACTTAAATAAACTACAGACTATAAGTATACAATCGGGAGGCTGGACTATCATCTTCTTTATTATAACTGTGTGACAAAAGCCTCTAATCAACAGCGGTAACTGTGATAGGAGTTTCTGTGCCCCATCTCAAGAGCTCATGAGAAAGGGTCCATCACACAGAAATTATGCTGACTGAAAACTTTTTGAGAAGAACATAAACCCACATAATCCTCAGGTGGTCATAATGGGATCACATGACTCCTGGAAGTTCCAGATAGAAAGGAATAACATGGTAAGACTATCTAACTTATATACACTGGTGGGCTCTTTAAAATTCAGGGACAGCCATGTAGTACAAGGTCATGTTGAGATCACCAGCCACTATATGTATTAACTCTCGATAATGACTAAAGGGGAGGGGTGGCCTTTTTTTAAAGAAAGAAATTAAAATTGATAAACTACCATTTGCATTGACATAAGTATTCAAACCCTGTACTCAGTACTTAGTTGAAGCCTTCCCAGGTATAATGCCACAAGGTTTGCACAACTGGATTTTGGGGCTATCATTTTTCTCTGCAGAGTCTCTCAAGCTCTATCAGGTTGGATGAAGAAAGTCTGTGGACAGCCATTTTCAGGTCTCTCCAAAGATATTAGGTTTAAAGTCAGGGTTCTGGTTGGGCCATTCAAGAAAATTCATAGATTTATTCCTAAGCCGCTCCTGTGTGGTTTTAGCTGTGTATTTAGGGTCATTGTCTTGTTGAAAGGTGAACCTTTTGCCGAATCTAAGGTGCCTTGCACTCTGGATCAGGATTTCATTATGAATATCATTGTACTTTGCTCCATTCAGCTTTCCATCAGCCCTGATCAGTCTCTCTGCCCCCCCACAGCACGATGCTGCCACCACCATACTTCATTGTAGAATGGTATTGGGCATGTGATGAGCAGTGCTTGGTTTCCTCCAGACCTGGAACTTTTTGCCCTCAATTCTCAGTGTTATCTTTGCTTCATCAGACCAGAAAATCTTGTTTTGCACAGAGCCCTATAGCTGCTTTTGGGCAAACTCCAGGAGGGTTTTCATATGTCTTTTAATGAGGAGAGGCTTCTTTCTGGTCACTGTGCCAGAAAAAAGTGGTGGAGTGATGGTGACTAGAGATGAGCGAACGTACTCGGATAAGCACTACTCGTCCGAGTAATGTGCCTTATCCGAGTACCGCTGTACTCGTGCTGAAAGATTCGGGGCGCTCCGCTGCTGACAGGTGAGTCGCAGCGGGAAGCGGGGCAGAGCGGGCGGGAGAGGAGAGAAAGATCTCCCCTCCGTTCCTCCCCGCTCTCCCCTGCAGCTCCCCGCTCCGCAGCGCGTCCCGAATCTTTCAGGACGAGTACAGCGGTACTCGGATAAGGCACATTACTCGGACAAGTAGTGCTTATCCGAGTACGTTCGCTCATCTCTAATGGTGACCTTCTGAACATTTCGCTCATTTGCACACAGGATCTTTCAAGCTCAGCAAAAGTGACCATTGATCCCCTCTCTTACGAAGGCCCTTCTTTCCCGATTACTCAGTTTGATGGGAACTTGCATTGCAGCATACAATGGGGAAAAAAATTATTTAGTCAGATACCAATTGTACAAGTTCTCCCACTTAAAAAGATAAGAGAGGCCTGTAATTGACATCATAGATAGACCTCAACTATGAGAGACAACATGAGAAAACACGTCCAGAAAATCACATTGTCTGATTTTTAACGAATTTATTTGCAAATTATGGTGGAAAATAAGTATTTGGTCACCTACAAACAAGCAAGATTTCTTGGTCTCACAGACCTGTAACTTCTTCTTTAAGAGGCTCCTCCGTCCTCCACTCATTACCTGTAGTAATGGCACCTGTTTGAGCTTGTTATCAGTATAAAAGACACCTGTCCACAACCTCAAGCAGTCACACTCCAAACTCCACTATGGTGAAGACCAAAGAGCTGTCGAAGGACGCCAGAAACAAAATTGTAGCCCTGCACCAGACGGGAAGACTGAATCTGCAATAGGCAAGCAGCTTGGTGTGAAGAAATCAACTGTGGGAGCAATATTTAGAAAATGGAAGAGATACAAGACCACTAATAATCTCCCTTAATCTGGGGCTCCACGCAAGATCTCACCCTGTGGGGTCAAAATGATCACAAGAACGGTGAGCAAAAATCCCAGAACCACACAGGAGAACCTAGTGAATGACCTGCAGAGAGCTGGGACCAACGTAACAAAGGCTACCATCACAGTAACACACTATGCCGCCACGGACTCAGATCCTGCAGTGCCAGACGTGTCGCCCTGCTTAAGCCAGTACTTGTCCAGGGCAGACTTATTTTCCACCATAATCTGCAAATAAATTAGTTACAAATCAGACAATGTGATTTTCCGGATGAGTTTTCTCATGTTGTCTCTCATAGTTTAGGTCTAACTATGATGTCAATTACAGGCCTCTCTCATCTTTTTAGTGGGAGAACTTGTACACTTGGTATCTGACTAAATACTTTTTCCCCACTGTACACTATTCTGTAGCTTTCTCCAGACCTTTGCCTCCACACAATCCTGTCTCTGAGCTCTGAAAGCAGTTCTTTCTTCCTCATGGCTTAGTTCTGACTCTGATATGCATTGTGAACCATGAGACGTTATAGAAACAGGAACTGTGTCCCTTTTTAAAATTATGTCCAATCAACTGAATGTACCACAGGTGGACTCCAATCAAGGTGTAGAAACATCTCAAAGATAATCAGGAGAAATGGAAGGCCCTCGGAGCCAAATATAAAAAGTGTCATACCAAAGGGTCTGAATACTTATGTCAATGCAAAATGTTAAGTTTTCCATTTAAAAAAAATATAAAGATTTCCAACATTCTGTTTTCAATTTGTCATTATGGGGTATTGAGTGCAGAATAATGGGTAAAAAATAGATTTTTTTTGTAATTTGCATAAGGCCACAACATAACAAATAGTTAAAAAAAAGTGAAAGAGTCTGAAGTCTTTTCAAATGCCTGCACTGTATATTCTCAATTCTAACTATAGCACCAATGCACCCAAGGGCGTAACTATAGAGGGTGCAGGGGATGCGATTGCACCCGGGCCAAGGAGCCTTAGGGGGCCCATAAGGTCTCTCTTCTCCATATAGGGAGCCCAGTACTATGAATAAAGCATTATAGTTGGGGGCCCTGTTACAGGTTTTGCATTGGGGCCCAGAAGCTTCAAGTTATGTCTCTGTGCAGCATGGTTTAGGTATGGGAACGGTTACAGATACAGATAGAGGGGGGGGGGGGGGGGCAGCTCACATTTGTATCAGGGCCCCTGAGCCTTTAGTTACGCCCCTGAGTGCACCAAAAATGTGCATGTCAAGGAACCTAATTTATAGATAGAGGTTTCATTGTGTACTTTTGTATATAAAAGAGTAGATGGTCCTCCATTTCATAGGTGAAAAATTCAGATGTAACACTGGCATAATTAGTTATTGCATATGGTACCACATTGCCGAGTTATATAGAAGTAGTTCTATGAACAGGCTTTTTAAAATGTTTGTCTTTATTGCAGCAGAATGCAAGAGTTAGCATGTAATTTAAGTCTGTATTTTAGTTACACTAATGGTGCGTACAAGCTGGAGCGGAAAATAAAGCAAGTGATTTAAGGGAGTGTTCTAATGTAATTTAGTATGCAGTCTCCTAAAATAATCATAGAAGCTCACCTTGTAGACTGTATGCCTGGGCGCTTCTGCTGACAGCCAACAAAAGAATTAAACAATTCACACAGATCTGTTTGAGAGGGTCATCTGATGATTTCTCTTCATACGCCTACACCAAATATCAAGGTGATGCATTAACACTATATGCAAGTTGTTACATAGTAATATAACTATACAAATGGGTTAGAGGGGATCTCCAAAATTTGTTGTAAATTCAGCTTTTATTAAATTTACAGTAATATAACAGATCAATGCATGTTCAAAACATTAACCATAACTTTTTGCATATTATTAAACAAATGCTAGACTGCTCTTTGTGGGAAGTTGGGGAGGGAGTAGAAAGGGTTCAAGGGTGAAAATGGAAAGGATTAGATTTTTTAGGAAGGAATCCTACTACAGAGTACTGTTGCAGGCGGGTGTCAGCGAAAAGAAACAGCCGGCATCCGCATTGTATGGAGCTGGATTGACCCCCAATACCCCCTCCATGACCTAATTGCACATCCTAGAGCGTTAAGAGGTTATCTAAGATATGTGAACAGCTGTGACAATCGCTCATTAAGAAAATGATGCTTTCAAATTTCATGGATAGTTCTAACTAGAGCTTCTTAGTGACCAGAGCCAGAAATGATGAATATCTACCATGTCTCAAACCACATAGCTTATGTTGTGAGGAGGAAGAATAGTGCCAACATGAGATTTAACCCTTTTAGGTGATTTTATCTATTTGGGGTATATACATACACATTGTATACAAGGGACTAACCTGTAAAATTATTTTGCAAAGGCTACTTCCCATTCTGAAATTTCCATCTAATAGTGAAGTAAGTGTTACGCTCGACTCTGGTGACTCATAAGGTTGCAGACTTCCTCCTTCTCCTAGAAGAACTGATAGAAATTGGAGGCTGGCCGTATACAGATGCAGATGCTTTCCGGATAGTGTTAAGCATTCAGAAATTGTGTCTAGACAAAAAAAAATAATAGAACTTATTGGACAGCATAAAAATAATTTCTATATGAATTAATAATTCCTACTTTTTTCTGATACTGAGCTCACACTGCATAGCTATAGACGTCAGTCTGCCTGCAGCCACCACAGACAGGAGCTTTATGAGTTTACTGAATACGGTTTTATACTTTGCTCTCAATAAATCTAAATGGATTTGGATCCCAAGTTCTTATTGGTGTCTGCAGGCAGACAAAAAAAAGCAAATAGAACCATATAGCATGTCAAACCAGAACATCAACCTGCTTTTCTGCAAGCGCCCGGGTGCATAGAAAATACTTGACATCCTCCACATGTCAAATACTAGTAAATTAATGTAGCTACGACTAAGGGCATAAGTGGGTGTATTACACACGTAATAAGTTTTTCTGCTTTTTTTATGCCCATGGATTTTAATGTGTTTCAATAAATTCAAGTTTTATTCTGCATCACGATGTGGTTAGTGCTGGATCACTCATGTTAATTTGCTAGAAAGAATTTCATAACTTAAAGGGGTATTCCTAGACCAAACTTAGCATATTCATCAGGATGATTGGTGCATGTTGCACCTTTTGGATCCAAACCTATTATGTGTTAGGACCCCAAATGCCTCCCGCCACCCTGAATGTGGCAGCTGGGATGACAAAAAAATAGCCAAGCACCTTGCGTTACACACTTTTCCCATGGGAGTTATGCAAACAGCTGTTTCTGTAACTCAAGAGCTACATCAATAGTATAGCTTGCTGTACTATGCTCTTTGCGCAATTCCCATTGTCAGTGAGCTCGGTTGTTTCAATTATCCCAGCCACCTCGTAATCAGCATTGTTTTATCTTGGCCATGTTTAGTGAAAATGGAAAGACCCCTTTAACTCTATGACTAGAGAAAAGCAAGTCATTTGAAGCTTAGCATATGTAAATACCAAATCTGTGAAATTAATCAGCATAGAATATGCTGGACCTGAAAATTATAATGCATTGTATAGGTGGGCATTATACGGAATTAGAGCTTAAAGTACACATTCTACTAAAATGTTGTTTTCTTTATCTTAAACTGTGAATTAAAAAAAGGAAAATCTTACCAAAAAATGCAATTCCGCATTTTGACAAGGCTGCTGTTATGGGTAAGATAACACCTGCTCCATTTTTTCTTAGCAAGGTGGTTAAAAATGAGAATATGTCTGTCCATGACTGATAAATTGCAGCTTTTAGCTCGTTATCTGAAATTAAAATACACATATAAATATTATTATAAAAGAAGAATACCTGCAATGACAACATTAAGGAATATTTGGGAAAAAATGTATGGCAAAAGCAAATAGCTGTATAAAAGCATAAAAGCCTTTACCACTTGTGTGATGTGCTAACGGCAATAAACAGTTTACAAACTAAAATGATTTCCATTATATAGGCAATACAGTGCACCATTTAGTTACATAGATCATAGAAATGTACCCATGAACAGGCTTCATGAAAGACTGAACGAACAGCAATGATCAGAACACAATTTTCTATTCCAAAAACCACCAAGTGTGGTTTAATAATGAGCAATATAAAATAGAAGAGTGATGGCGGATAATGAGCACATGGTCCGTCTAGTCTGGCTTTATACTTTTTATTGTTACTTTAGGATAGATGAGATGATTTTTGCACTCACTATAAAATCTCTCTTGTAGTTTTCATTGGGGGACAAAGGAAACCATGTCGTCACTAGGAAGCATGACACGAAGGAAAAATATTGGCTCCACCTATGCAGGCTATACCCGGCCTACAGACACTGAGCCAAGTCATTGTCTCTCTCTATGTTGTAGCATATCACAATTGACTGATGCAATGGCTTCTGTGATGTGTACCCACAGATCATACATGGTGGGTGGAAAGGGTGGCATGCAGACTCTATCTTTAACAGTACCCCAGAGGAAAAAAAATTACAAGGCATAAGGTCCGGGGAACATGGAGGCCAAGGAAGAAGTTTGCTATTGTTCGGACCTGCATGGCCAATCCATCTCTTTGGTAGTCGCCTATTGAGCTCACTTCTGACTTAATTGTGAAAAGAGGGAGGGTCCCGTCCTGTTCATGGAGGAAATCTGGAACTGCTGGAGCAGGAACCATATCTGTAGCATGTCCAAATATGAAATCCCTGCCTTTGATTGCTTCCTGATTGAAATATTGGGAGATTGCACACTTTCCTACCAGTTAAAGCATAAAACACATTCACCTTGGGGGGAGTCGCACATATGCTCTATGTAGGCATGTGGACTTCTCCTCCTTCAGATTCTCACACTACGTTTGTTAACACTGCCCAAATGGTAGATGGTGACTTCATCTCTAAAGACTGGAGATTCCATAAAACCATCAGTTTCCATTAGAGTTTTAATGATCTTGAGGCCTTATTGGATGAACAACTGCCTGATTCTCAGGGTAAGCTTCCTAAGGGCTTACTCGGCAAAACGAAAAAATCCCCCATACCTCCACTTATTCTAACATTGATCTTTTTGTTAAATTAGTTAGTAGGGTTTTTTCAGAAAATTCCCCAAACTATAGCAATGGATAACCTCTCTCCATCACATAGACGGTTGTTACAAGAGAAAAATGAAAGATGGGGTTTTAAGAGCTCAGACAAAGGTGGAAATGTAGTTCTTTTGACTTCAGCTATGTATGAGAGGGAAGCTAAAAGGTAACTAGGTGATAAAAAAGGGATAAATACAGATGGTTCACCTTTAATCCTCTATCTAAATTTAGGATGGAATTGTAAAATAATAATCTGTATTGCCGTGGAGCAGGGCATCATCACACAGAATGAAGCCAATTGCTTGATCTTGGACAATCCAACAATACCACTTTTATACCTCTTACCGAAAATACATAAAGACACTACGAATCCTCTTGGACGACTTATTGTTTCAGGTATAAATATCATCTGTGAACCCATAGGATGATTAGTTGAATATACCTTGACACCAATAGTTGAATCATTGCCTTCTTTTCTGAAAGATACTATGGACATTTTGAAGAAAATGGATGATCTTCAACTAGATGATGATATTTTGTTTGTGATGTAGAATCTCTCTGTACGTCAATTAAACACGATCAAGAATTACGAGCTGTGGGATTCTTTTTCGCGTTGTCTGGAGTAGATACAGCTTTTGGAGAGTTCATTCTCAAATTATTGGAATTCATTTTAACCCATAATTTGTTTTTATATGATGATGCCCTTTTTTCTACAGCTCCAGGGCACAGCTATGGGGGCACCCTGTGTTCCCTCGTATGCTAATTTGTTCCTGGGGCTGTGGGAGAGAGGTATATTTTTTTGATGACCCTACACCTCTGTCAGAGAAAGTCCAAATGTGGACTAGATATATTCTGTCCATTTGGCAGGGGCTGGTTTAGTGTCCTTGATGACTTCATGACCACTCTTAATGATAATGATTTCAACATTAAATTGACATATAGACATGGAAGACAGAATATCGAATTTTTGGATGTTCTTTTTTGCACCAATGAAAGTGGGTTCATTAAATCTGACATTTTTAGAAGACCAACAGCAATAAATACCATATTGCATACTAATTTATGCCACCCAGGTCAATGCCGCCATGAGGCTATGACATCACATAAAGTCATGGTAAGATTGAAATCTGTATTCTTGATCATTCATGGCTCCAGAGCTGCTCATAACCTGACCGCGCAAATCAGTTATTGTCATTTTTTTTACAATATGTATAACGGACATTCTTGACTCATCCATTTGTTGACCATGAGAGTAACTTGCTGGAGATAAATATCCTTCTATAATCAAAGTGAAAACTACTAATCTACAAAAAATCTAGTTATTCCCAGCATAAAATCGTCCAAAAGTAAACTGAATCTCCAGCTCCTAGGAAAATTAAAGATTTGTTTTCCTTTCAGCCTTACGGCATCAGTCAACATGTGGATTTATATCTCCATCACGAACTTCCTCTACTGGCTATTCCTCATCTGAGACAGCAGAACAAAGCCCTTCTTCCAAAGAGGTCACTAAAAGAGGTATTCCGGGCTCCCTACTGGCATCTCTCAACTCTTAAGGCCCTTCTTCTAAAAAAGGAACTCATTCTACCACTGCGGATGCAGGAGATGCTCTCCTGTAATTTGCAAATGATATCCAGGTACGGATAATCCTTTAACCATTAAAGGTTCATTTAGGCACAACAAATATCACTCAAAATCCGTTATAAGGATCAAAAGCGAGTGATGGTTTTGCTTTAAAAGACGTTTTAACCTAAAGAAAATGTTAGAAAATGGACGTAGCTGCCGGGCATTTCAGTTGTTATTATCATTGTGTAGCATTTGCATTAAACGTTAAATAAACGATAATTGAGTGATAGTTTGTTTGAAGGCTTGTGCATTAGTGAAGAGAAAAAAAATGAGCTTCTTTGTATTGGCTCGTGAAAATCATTAGTGCGCTTATCTTGTCTTTAAAAAACCTAGCTGTTTAGCAGTGACCTTAGAAATGTGAGCCCTGCCAAATGATTAAACACTCCCCTCAAATCGCTGAACGAATGTCATTTACACCAAGCGAAAAGCAAACTGCCGAACGATGGATTTTAAGCGGACTGAAAGACAACAATGAACGAATAGGTAACAAAAAATGTATGATAGGCGTGTGTTTACACACGATTATCGCTCAAAAGATGGCTTTTGAGTGATCGTTGTGTCTAAATGGACCTAAATACATTGAAGGAGCTGCTATTTTCTCTTCAAAAGGACATTTCTTAAGATATGCAAAAAAATTCTAATCATCTTAAATCGAATAATGACCACCTTGCCACACGTACAACCCATGATGAACAAAAAAATGGGCGATATCTCCACTGTGCACAATGAGTTCGTAGATGCTCACAATGCATTGGAAGAAGAGATCACCCGTCTACATGAAAAAGTTAGAGACCTTGAAGATAGATCACAAAGAAACATAATAATAATCTTTATTTGTGTAGCGCTAACTTATTCCACAACGCTTCATCACAAAATTCAGTCGGATTCTGGAATCTGAAAGAGTTGAAGTAGGTATTGAGGAAGGTCAGCAGGGCATACAAACATTACTTCCATCCCTATCTCCACTGGAATAGATCACTGATAGAGCACTCAGAATTCCGAAAGCTAGCTCTGTCTAAGAGACTGCTCCATGGGACATCCTAGCTCTAATCCATTTTTCTAACTGAAAGAAGGCAAAGATGATCTTTACCAGACCCACATAATGCAATACTGTTGTTCCCAGGTCTCTCTCCAGCAACTTTGCAACTTCAAAGACAATTCTCATCAGTTACCTCGACTTGTGCTGTGTGATGCCAACATTAAATATAAATGGGGCTTTCCTACTAAGCTTCTCATGTCAAGAAGCTAAGCTACATTAAACACGTTATACTACGTGTCCACGACTCTGTCCGCAATGAAGTCAGTGCAGCTTTGTTTATTTATACATCATGCCTATTACTATTTCTTCGCTAAATGTTAAAGGCTTGAACAGTACTTTTAAAATGCAGTTCACTATGGTGTGAGGCCCTCAAGCTGTATGTCGACATACTCTTTGCTCAAGAAATGCATTTTAAAAGAAACACCCTAAATGCTCTCATTCTAAATTCCTGCAGCTTTTTTTTTTTTTAATTCAAACTTTGACAGGGTAAAAAAGGGGTATTAATTGCAATCAGTAATTTGGTATAATTTTCGTAGCAGGACTTATATGTAAATCCTTTAGGTTATTTCATAATTCTTCTCTGCAAGATTAATAATGCCCTTTCACTTTAGTGAATGTATATTTCCCGTATAAGCAGCAAGTTTTTTTTTTAAGTTTTGAAAGAAACTGCTAAGATACGAAAGGGCACTTTGATAATTGGAGTGACTTCAATTCCGTTATGGATCTGATGCTAGATTCCATGTCTGGATCTAGAGTACCTCCCCTTATAGTCTCGTTTTTGCAGAGAGAGGAACTTTATCATGTTTGGCTCAGACTTCATGGCCATGAGACAGACTATACCTTTATTTAGCTTTGCCTCATTTTTTCTATTCAAGAATTGATTTGTTTCTCTTGGATGCGAGAGAATTGAGGAACGTTATATGGACTGAGATCGGAACCATCATCTGGTCAAATCATGTCCTAGTGGCTTTATCAGGAATAAAAGTTTCTCTATTCCCTATTCTCCTTTCTTGTCTTGGAGATTTAATGAATATATTCTTTCCCACCCAGAACAAGAATCTAACTTGAAAACCGAATTAGAAATTTTTTTTTACCACTAACTCAGTCAGTTTCCAGCGTCTTCTCAATGTGGAATGCCCACAAGGCCTATATGAGAGGTTTATGTCTAAAATAATGTTCTAGGGCTAAAAGACAGAGGAAGAATTAACTTCTTTTACCTTTCAAATTCGTACCATTGACTTCCTAAATTATGCTAATCCCACATCTCAAAGAACGGAAAAGATACTTAGACTGTGGGCCAAGCTTCAGAGTCTTTTGGTGGTAAAACAAAATATTGTTTTACAAAAAATGAATATGCAATTTTAGGCACATGAAAACCATACTGGGGCACTATTGGCCAAATAACTTCAAAACCCTAAATCTAAGAGAAGATACAAATACGCATCAACCCCAAATGAAAAATATTTCACATTTTCTCCAGATTAATCTCCTGTGCCTGTTACCCGACCAATAAGCCTCTCTCTCTACAGCCATCTCTAGGTCTGAAGTTCTAAAAAACAAAATGTTAAAACCTCTCAAATCTCCACGCCCATATGGCTTTTCTAATGGTTATTATAAAAAATACTCTTTCCTTTTGGCTCCCTATCTGGTGAGTGTTTAAGGAGGCAATGGATAAGGATTCCTTTCCCTCAGAAATGTTAGAGACCCTTATTGTCACTTTACCCAAACCTACCAAAGAAACTACTTAACCCCTTAACGACCGGGCCATAGTCTTTTTACGTCCTGTCCAAGTGGGCTTTATCCTCTGAGGACGTAAAAACATGCAACCTACAGAGAATAAAGCCCCGTGGGCTATGGACGTGACAGGTAGCTGACAGCATGGAGCTGTTAGCCCGGGCTGTGCCCCCCCCCCCCCCCCGGCATTGCGATCGGCGCTATCCAACGGATAGCGCCGATCGCAAGAAAGTAAATAAAAGTGCCTAAAAAGTTAAAAGTTTCAGCTGCCCTGATGGATCGGATTCATCAGGGCAGCTGAAATTACTCACCCGGGTCCGCCGCACTGCTCCCCGCTGCTCCGGGCCCCGAAGCCAGTCTTCTGCGCATCGCGCCAGGCGGCATTACGTCAGCCGCATGCGCAGAAGGCCCGGAGCCGCGGGAGATTTAAAATCTCCTGGCTCCCGGCTCTCCTGTAGGTAGCCGGGAGGCAGGAGATGTCAGCGGGGACCGCAGTGAGCGGTTCCCGGTACCGCGATCGCCGTTACCCAATGGATAACGGCGATCGCGGAAAAGTGCAAAAATGTTTTTAAAAAAGTAAAGTTTCACCTCCCATCATGGATCGGATCCATGAGGGGAGGTGAAAATACTCACCTCAGGTCCGCCGATGTCCCCGGTGTTCCGGGACCCAAAGTCCCCCTCTGCGCATGCGCGCCCGATGATTGACATCGGGCGCATGCAAAGAGGGGCTCGAGCCCCGGGAAATTCAAAATCCCTCTGCTCCTGGCTGCCATGTGTAGCCAGGAGCAGAGGGATGTCACTGGGGACATGATCACTGTCATCCAATGGTTGACAGTGATCATGTAAAGTTAAAAAAAGTGTAAAAAAGTTAAAAAAAAAAAAGTTAAAAAAAAGTTTTTAAAAAAGTTTAAAAAGCGTACGTTTCATCTTCCCTTACGGATCATATCCGTAAGGGAGGATGAAAGTACGTACATAAGGCCCCCAGATTTATCTGCGGACCTTACCCCAGCTTCTGCGCACACGCCCATCGCCAAAATGGCGGACGCATGCGCAAAAGCTGTGGATTGCCAGGATAATTGAAATTCTCCTTGCTCCTGGCTACAAAACTGAGCCAAGAGCCTGGAGATTTCATGGGGGGGCCCGCAGTGAGCGGTTCCTGATCACGTGTTTGAAGTTATCCAATGGATAATGGCGATCACGTAACAGTTTTTTAAAAAAATTGAAGTTTCATCTTCCCTCACCGATGTGATCGGTGAGAGGAGATGAAACTTTTTACCGGAGGCCTCCGTATTTGCACCCCGACGCGATCTTCCTCCGTGAACTTTCCCGGATTCTGCACATGTGACTGCCAGCAAAATACCGGACACATGCGCAGGAGTCGGGGAGCCCAGGAAACTTAAAATCTCCTTGCTCTCAGTGACCAACGGTCGCTGAGAGCATGGAGCAGTGACAGGTGGCCTCGTTGAGCGGTCCCTGGTCACGTGATAAAAAGGGAGCGATCTACCTTAGGTCGGTCTCACATGACCGGATAGAAATTACGGATTCCGCATGCGTCTGATCTGCGCTAATACGCAGATCAATCGCATTGGATTACACAATTCCGCTCACATTAGCGGGTTGGAATTGTGTAATCCACTCGCAGAAAAGAGAACGTAGCAGGTTCTATTTTACCACGGATATCCGCAACATAGAGCCTATTGTGCTCCATGGTCGCGGATATACCCGCTGCCCATACGCAACTACTAGATAAATTCGTTAAGGGGTCTAGTTTTCAAAATGGGGTCATTTGTGGGGGTTCTCTATGGTTTTGGGCGCTCAAGAACTCTACAAGTGGGCAATGGGGCCTAAAAGGACTTCAAGCAAAATCTATGTTCTGAAAGCCACTGACTACTCCTTTCATTTTGGGCCCTGTTGTGCATCCAGACATAAGATTAGGGCCACAATGGGTATGTCTCTGAACACGGGACAAACAGGGGTATCCATATTTGGGTGCAAGTCTTCATTCATATGTGTGCTGTACAAAAAAAGCTGTTTTTAAAATGACAGAATTGCCCAAAAAACGAAAATCACAATTTTTTCCTTTTGCTTGGCTTGAATTCATTCAAAAACTGTTGGGTCAAAATATGCAGTACACCCCTAGATAAATTCCTTAAGGGGTCTAGTTTTCAAAATGGGGTAATTTGTGGGGGTATTCTATGGTTTTGGGCGCTCAAGAACTCTACATGTGTGCTATGGGGTCTAAAAGGACTTCAAGCAAAATTTCTGTTTTAAAAGACACTGACTACTCCTTTCATTTTGGGCCCCGTTGTGGACTCAGATATAACATTAGGGCCACAATAGGTATATTTATGAACACGGGAGAAACAGGGGTATCCATTTTGGGGTGTAAACCCTCATTTTCATGTAAAGTATAAAAAAAAAAATATGTCTTTAAAATGATAGATTTGCAAAAATATGAAATTTTACTTTTTCTCCTCTAAATTGAATTAATTCCTGAAAAAAAAACTGTGGGGTCAAAATACTCATGACACCCCTCGGTGAATACACTAAGGGGTGTAGTTTTTAAAATGGGGTCATTTGTGGGGGTATCTATTATTCTGACACTCATGAGCCTTTCCAATCTTGGCTTGGTGTAGGAAAACAAAGTATTCCTCAAAATGCTAAAAAGTAATGTTAAATTTGTACGTCTCCTAAATGTTTAAATGTGCGCCCAAAATAAAGTAAACGGGTGGAAATATAAATCTTAGCAAAAATTTCTATATTATGTTTGCACATATTTAAGATATTCCAGTTGGAAATGTGAAAAAATGACGATTTTTTCAAAATTTTCCCAATTTTGGCGCTTTTAATAAATAAACACAAAGTCTATCGGTCTATTTTTTCCGCCTAAATGAAGTACAACATGTGGTGAAAAAACAATGTCAGAATCGCTTGGATATGCAAAACCTTTCTGGTGTTTTTCCATGTTAAAGTGACACATGTCAGATTTGCAAAATTTGGCCTGGTCATTAAGGCGCAAACAGGCTTGGTCACTAAAGGGGTTAACCTGCTAATTTTCGTCCTATTACCCTATTGAATACTGATGTAAAAATGTATGCCAAGATCCTCAGCATCTGACTCTTTTCTATTCTTCCAATGTTGGTTGCAGCAGATCAAGTATGTTTTGTCCCACAGAGACAGGCTCCCGATGGAACCTGACGGTGCCTGAATCTCATTAAGACTGCTGAACTTGGTTGTATAATCTTATTTGGCGTTTGCGCGGATTCACTGGGGTTATTTAGAGGCTACCTTAGGAAAATTTGGTTTCTCTGGTCCCATGAAATCTGTGATCTTGTCATTATATTCTGCACAAATCGGCATGTTTTTTTTTAACTGGGTGCATTTCCTCTTTATTTACAATTTCTAACAATAGTTGACAGGGCCGCCCTCTCTCACCCCTTATTTTTGCCCTTCTTACAGAACCTCTAGCTGAACACATTAAAACTGATATCAAAGGAACTGAATTAGGACATCAGAAACAAAGTAGGACTATAGGCTTGTGCCGTCCTTGGATGGCAAGGGAGACAAAATGGTTGGTTTTGATTTGGTCTGTTCAACGCCTACTTCTATGTTTCTTTTTCCTTTCTATGGTACTCAGTGATGGCGGACACTCCTACTCCTATTGTTATTTTTAACCTTTACTCACTATCTTTTTGTACACTCATACAATTATTTTAAATACATTCGTTATCTATAACACCCGTTGTTCCCATACTGTGATGTGTCTACCGAATCTTTGCTTCAAACCAGGGCTGTTAACACAACAAAACGAAGAGGTAATTATTGCAAAATTATTTCAATAAATAAATATTCAAATAAAAAAAAAACTACATACCAATGTAGCCAAGTTTAACATGACTTTAAATGTCACGATAACTTTCTGTGCAACGGTTTACTTGCCCTCTCAATCGCTTTATAATGAGCTTTGTGGTGTCTTAAGATGTAACAATAGCTTTTTAATGCCTTAATAGAACTTGTCGCAGAATGTGTCACATTAAATTTGGTAACATTGAAAATGCTGTAATTGTATTGACTTGCAGAATAAATTTAACATGTCAATCATACCACAGAGTGAACACTGTAATGAAATACTACTTTCTGTTCCTCCCGCCTCTCAAAAAATAGTAATAGTGATCAAAAAGCCACATGTACCTGAAAATGGTACCAGTGAAAATCAGTTCGCTCTGCAAAAAATCCCTTACGCAGCTGTTTACGTGAAAAATAAATATCCTACTGCGCTCACAATATGGCAATGCAGAAAAAAAAGCTTTAAAGTGATTTTTTTTGTGCAAAAGTAGTTGACCCCCGCCCCCCCAAAAAAAGCCATAGAAATTTGGTATTGCTGTAATCGTACACACCATAAATAACACTCTGATAGCTAAATCGAATAATTCAATTTCTCTGCTCCAAAAATGGAACAGACAAAATTTTGACTAAAGGTCATAACGCAGGTGTGATTCCACCCTTACATATTTAAGAGAATAATTCTGAAACAAATGTCAAAGATCTCCATCAGGCACGATCAAAATGTAAATACGCTATCCTGACCATAACATATTATTGGCTGCAAACCTATAATTCAGATCTTACCAGTAATTAGTGTTACCTTCAGAAGAAGCAACAGGGAAAACTAATGCCGTGAAGTCAGGGGAAAAGGAAGCGTAAGGTGGATTGCTCAGGCACACACTTACTACACTCCGCTAGCCAAAACATACTGCAAACTCCAGAGGGTAATGTTCGGAAAAATTTTACACACATATTTTGTCTTAAAAAAATCAATTAACTCAATGATTCCTTTTGCTGAACATTGCTGAGTTACCATTAATTTTTGTTCAACCGCACTTAGTAGAGTGAAGAAAACAAACTTAGCAATTTGAATAAAATCGTAGAGTAAGTACAATTGCAGGAAGACTTAATGGTGCATTACAGAAGGCTTTATATTACAATTACATTTGAGCTAGGAAGATATTACATTAGAAGGATAGGGGGAAGCATTAAGGTAAAGGCTAGTTTAAAAGAATGTATTTAATATAAGCTTGAATTGCCTGGTTCACCATTTAATGTTCCATAGTAAGAGTCATATATGCTGACTATCTTCATGTAAGCCATAACTGACAAGTGTGGAATTAGGGTTCAAATTCCTATCTGCAAGAACGGTCCTCATGCATAAAACCTATAACAAAATGCGTCAATGTTGTCCACGTAAGGCTATGTTCACATGTGAGTCAGAGGCTCATCACAATATAGCGCGGCATGCTGTGCTACATTATCCTATCAAATGCTGGAGTTCATGATGGAAACCCATGATTGACTCCACTACAGTTAATAGGGTTCATCACGTATTCATGTCCATCATGTAGCGGATCAGTTACTTCAGTTATTTTTGTTGTCTAGGTCCTATGATGAAGTTGAAGAATGGAAATGAAAAGTGCTGGTGTGAACCCCAACTAAGCCAAGTCAGACCTGTTCTTTAAAGCATACCCACACTTTCAGATGGCTTTTCAGAATAAGTGGTTGGCTGTGTAAGTGAGGAGTAGCAGTATTTCTGGCTATTATATGACTTGCATCCTGTATTTTTTACCAATTTTGCCCTTCGCAGGCTGCAGCTCTAACATTTAATACTCTATGAGCTGGTGGTACAAGGAGGAAAAAGAAAGTAGATTCTACTGCCTAGCTTTCTGCAGCGTACACGCTTAAACAACAGCATCATGGAGGACACTAGAATAGTACCGAGTAGTGTTGATGTGAGGCATGTAGCAGTTAGCTGTTGCAGCCATGTCTGTGTGAGGATCTGCTTCTCCCTCCCTCTATTCTCCATTTACATCTATGGGTAACTTGAGTCATCACCCCACTTCACTTCCTGTCTTCAGTGTCTCTGTTACTAAAGGCAGACTTCACTTGACAACAGGCAGTGGACTGCAAGTTAGAAGCAAGTAAAATTCCTAGTAGCCAGCAATTAAGAGAGAGATTTATCAGCACAAAACGTCATTATAAAGTGATCTGCGCTTTGGCTAGTGATCACATTTGCCATCGTATTAACATAGGTTGTCTCAAAGTTCACTAACCATGTACTAACAAAATCTGTTTTGGAAGAATAAAGCTTGAATCTAATTAGTTCATAAGCATAAGGCATCCTGTTAGAACTGGTTAATACATGAAGCCCAAAGTACAGTAGTTCTAAAATGTCCTCCATTCTAACATATTTACTTCCATATATCCTTTTTGTGAAAACAAATTTTCTCAATAAGATGTTAATTGAACAAGGAAATACACAGATCAACCTATGAATTGTTAGGATCTTTACTGCTGGTTTACTTATCAATGTTGGGAGCTATATGGATCTTTTGGATACACTGATCACCATTCACCAGCATGCATAGTACATTAATGTCAATTAACAAGCCCGAATCCCTTTAAAAGACTGAAATACTATAAATTCAAGAAAATGATACATACCAAACACTCTCTTATGTTGTATAAACAGCAAGGAGAACAAAGTTGTCAACAACAACCATATGTCATCTTCTGTCAGCAAACTAGCACTGACTAGCACGCATGACTGCAGAAATCTGGACAATGCAGACAGATACTGAAGCAGGAGAAGCACCTGTTGTAATTTAAAAAATAACACAATTAGGCAAGAATGTTAAAAAAAAACTATTACAAAAAATGATATAAAAAAAAGAACTAAGCATTTTTAAGCCTAACTTAATTTGGTTCCCAAAAACAAGAATAGGTTAAAAAAAAAAAAATGGTTTGGTAAAATGTACCCACCCTTGAGATGCAGTGGCACTTTAATTCAACTATTTAAAAAAAACTATCTACATTTGCCAGGAAAGTCATTGACTGTGTACCGTTCATGAAGTCGAATTTGTCAAGTGAACACCCAGCAGCTGTAATGGAGAATCTAGCGACTGATTAGGCAGCAGACAGGAATCACAAGCAGTCATCAGTAAATACATGGTTTCTTCTGGGTTTGAGGACTTTGCTTTTACACAGGAACGATAGTCGTTCAGTGAATGGAGGCGAAGCGGCTGGCGATCTCTTCCGGTAGCCCACCTCCATTCACTGTGAGCAAGCAGTCATTCATAGCTTACCGAGTGAGAAATTGTTCATTAGTCGTATTGTTTCAGTGAGCTCAAACAAAGCGACTAGCAAGTAATGAGCGATTTCCTGCTCAGTATCTTGTAATGTCCCATTTTAACACAGGCCGACTATCCACCAAAATCTCTTGTTTGAGCGAATTTTCGGCCAATAGTAGGCTTGTGTGAAAGACCCTAACACTGTAAAGGTCAAGTTAAACTTTGCTACATCTGTAATACCAATGTGTACGGGTCCATTCGCATATGTCTCCTGCATATTACGCACGTATTTTCAGGCGCGTAATACGTGGTGCTAAAAGCCTAGAGATTTCTATTGGGCTACTCGCACCTGTGTTTTTTTATATGCATGGAAAAAACGCAGCATGTCCTACTTTGGTGTATGATAGGCACCAATATAGGCAATGGGGATTTAACATGCACAACAAATATCCATCAACATATATATTTCCCGTGTCTTGCGTATTTTACGTGCATAATACACGGACACATATGAGCCCTTAGAAACACAGTATACTTTGTACAAGACACTGCAGCTTCTCTAGCAGAGATCTGCGCAGACCAGGTAATGCCACCAATTCCAAACTAATATGGTCAACTACCTTGTCCTCTAGAGAGCTAAAGGGTTCAATGCAGTTCCATTAAGTAGCACTAACAGTGTTAGCCTATGTGTGGAAGGAGAACTGACCTGTGACTTTACAATTCTAACTCTTGCACGACCTTCAGGGGTGAATGAAGTCTTGAGATCAGTGAAACATCCTTCTAGCACTGCTGGCTTTATGAGACTGTAAATGAGAGGACACAAAGGAAAATCAGGAGCTTTTTCTACATGGTCAGATTACATTACACAGCAGATGCAGCAAGGACACACTGAAATATTCAAAGAATTGCTGTCCTGGGCTCTATCATTTCAGTTCCGCTCATGCAATAAAAGCATAATGACATATGCACATTTGTGCTCGCAGAGAAGCTCCACATTAAACTAGAACAACACGATCTGTAAACGTGGAACTTCATGAAAAGGAAAAAATAATGGCTATAAAAAAAAGGGAATTTTTTTTTTATAAAGACACCATTTAATGCTTTTACATATAAACAAATGGATCCATACATTGATATCTACGGAGAAGTTCAATGTAAATGGACCATATTCCTTCCAGTGCTAGCTGCACTACAACAGAAAAAAAAGTTATACTCATCGATGCTGGCGCTGCTTTCCGGGGCTCTGGGCACTTCTTAGAGGATCTTTTGCCAGTGACAGGGTTTAAAGACCCCACCTCCAGCAAGAGATTGATCTGATTGGCTAATCCAGTGCTAATCACAGCCAGCACTGGATGCACCAATCACAGCTATTCAATGAATGAATGGCTAGCGACTCAGTCAATCAGAGCAATCTCTTGCTGGAGGCGTGAACTTGAAACCCTGTTGCCAGCAAGAGATGCTCTGCAGGCACAGACAAGTGCCTGGAAGCCTGCAGGGACGGCGCCTACTAGGTGAGTATTTGATTTTTTTTTTTTTAGGTTCCTTGGCTGCGTTATCAGCTGTGCTGAAAATGCAGCCATGACGCTGGCATAACGCATGCCAGTGCTCCTGAAATCACAGTAAACGCAGCGTTAAGAAACACTGCGTTTACTGCAAACGCCGGTGTGAGGGAGGCCTTAACCCCTTAGTGAGGAGGCCTGTTTGCACCTTAATGACCAACTCATTTTTCTGTTTTTTTCATCATTACATTACTAGAACCATAACTTTTACATTTTTCCATCGACATTGCGGGACAAGTTGTGTTTTTATGGCATCATTTTTGGGTACCTAAAAAAGAAACTCTGCCATTTGTTTTTTGGGATTAATTTTTACAGCATTTAGTGATAAATGTCATAATTATATTCTGTGGGTCCGCATGATTCTGTTGATACCAAGTTTATATACAGTTTTTTAATGTTTTGCAGCTTCTGAGTGCAATTTTTTTTCCTTCTATTTTTAAAGATTTGCTTTTGTGTTGCCGCATTCCAAGAGCCAGAACATTTTTATTTCTTCATCAATGTACTTATTTTTACGGGATGAACTCTACTCTTCATCTATCCAATTTTTGGGAAAATATAACACTATATTCCCCTTTTTTCTAGAGCCAAGATTAACAAAATCTGCAATTCTGGCATGTTTTTTAATTTTATATTTAACGGTCTTCACCGTGGAGTATAAATAATATGGTCAATTAATTCTGCAGGCCAGTACGATTATGTCAATACCAAATTTATATAGGTTTTTTTTTCAACTTTTTTAAATGTTTTTTTTAAAATATATTTTTTGTTTATTGCTGCATTCAAAGACCAATTACATTTTTTTTTTATCAATGGTGTTGTGTAAGAGATTTTTGTTTTTGTGACGCGAGTTGTAATTTTTAATGGTACCGTTTGTTGATCCATAAGATGTTTTGATCCCTTTCTATTCTGCTTTTTGTAAGGGGAGATAGGCAAAATTAGCTATCTTTGCAATGTTTTTTGTATCTTTTTTTCCCATGATGTGGGGGTTAAATAGTGTACTAACTTTTTTCTCTGGGTCATATGAATGCAGCGATACCACAAGTGATTTTTTTTTTATTTCTATACTTTTTTTTTTGTCCCACTAGTGAACCTGAATATCACTATAATTTTATCATGCTTCAGTATAGCAGTGTATTAGAAAGCCCATGAAGCTAAGCCAGAGGCTGAACCTCATAGGCCACAGTAGCTAACTGACCCAGAGGCCATATTCAAGCGTCCGGGTGCCATAGCAATCCATTGGGACCCCATCATCCCATCGCGGGGATCTGGTGGGTGACAATGGGAGCCCCCTCCCTCTGTCAGTGTTCTACATGCCATAGTTGCAAAGAATGCGTCATGCAAAAGGTTAAGCAACGGTGATCCATGGTTTTTTCCATCCCTACTGTTAGAGTAGGTGCCTGAGTGTCATCTGACAACCGAGGGACACCCTTGCCAGGCTTTTGATCCAGCCACTGTCAAATAAAGCCCCTTAATGGCTGCTGTCAAGACCTATGGGCGGTTGTTATAGGGTTAAAGAGCCACTCTGGTGACATTTTTTCTCATTCATTACGTAATTAGCCACCAGTATAAATAATTTGGCTAGTATTACCTCAGTTAGTTATTCCTTTCTATATTAGTACTCCCGGCCTCATCCTCCTCCTTAGGTGATCGTGTGATCTTATTCTGACTACCTGAGATTTGATAGGCTTTATGTTCCTCTCAAATAGTGAGTTCTTCAGTCTGCATAATACTTGTGATGGAGCCTACCACCCTAGTTCTTTAGAGGGGGGCATAGGAAGTCCTATCACGATTACTGCTAATGAATAAAGACTCCTGCCAACCCAGTTATCATGAAGGAGATAACAGTTCAGCCTCCTGACTGTGTATTTATGGTCTGCAGCTTATTTTGGTGAATATAGAAGGTAATGATAGTTTCAGTGTCCTCCCAGCAGGCAGAGATGGTACAGGCTCTAGCTGCTCATGAGATGCTGTGTTGATGCATCATGAGATTGATAGCCCAGAATAGTGAAAGAGAAAGCAGGGACAAATCTCAACATCAAGATTGTGTCTGATAAGCATCGGACTGGAGGCTGTACTGCATAGAAGTGAGTGCAATACATATAGGAGAGTCACTAATAAATCAAAGGTTTGGATAAATTTCATTCACTTATGTTGGGATTACACAGAACTATTACTTGAATGGTCGTTGAAAATAGTCACTACAGCGTGTTGTTTGTGTACAAACAACTGTTCATGTGTTTTTACCCAGAGCGAATGTTCTTCATGTTTGTGGTTGCTGAAGCACACACCTTCCTGCAAAGTTTATTGGCTGGTGCTTGAAATACTAAAGACTGCCTATTTACAGCAGAGGATAACTAATCAACCAGCGGCTAACTTTATGTGAAGCGAAGGGACTAGAGAACGAATTATTGCTCATCACCCTGGTCGCTGCCATGTTTACATGGAACGACTATCGCTTAGTCACTCGATTAAGTGATTATTCAAACGTTAGTTGTTCCGTGTAAAGCTACCCTTAAAGAGGGCCTGACATTGGGTAGAATCAGCAGGACTCCTTGCATGGCCCTGCAGTGGTGACCCCGCTATCTCTCTTCCCATTTGTCTCCATATTTGCCTTCCTTCACCAGGATGGGCTCTTCTTAGGTCCAGCTCCTTGTGTGCTCAAAGTGTCAAGTGGGCACTCTCCACCACGCTCACTCTCAATGGGTGACATTGAACTTAATTGACAGTCTGTCACCCATTGCCAGTGTGCGGTGGGGACCGCCCACTTGACACATTGCACATCCCACAGTGAAAAGGATAAAAAGAGCATATGAAAAATGGGACCACAGTCAGTGGGACTTCAGCCATCAAGCCAGCCCTGCTGATTCTATCCAGTGATAGGTTCTCTTTAAATGAGCGTTTGCTGGGATATTGCATGACCATTTTTTTTTTATTATTCTGTAACCCTCAACTCTAAGAATCAAAAAACTGCAGTGCTAAAAAGCAGCATGCTTTCAAAGATCTTTCAAAGTTTTCTTTGTACAGGTTCAAAACTGATCCAACTTTGTGCAGAAATGGTAATCAGTCCCAAGAGCAGAGAGACCATTTGGACAATCAGACACTATAAAATGTATAGCACAGCCAGACTGCTGTCATGTAACTCTGTGGGGAACAAAAGCAGTTAATAAAAAGCTCTAACATCTATCTTTAAAGCTATAGAATTACTGTCAAAATTCTCCTCCACCTCACCGTGCTCTGACGTGATGACTAGGTCACAGTGACAACGCAGGGCTATGATCTTTAATCCCTCTAGGTCATAGTGACTTTTTCTGATATGACATTTTGTCCAAAGGGATGTAAAGTCCCAGGGCAGCCATTAGATGATACGACCATATTGCATGAGAATACAATGATCATATCGTCACTGTAGCCTTATCACATCAAAGTGAGATGACTGGCAGAAGGAGATCAGCAAGACGTAAGGATATTACAAGTTTTTTCCCGCATTATTTTACAGGTTGGAAGGGCTTTTGTAATACTCGGCAAGTCCCAAAAAAATGTTTAAAGGAAAATGTCTTATAGGTAGGAAGGGGCCCATGATCCTTATTACCCAAATGGGACAAAGGACCCAGACAATGTTCAGCCTGCACATCAACTTGCATAGGGTTGTGCTAAGGTTCCCTAAAAAAGCAAATGCCTGTCAGGCAAGACATTTCCTATGTCTTGAGTATTCATTACAAACAGGTTGGTAGCGGTACATTGCAGGTAAAAACCTTGGAGACCTGATGAAGTCCCTGAAGTAAAACTCTCACCAATACGTTATGTATATCCTAATGATACAGCAAAACATTTTTATTGTGAGCAAACTTCTTTACTATAACAACTCCTCATCTCGATTCATAATGATTTGTAAGCGTGCTGTAAATGGCACCAGCTGTGACTAAGAGGGCAGAGGTGGGTACCGTGTTTCCTTGAAAATAAGACCCTGTTTTATATTAATTTTTACCCTAAAAGAAGCACAGGGTCTTATTTTTGGTGATGCCTTACTGATACTTATCTAGCAGGTGCGGTGCGGGTCCCTCCCGCTGGTCTAAGAAGTTCTGTAGCTTCCCCAGGCTTCCTGCACTCCTCGGCTGCTGACAGAACATCAATTCCTGATTGCAGTGTACATAAATCCAGCATCCAGGAAGTGATAGCCGTCATGTTCATTCAGCTGTGATTGGCTGAAAGCAACGCTGCTCTCAGCTAATGACAGCCATCACGTTGGTTTAGCAAGCACTACATTGATTGGCTGAGAACAGTGCTCGATGGCCAATCAGAGCCGTCGCTTCCTGAAGGCGGGATTTATGAACACTGCAACCAGGAAGTGATGTTCTGTCGGCAGCCAAGGAGTGCAGGAAGCCTGACGAAGCTACGGAACTTCGCAGACCAGCGGGAAGGACCCAGACTGCGTCTGCTAGGTAATGTAAGGGCAGAGAGAAAACATCAATTCTGCTTTTTTTTTAAAGATTTTAAATGGGTACCATCTTGGGGTACGCAGAACTTTTTTTAATCACTCTTATTGCATTTTTTAGTAGGCAAAATGAACAAAATAAGAATTTTGCTTGCGTTGTTTTAGGTGTTTATTTTACAGTTTTTGCAGCTCCTTCTGTGAACCCTTTGCATGCCACAAAGACCAAGGAGCAGGTTAGGAGCATGGATTGGTGTTCTCATCGATCCCTGCTGTCGCAGTGTGAGGCTGGCTATCAGTCACAGCCGGCTCCCGCTGTGGAATGGCGTAGGCTCACTTCTAAGCCCATGCCATCCACAGGACGTAAGATTACATCCTGTTGCATAAATTACCACCTTACGAGGACATACACTTATGTCCTGTGGCGTTAAAGCAACTCTCCAGTCCAGGACAAACAAAGATTGCTACTGCTTCCCTGACTTCCTGGTGCACACTGTGCATTAGTATGCATATAAAGTCTTAGACACTACACGCTGCTCTGATTGGCCACTGACGCTCATGTGAGCAGAACTGGCCAGTCAGAGCAGCATATAACATGTTAGACCACCAATGCACAGTGTGCATCAGGTAGACAGAGGATCGGTGCGCCCACCTTTGTCCAGGACCAGAGGGTCGCTTTAGGTATATCAGGAGACATATGAGAAAGACTATACATAAATAACATTTTCCTGAGGCAGTTCTGCATAAAACAAAAAGCTAAATGTTTTTCTTCTATTTGAAAATTTAAAAATAAAATCTTCATAAAATTAAAGAAACAGACTTCTTCCTCGTACCTAATTAGATCGGTCAGCAAATGCCTGTCAGACAAGGCATTTCCTATGTCCTGAGGATTCATTACAAGCAGGTTCTCCAATAAGCCACATACAGCTGTCAAGAGAGATGGCGTGACTAAGGATCGCTGGTCAGGCATGCACACAGAGGCGCAAATCTCCTCTGAGCTCAGAGATGCTGTTCTGGCTTTATTATTCTGACCTGCAGTGAAAAGACAAAAGGATAGATAATCCATGGTATAGTAAAACACGGACAAGTATTAAAACATTGACAAGTAATTCCTATTCATGACGCTGTAAACTCTGTGGTTCATGTTTTACTGGGCTCTGATATTTTCTAATTAAACATTTTGGTCTACATAATGTACGCTGAATGGAAATGTTGTAGATAGAAGTCTGCTCCTACTATCTACATATTTTGTGCAAGGCCCCACACAATGCGGCATAGTTATGATATCAGGTTGCATTACATTTGTGCTACTGTACATGTTAACAATTCTGGATACATTGTTGGTCACTGCTAGAGATGAGCGAGCATAATCGCTAAGGACAATTGCTTGAGCGAGCATTGTCCTTAGCGAGTATCTCCCCGCTCGGAAGAAAAGGTTCGGCTGCCGGAGCGGGTGACAGGTGAGTTGCGGCAGTGAGCAGGGGGGAGAGAAAGATCTCTCCTCCGTTCCTCCCCGCTCTCCCCCCGCAGCTCCCCGCCCGCAGCTGGCAGCCGAATCTTTTCTTCCGAGAGGGCAGGTACTCGCTAAGGGCAATGCTCGATTAACATGTCTCTACCTACTACCCCACAATGAGGATTGATTTCCAAGCTGCAGCGCAACTTCTTCATCTTGGATGCCCCTCCTTCAGCATATCATCAGTTAGATGGAACACATTCAATTCAGGGCAGGCTGGTCACTCTATCCTGTGTCTGTAGTAGGGTTTGGCAGCACCTCTCCTAGATGCATCTTTCACTTTTTTTTTTTAAACCTTGGCTCCTAGTCATCTAACTTAGGTGGTCCTAGACAGGATGTGTACTCCGACTACCTCTTGGCCCGTCTCTGGGTGAGGACCAATTAAAGGATTGAATTGCTTTGCCTGGGTTATACTGCATACAGAACAGTAAAGCAATGTTCTGTTGCAGCAATATAGAGACAATGCAGCCTAACTTCAACCCATTCTACCCCGTATAAGATGCACTAGCTCTATAGGATGAAAACGGAGAGAAGACAAAATTGATAAGTCCTCTTAAAAAAAGCACAAGACTATTACTAATTATAAGGCACATTGCTACACTCAGCGGGAGAGCTTTAAACTAGAATATGGAAGAGAAGTGAAAGGCCAGGTGAAAACATACGGCTAATGAATACAATTGAGAAGTTGCAATTAAAAGTGGAAAGAAAGAACAAACTTGATAGGCTGGCTGTATGACAATTAATGGACAGAACATACCAAGCTGGTGGTGGGGGGGGGGGGGGGGCACAATTCTATCATAAGTAGTGGACAGACAGACAAGCAAGCAGCTCCCTCTCTTATCCCCTCCAATAAAGCGTATGACAGTATTGGGCTATTTCATGTCAACTGGCCTAATGGTCCCCCCGCTCGACCTTCAATTTCGCTGACATTTTTACAGAATTTTGATACACAACCTGTATGAAGTTCTGCAAAGTTTCAGCTTGATGTATAGCTTGGTTGAGGCATTAGAGCCATTTGCGTAAAAGTGACTCTTCGCTCGTAGAGGTCGTTTCGAAAAATATCCAGGTTTGTATTGCCACTGCTCTTGATCCAAGCAAGCTAACTCACTGAAACTTAGCGCATGCGGTCAACGTTTTGCATAGAATTCAAAAGGCAGGGCTCCTTAATCATTATTTGATGCACCGTTGATCGACCTGCACCCTGGGGAAGATATACAAGTGATCTCCGGTGATATCTGCTGGAGGGGACTGCTCCCGCCTGCACTGATTGGGCAGGGAGAGGGAGGACTGTGCAGCTGCGGTATGTATGGCTGCACAGTTCTCCCGATGATCGGGCAGCGTGCTATATCAGCACACTGTTGGATCATTAAGGCATCAGTCAGGGGCCTCTGGATCCATCAGACCCCCCTTACCTCTGGGCCATATGGTGCAGACACATTTTAGCAAAATTTTATCTTGCTGAAAACGCTGCTTTACAGTCAGAAATATATGGTATTTACTTGGTTCCAAAGGCCTTCCATTATAACAAGAAATTCATTTGTCCTGGAAAGTGATAACTCCGCGCTACGAACTGCTACTATATGCACACCTTGATCCAGACCTTGATCAGCTACATTTTCCAAGATAGAAGAAGCACAGATTGGAACCATACGATCGGAGCTGCTTGTAGATGAAGTGAGAATCTGCAAACATAAAACAAGATCTGAATGCAAAATGAAGTAAGCAAGCTTAAAACAGTGCCCCTGGGTGCAACAATCTTAAATGCAAAATTCCATGTCATTAAAACCAAACAGTCTCTATGGGCAGGTGCATAAAACTTGCATTCCTCTTTATATGGTCTAGTAATATTCAGGAAAAGGTAATGCCAACATAAATGCCATTCTGGTTACATCAAGTTCTGTTTACCCTTAAAATGTTCAGCTCCAGTCTTTAAAACCTAAACACCTTGTTGGCCATCTATAAATTATACAAAGTCTTGCTGAAAAGAAAGCCTGACAAATATTGCTGGTTTGAAAGATCACTCTCTCCCACAGCGAAGTGCACCTTGGGCAATTCTGCTTCACACAATGCTGCCGTTAATGGAAAAGCAAAAATGCACCGCCATCTACAGAATAGAGGTGGTGTCCTTTCTAAGGATAGACATATTGCTTTAAGGCAATAAAGGGCATATCACAAAGTAATGTACTACATACAAATGTCATTCATAAGGAAGAAGAAGAAAATCCCATTCACCGTACGTCTGGATATCGGATCATCTGTATCATCATCCGTGGAAAAACTCATGCTGGTGAATATTATACAATTAAAATCATGCTGCGACTTTTAATTGCAGGCTGGGATTGACTTTCAATTTCATCAAACTCTTGAAGCTGAATTAATGGGAGTTATGATTGGCAATTAAGGGAGCCACAAAGGTGCGCAAGGAAAATAGAAAATCTATTTATTTTAGAAGCGTACATTTTTTTTTATAAACTACAGGAATGTATTGCTGGTTACAGTAACTGACATAAGGGGGCAGTGCGGCTAACACCACATTAGTACATCTGCCAATCCACAGTTATGTGACAGATAGAGCTGGCAGGCAAGGCTGCCTTCACCTCAATGTAACATCCTCAGATCATTGGAATCCCCTCCAAATATTGCAATCTTTAACTCGGCAGAAATGTCTTAATTAGCTGGATTATGGAAAAAAGGCATCAAGCAATTCAGGTCCAAGGATTTGGCATTCTACACGCAAGTCAAAGACCGGCATGTGTAAAATGAATACAATAGGCACATTTTTTCTCTCTCCCCCCGTTGGCTTCCTATCTGATGGCTGTTCATGCATGTTTACGGCTCTGTTCAGATCTATGTCAAAGCTTCCAATTCTAAAGAGATCCATGAGGCCGGCTTCACACTGACGAGAAAATCGTGCGATCTTAGCGTGATGCGAGAGTGAGAGAAAACACAGACTTATGAAACCAATGATTTTTAATGGTTTCCTTCACATTTGCAATGTTTTCACTCATGTGATGTTGCGCGGAAAAAAAAAATCGCCAGCATGGTCTATGTTTCTGAGCTTCACTTTTTTTATTAATCTCCCATGTTTCCCTATGGAGCCTCCTTTCTATTGCATCGCAAAGCACAAACTTTTGATTTTCGTGCGATATGATGCGTTTTTAACATTAGGAAGTCCTATTGTCTTTCTTGCGAGAAAATCATGCCAAAAATCGCTCAAGAAAAAGACGGGTTTTTGTTATGATTTTCTCGCTGTGACATCACGATCTCCAGTGTGAAGGCACCATGATGGTTCCGTTTTTAAATGGCCACTGCCTTTTGAACAAATGATCGCTAATGTGATAACTAGCAAAAGTACAAATCACTTTTAGTTAAAATTACGTTTTAGTACTGAAAAACACTCTAAAGTGCTGACCTCTAGGGAAATCACTTCCTTCTAAACTGCTGTCCACTGCTTGTTGTCATGTGAAGTCCATTTCTAGTAACACAAAAAATTGGCCTTATACTTACCAATGTACTAATACAAGAAGGCAGGTAAACGCACCACATCCCTCAATATGCAGACAGCCAAACTGCTATACAGAGGAGTAATTGCAAATATGAGCAGGGATGTGGTGCATTTACCTGCCCTCTTGTATTGGTACATTGGTAAGTATAAGGCCATTTTTTGTGATTGGGGGGACTTGTAATTTATATAACTCCAACTTATTCTGCAGCGCTTTCAGGTAGTTTTTTTGTTTATCGACCTTGGAAGGATGGAAGGCTGAGTCAACCTTGAGCTGGATACCTGAAGCATGTGGGGATTGAACCCAGAACCCTCGGGTCATGAGTAAGAGCTTAGGACTTCTGCTGCCTTAATACTCTGCGCCACATGAGTTATGTTCCCTTTTTTGTGTTTTTCATTGATGTTAATGTGGGGACAAGCAAACAAAGACCCTTGATAAGGGATTTGGAACTTGTATATTTTGGCCAAAATATTAAGCAATACCTCGCATTTATCGGTATTTGCTGGTACATATCAGTAACATGCACTACAGCTTTGAACACTGGGGAAGCCCAGGGTGCTAGAGCGGTTCACCTAGGAGGTGCAAGGCAGCCCGTTGGATGGAAATATGGCGTCACTAATAGGTTGTGAGCCTGAATGGTTCACTACACGCACTATATGCCCTGACACCCTGTATATGCTTTATCTATGTGCAAATATAGTGCTAAGCAGTAAAATATAAAACAAAAGTTGTGTGAGTGGTCGCTCATCAGTACCTTGCACCTGTGCAATTGCTCCTCCACATAGCAGTTTGGCTGTCTGCATGTTAAGGGATGTGGTGCATTTACCTGCCCACTTCTATTAGTACACTGGTAAGTATTTGGCCATATTTTTGTCTGCTTATGTCCCCTTTTTTGTGCGCGTCTCAAGTAATAGACTGGGAGACAGATTGCAGGAAATGTATGTGTGTGTGGTGGTAGTTATTTGATTGTTGCTGTCTCATTCCCCAATAGAATTCTATAAAGAAAGGAAGACGAGAAGGAAGAAACTGCAGGAGGGAGAAGCAAAGAAAATTGCATAGACATGCTGCTTCAGCTATTAGGAAGCCGTTTACTATTTTACAGCTACTGGAATCACATCTACACTACTTAGTATAGAATAATGTTCTCCATGTTTTTGTTACTCATTAGAGTGATGAAGAATAACATATTCTGCTTTCCTGTGTGTGCAGACATCATAGCAGCAGTCTCCACCCAACAGCTCAGGAAAAACGGAGAATTAGAGATACCGTATAATGTTCTGAAAAACTTTTAGAAAATTTTAAGTGGAATGAAATGGGAAAAAAACAGAAATTTGGGTGCAACTTGTTTCTACGGCGTACATATTGCAACAAAAATGACCTGATAACTTTATTCTATGGGTCAGTATGATTACTGCAATACCAAATTTAGAGAGTTTTTCTTTCCTGTACTACTTCTATTTATTATCAAAGATATTTAAATGTAAAAAATTTTTCTGCTGCCATCTTCTGACCGCCATAACCTTTTATTTTTTCTGCGACATAGCTGTGCAAGACCTTTGTTTTTGCGGGAGGTCCTGTAGTTTCCATTCTGGAGTACTTTTTGATTGCCATTTATTACATGTTTTCTTGGAGACAGGGTGACCAAAATAGCACAATTCTGGTGGTCTTATTTTTTTTTTCTGGACAATTGTGGGGTAAATAAAACGTTACTTTGATAGACCAAACTTTTATGGATGCAGCGATAACGAATACATATTTTTGTTTTATTATTTAGATTCTTTTATTATAAGGCCAAAATCCATGGGCGGATTTGATTTGCAAAATCTGCGCAAGTGATCCGCAGTTCAAGCCACCCATGGAGAAGCATGGGGCATCCGCACTTCAATTAACACCTGCGGATATGATTTAAAATTATTTGAGGATGCCACGTGCGGATAATAAATCGCAGCAAGGTCCATTTTACCGCGGATGTGGCCACATTCATCTCTATGGGAGCTTATAATCCGCCGTGCATCTGCAAATACACTTATATACATTTGCGGATTCGAAGGTTAAAATCAATCAGGGAGGTGGGGTTGCGGATTTGAACCACGCAGGAAAAAAAAAAAATGCAATCCGCGATCTCCCACAGGCAATAAAAAAATCAATGTAATGATGACTTGCAGTGCATCTGTTGTGAAAATCTGCATGAAAAATCTGTGCCTGTCGTGGACACGAGGCCTAAATATGGCAAAAGATTTTTTTTAACCATTATTCCTTTTTTTCTTTAATTAGTAAAACTTTTTTAAAAACTTTTTACTTTTTTTTTTTTTAGCCCCCAAAGGGACATGAACCTGCGATACCTTGATCGCTCCTGCAGTATGATGTAATGCCATAGCATTACATAGTGTGATCGGACAGGCATTCTATCACGCCACCCCAAGGGCAGGGCTTGATAGGCATTCTGCTATGATAGCCATGGGGCCTTTTAGAAGGCCTTTCAGCTCAGATGAGGGGCGCGGCTTATCGGAGCTATTGCAGGAGGCTGACGGCTGTAAGAACCAGCTGGCAGCTGCGATGCATTGGGCAGGATTGTTGCGCTATCTAACCTCATACATACCCCGACCCTGCAAGACGTAACTATACGTCCCGTAGCATTAAAGGGTTAACTCAAACGGAAGGAGTAGCCCACCAGAGTGTCAGAAGATCTCTCGGTGGGCTCAGGCTCTGCCACAGAAAAGGTTCAGCAGAATACAACTTAATTTAGAGTGGACTTTCAAGGCAATCACTAAGGGCTCCTGTCCACGGGCAATGCAAAATCCCGCGGCGGGAGCTGCCGCCCGGGAGAAGGAGGCAGCGGACAAATCTTCGCGGTGAGCTTACGCGATTCTCTGCTCGTGGACAGGGGGGCTGCGCTTTCCAGAGCAACGCTAAGGACGAGCTGTCGGACAAATGGTGCGCAACACTTGTCCTAGTGATGCTTGCTCTTGTGCGGTTACACAAGAGTAAGAATCGCTGGCGTCGCTCACTGCACTGCCGGAATAGAAGCGGACCGGGGAGCATTCTTCCCCGCCAACTTCCAATAACAGTAAATAGTCGTTCAAAAGTGAATGACTGCTGTTTACACTGAACGATACGTTGCTAAGTTTTCTGCATGCAGAAGCAGCACAACTCTGATTCAGTAGTTTAGTCGCTGCATGCGTTTTCACAGGGCGATTGTTGTTTAAATTTCCGCAGAAGTGTGGGAATTGTAACGATTCTGATCGATAAACATCCGGTGTAAAAAAGGGTCATCATCAACAGGGTTTATTTGTTATGGGCCGATTTCCAAATAACCTATTAGCCCCTGATATGTCTTGTGCAAATGTAACAATGCAAATAAAAGTAGATGTTTGTATGTTCTGCAGAGATGCAGGATGGGCCTCCAGAATCATGTCCTCTGTCGCACACCATAGTTGAAAACTGCATCCAAATTAGTTAAAAAGGGATCTGTCCAGTTTGAGCTTTTTAATAGCTTTTCTGATTACCCAAAACAGTGGAAACCTAAAAGGTAAAGATGCTAATTGAATCCAACTGATCATATCAACCATAAGTAAAATCTCATTAGGCTCAGTAGATAACAGAAATGGTAATAGGCTTTTTCTATAAAAAATTATGGGCTTGAATGATGTAAAATTAAACACTAGTGGGAATTAAGCGATGCATTTCTGTTTTATCTACTACTTCCAACAGTAGTTATTTAAAAAGCAAGTGCAAACTTCAGTGTATCAGTACTAAAGATAGATGGAGGGGATGGATAAAGCAGATTTATACACGCACCGCTTCTCTGCAGATGATCAATTAACTATTAAATAAAAGCGGCACGACTGGAGTTGAATCATTTCTTTGCGGATTCCATTCCTCATTGGAGGAAGTGTGTTTAACAACAGATTGCACTGTCACTGTGTCACAGCCTGCTGTCTGCTTATCTTCTCTGGCACTCTGATAAGGGCTGCAGAACTCTGCTGACTGACAAACGCTGGCTTGTTTAGAATGCAGTTCTACTTCTCCTCCAACAGAAGTGTAATCCCCGGCTTTCCCAGATCCCTTCATGATTTTAAAATAAAAAGTAATAAAAAAATACATAAAAGGCACAGTGCTAGCTCACTATGCAAAGATGTGGGTAGGCATCGAGAAGGTGAGAGGACATTAATATAAATTTCCTTAGCTTCAGTTTCACCTCTTAAGACGCATTTAGACGGGGCGACTGTTGGGCAAACGACGCCCGAAACCTATCCCCGCATGTACTCGCTCACGTGTTGTTGCACAGGAGCGAGTATTGTTGGCTCGCAGTGGGGCGGCTAGAGACTTCTCTCTTTGCGCTTCCCCGCCCCTCTCCATTCATTTAACACAGCGGCCGTTCAGTACTGAATGGCTGCTAGTTACACTAAACGATCAATTTAACCCTTTGCAATCCAATTTTGGATTCAGGGTTTCCTAGGGGGCTCTCTCTTTCTTCCATTACACAATGACGCCATCTGCTGGCTAGAGCCAGTACTGTGGTATGTGACATGCCGGAGAGGCCCCCCGACAACAGAGTGGCCAGTAATATACAGTAAGAATGTCCTGCCGGACGTCTTCCGACATCAGAGCTGTACAGGCTTCAATCAGAATGTCTTTAGACGTCAGTGGATTGGAAAGGGTTAAGATGAATAAAGTCCTGAACCATGATTGTTCATTGTAAATAGCAGCTGTTCAATACTGAACAGCCGCTGTGTTAAGTGAATGGAGAGGGGCGGGGGAGAGCAAGGAGTGAAATCTCCTACAGCAGCCCCGCTGTGAGCCAACGGTACTCGCTCCTGTTGAACAGCACACAAGCTAGTACATGTGGGGACGAGTGTCGGGCATTGTTTGCCTGACCGTTGTCCCGTCTAAATGGGGATTTAGTGACGAAGTCCGTATGCTCCGTAATGACCAACCAATTTTCCAGTTTTTTTATCGCATTCCAGAATTCATAACTTTTTAATTGTTCTGTCAACATGGCCATTTCTCTGGCTCATTACAAATGTAGCAATACCACGTGTGATTTTTTTTAGGTAAGGGTGCAGTCACACGAGCAATTTTTAAGTACATGTATAGGCATGTGAAAAAAAAAAAAACACACACACTTTGCATATAGAAAAATTGCGTGACCAGGTTTATTGCCACCCATATGTTCTATCTTTTGCAGGTGCAAATTTTTCGCACATGTAGAAATCGCACATGTGACCTCTTCCATTGGAAAGCATTGGTTCTACGTAGATGTGATTTTAAATCGCGCCTATACATGTGCTTAAAAGTGATTTGATTAAGACCAACAAATGATGGAATGGTCTCCACAAAGATGTAGAAATATAGAGCGCAAAACTATATCAACGTCAACAAAAACATGGATACACTAGCATAGGACTGGTCTCAGAAGACTGTTACCAAATGTAAAGAATACCTTTAATGGTCTGTTTGATCTAAAATATTTCAGCATAAAAAAAAAACTTTTCCAATTAACAAAAACCCCCCAAAAGAATAACAAAAAAGCAAGGATTACTTACTATTGTGCTTAATGTAGACTCTGACCCCGACGTGCTGGAGACATTGGGAGCACTATTCCAAACATACAGTGAATCTTCAGAGCCTGAAATTTAGATCACATAATCAGCATACTGAAATACAGAGAGGACTATATTTATCAATACAAGTGTATCATTGTGTGTGCTATTTTTCAATAAAGCGAGTTAAAAACAAAATTGTGCCACGGTCATCCATGCACTCACACCTCGGTCACTCCTCCCTCTTCCCATGCCTCACTGCAAGTGGTTCACAATCAAACAGGTGCAAATTTTTGCGCAACAGAAGGCATATGCCAAGATTTGCTACTTTTTTACACCCCAAAACTGGCACAAGTGCCCCGATAAGTGGCCCCCATGTATTTACAGTTAGAAATGCTCTGCTGCCAACTCAAGGTTCATGTTAATACATGCAGAGCTACTTCAAAATGTTGAAAACACTCATACCTATGGGCTACTTTTATATTTTTATTATTTTCAATATAACATCAAGTAGGTCAAATATAACAAGAGTATAATAATGGGATAGGTCTGCGGAGCTAATGGAGTTCAGATAGAGCAAGACGAGAGATGTCTGGAGTGAACGTAAACTGAAAAAAATCTATAGCTCTGAAAGATTGATGACCTATCCTCATGACAGCTCATCAATAGCTGATCAGCTGGAGTCCGCCGCCTGGGCCAATTAGCAGCTTGCTGGGGGGTTGTTTTGGTGTACAGAGGAGGAAGCCGACAGCTTCGCACGTTGTGCGGTGGTCTAGCATGGTATTGCAGGGCACAGCTCCCAACCACTCTAATACCATACAGGGCCCCTACAAGGTGCACAGAGCGGTCTGCTTCCTGCTCCATACAAGGAAGTGAACAGCTGATTAGTTGGGGTCCCAGGGGACAAATCCCTCACTGATCAGCTATTGATGACATATGTTGAAGATAAATGAACAATCTTTCAGAATTGGACAACCTGGTATTATAAATAAATAAAAATATTATAAATTAAAAAGGCGAAATGAATCTAACAAGATCTATGTATGTGCATGTTCAGCAAAGGTTTGCAACTTATTCCTTTTTTTTTTGTTTGTTTATATCAAAAAGATAGCAAAGGCACTGAATGTTCCTAGAGATACAGTTGGAAGCCTAGATTGCAAGTTCAAAGTTAAAAGACGACTGGCTACACTACCTGAACTTTGAAGAAAGAAGACACCATCCCTGACTGCCTCCAGATTACCAAGGAGGAAAATGGTCAAAAAGCCTCAAGTGACTACAAAAGAACTTCAGCATGATTTGGTGGAAACAGCACTAAAGGTTTCTGATTAAGGCGAATATTAAACGCTGAAGGTTTTCATGTCATAACTCCAGGACATACACCTCTACTGACCCAAAAGCACAAGAAAAGTGAGCTCCAACATGCTTAACAAGCCACAGAATTTTTTGGATTATGTTCAGTGGGGCAATGAAACAAAACTAGAATTTTTCAGGTGTATGGATCAGCAGTATTTCTGGAGGAGAAAGAATGAAGCCTACACTGAAAAAAAACACACTGCCTACAATGAAGCGTAGTAGTGGCTCATTGGTGGGACTTCTTTAGTTCCTTTGGCACTGGAAACCTGCAGTGTATGGTGGGAAAATGGATTCAATCAAGTTTTAGGAAATCCTAGAGGAAAACATCATGCCTTCTGTGAGAAAGTTGAAGTTTGGGAGTCTACGGACCTCCTAACAGGACAATAATTCCAAGCATAACTTAAAGTCCACCAAGGCTTGGTTTCAGAAGTAGTCCTGGAAGATCATAGTCGCCTGACTTGAACCCTATAGAAAATCCTTGTGATTTGAAGAGAGCAGTTGCAGCACACAAACCCAAGAATATTAGTGAGCTGAAGACCATTGCCCTTAAGGAATGGGCTACAATTCTTTGGGAACACTGTCAGAAGCTTGTTTGCAGCAGGTCATAACCGCGTGAAAGTGCTCTATTAGGTAAGACATAAAGGGGTTGAATAATTCTGAAATAGCAACATCCATTAAAAGTGGCACCTTGTGTTGCATTTGGAAAAAAAACTTGTTGCTTTGAGCTACTTACAACCCCAATTCCAAAAAAGTTGGGACACTGTGTAAAATGTAAAGAAATGTAAAGAAAAAAAAGAATGAAATGATTAGGAAATCTCATATAACCATATTTTATTCACAAGAGAGTATATATCTGAAGTTCAAAATGAGACATTTCTCCTCGTCATTTAAAAACATTTTATCATTTAGAAATTGATGGCAGAAAGACATCTCATAAAAGCGGAGACAGGGGTTACAAAGGCTGGAAAAGTGATACTAAGGAAGAACAAACTGTAGGGTCAATTTTCTGACTGTGTATAAAAAGAACGTGTTAGAGAGGCAGAGTCTCTCAGAAGCAAAGATGGTCAAAGATTTACAAATCTGTAAAAAACTGCATCTAAAAAACTGAAACAAATTTTAGAAAACTGTTCCTCAAACGTAAAATTGTGAAGACTTTGCATATCTCACCATATACAGTACATAATATCAAAAGATTCAAAGAATCTTGAAAAATTCAGGTGCACAAGGGACAAGGCCAATGGTCAATATTGAATGCTCGAGGTCCATGGACTCTCAGGCATCACTGCATTAAGAACAGGCCTGATTCTGAAATGCAAATCACTGCATGGGCTCAGGAACACATCCAGAGATCATTGCCTGAACACAGTTCACCGTGCAATGCACAAATGCAAGTTAAAGCTGTATCATGCAAAAAAGAAGCCATTTATCAACACAATCCAGTAAAACTGGCGTCTTCTCTGGGCCAAAGCTCATTTTAAAGGGACTGAGGCAAAATGGAAAACCATTCTGTCGTCAGATGAATCAAAATGTGAAATTTCTTTTGGAAACCATGCACCCCGTGTTCTACGGACTATCCAGGTAATAAGCGTACAGTTCAAAAGGCTGCATCTGTGATGGTATAGGGTTGCATTAGTGCCTATGGCATGGGCAGCTTGCACATCTTGGAATGCACTATCAATGTTGAGCAATACATACAGTCCCCATCCAGACGACGTCTCTTTCAGGAAAGGCCTTAAACATTCCAGCAAGACAATGCTAAACCACATAATGCATTCATCACAACAGCAGGGCTTCGCAGAAGAGGAGCTTGGGTGCTGAACTGGCTGCCTGCAGTCCAGACCTTTTACTAATAGAAAGCATTTGGCATATTATGAAGTAAAAAATCCGGCAAAAAAGATCCAGTAAGGTTGAGCGGCTGCAACCTTACATCAGACAAGAATAGGACAAACATTTATGTTCCAAAACTCCAGCAATGGTATCTTCACTTGTCAGACATTTACAGACTGTTGTGAGAAGAGGGGATGCTACACAATGATAGACATGGCCTGGCCCCAACTTTTTGGAAAACTGTTGCCGTCACCAAGTTCTAAATGAGTTATTCTTTTTAAATGAAAAGGAAAAAAACTCTCCCTTTCAACTTTTGATATGTGTTCTATGATATTGTGAATAAAATATGGTTATGAGATTTCCAAATCATTGCATTTTTTTTTTACATTTATTCAAATAGCGTCCCAACTTTTTGGGAATTAGGGTTGTAAATTGTTCTTAATGTTTTTTTTTTTGCAAACAGCTGAAAGCTTGTATATTTGGCAAATAAATTGCAACTGTAAATGCAAGTAGATCACACTAGCACAGTCTTTGACACCGAACTACTTATGATTTCCAGAACACTGTTTTGTATTGCAGGAAATTAAAGGGGTTGTCCCGCGGCAGCAAGTGGGTCTATACACTTCTGTATGGCCATATTAATGCACTTTGTAATGTACATTGTGCATTAATTATGAGCCATACAGAAGTTATAAAAAGTTTTTCACTTACCTGCTCCGTTGCTGGCGTCCTCGTCTCCATGGTTGCCGTCTAATTTTCGCCGTCTAATGGCCAAATTAGACGCGCTTGCGCAGTCCGGGTCTTCTTATCTTCTCAATGGGGCTCCGTGTAGCTCCGCCCCGTCACGTGCCGATTCCAGCCAATCAGGAGGCTGGAATCGGCAATGGACCGCACAGAAGCCCTGCGGTCCACCGAGGAGGAAGATCCCCGCGGCCATCTTCACCGGGTAAGTAAGAAGTCACCGGAGCGCGGGGATTAAGGTAAGCGCTCTCCGGTGGTCTTTTTTAACCCCTGCATCGGGGTTTAACCCCTTAACGACCAATGACGTACCTGGTACGTCATGGAGCGTCGGGGTATGTATGAAGAGAGGTTGCGTGGCAACCTCTCTTCATACAGTGCGGGCATCAGCTGTTTATAACAGCTGACACCCGCGGGCAATAGCCGCGAGCGGCCGCGCGGCCGATCGCGGCTATTAACCATTTAAACGCCGCTGTCAATTCTGACAGCGGCATTTAAATCCCCCGAACGATGTTCGGGGGTCCCGCGCGGCCCCCCCGGCGTGAGATCGGGGGAGCCTTGCACGTATCATGGCAGCCGGGGGCCTAATGAAAGGCCCCAGGGCTGCCTTAGCAGACTGCCTATCAAGCCGTCCCCGTGGGGTGGCTTCATAGGCTGCCTGTCAAAAAGCAGTATGACGTAATGCTATAGCATTACGTCATACTGCAGGAGCGATCAAAGCATCGCATCTTAAAGTCCCCCAGGGGGACTTCAAAGTAAAGTAAAAAAAAGAATCAATAAAGTTTTTTTTTAATTGAAAAAAAAAAAAAGTTGTAAAAGTTTAAATCACCCCCCTTTTGCCATATCTATTATTAAAAAATCTAAATAATAAATTAAAAATATGTATTTGATATCGCCGCGTCCGTAAAAGTCCGATCTATCAAAGTAGCACATAATTTTTCCCGCACGGTGAACGTCGTCCGAAACAAAAAATGAAGAACGCCAGAAATGCACTTTTTTAGTTACCCTGTCTCCAATAAAAAACGCAATAAAAAGCGATCAAAAAGTCATATGTATTCCAAAATGGTACTATCAGAAACTACAGGACATCCCGCAAAAAATGAGACCTTGCTCAACTACGTCGACGGAAAAATAAAAAAGTTATCGCGCGCACAAAATGACGACAGAAAATAATTGAAAAAAATTTTATGTCTTTAAAAAAAAAAAAAGAGGAGTATAGTAAAAAAAAACCTAAACAAGTTTGGCATCGTAGTAATCGTACCGACCCATAGAATAAAGTTATCATGTTGTTTTTGTTGCAGTTTGTGCGCCGTAGAAGCAAGACGTACTAAAAGATGGCAAAATGTCGTTTTTTTTCCATTTTACTCCACTTAGAATTTTTTAAAAGTTTTTCAGTACATTATATGGTACTTTAAATAGCACCATTGAAAAATACAACTCATCCCGCAAAAAACAAGCCCTCATACAGTGACGTGGATGGATAAATAAAGGAGTTATGATTTTTTTAAAGGGGGGAGGAAAAAACGAAAATGGAAAACGAAAAATGGCCGCGTCATTAAGGGGTTAAAGGGGTTGTCCCGCGCCGAAACGGGGGGGGGTTTTTTCAACCCCCCCCCCCCGTTCGGCGCGGGACAACCCCTTTAAACACTCTACTGAACTCTTTAATCCAATATTTTTTTCACATACAATAGGTCTATAACAAATCGACAGATCATTATGATTCCATATCCCTTTCAAAGCAGGTAAACATTCCCAAAACAATGTACAAAATAGTACAAAAAGTACCAGAGAGTAAAAATTGATATCTTGATGAGTATTCTAGAATGGCACATTTATTGCCTCTTTAACCTGGCTTTTAAGTTGATTGTACTTGATTGTACAGACTACTACATTTTATGAAGGCTACCCTTAACAATACTTACAATTAATATTTTCTTGGGTTTTACATGTCTTCATGGATTTATCAAAGTCAAAAGCAAAACGTCCAAGATAGCAGTTCTTAGCCATATGGCTGACATGTTCGTAGAAGTGGTAATCTGTTAAAAGGGTTTGAATTGCAGGTTTTCCTCCTAAAGGTATTCCCGACTCTTCATCATGTAGGCTCTGGATCTGAAAACAGTTTACAATATATGTCAATAAAGCAAAATGATTCATTAACATATTACAACAACATTAAGCCATGTAGTTTTGGGGTTTTGCCTGGCCCACTTTAGTTCCCCCACTTGTAATGCCTTACCTGTGCTGTGGTTGTGGCTCTTTTTACAATACCCACCAAGGGTCTCCACTAGAGATGAGCGAGCGTACTCGCTAAGGCAAACTACTCAAGCGAGTAGTGCCTTATGCAAGTACCTGCCTGCTCGGCGGGGAGTGTCGGGGGAGAGCGGGAAGGAAAGATCTCTCTCTCACTCTCACCCCACCCCCTGCTCCCTCCTGCTCACTCCCGCAACTCACCGCTCTCCCCCGCCAGCACCCGAATCTTTTGAGACGAACGGGCAGGTACTCGCATAAAGGACTACTCGCTCGAGTAGTTTGCCTTAGCGAGTACGCTCGCTCATCTCTAGTCTCCACAAGTCACTCAAACCTTACTCATGCTTTGCTTCGTATGTAACACATAGGATGAGGGAGATGGTATAGGATACCCCATATCAAAGGATATGTAACAAAAGGTGCACATGGTGGGCCGCAAAAATAGATCTAAGAACAGGTAGACCGGCAGGTTGAGATGTATTAAAGGTCTGAGCAAAACTGAATTTCACCAAGAATCTGTCTTCAATTTTGCTCCATTACAACTATTGCGTATTTTTTAGAGTTACACTACCGTTCAAAAGTTTGGGGTCACTGAAACAATTTTGTGTTTTCCATGAAAAGTCACACTTATTCACCACCATGCGTTGTGAAATGAATAGAAAATAGAGTCAAGACATTGACAAGGTTAGAAATAATGATTTGTATTTGAAATAACATTGTTTTTACATCAAACTTTGCTTTCGTCAAAGAATCCTCCTTTTGCAGCAATTACAGCATTGCACACCTTTGACATTCTAGCTGTTAATTTGTTGAGGTAAGCTTGTGAAATTGCACCCCACGCTTCTAGAAGCATCTCCCACAAGTTGGAACGGTTGGATGGGCATTTCTGGCGTACCATACGGTCAAGCTGCTCCCACAACAGCTCAATGGGGTTCAGATCTGGTGACTGCGCTGGCCACTCCATTACCGATAGAATACCAGCTGCCTGCTTCTGCTGTAAATAGTTCTTGCACAATTTGGAGGTGTGTTTGGGGTCATTGTCCTGTTGTAGGATGAAATTGGTTCCAATCAAGCGCTGTTCACTGGGTATGGCATGGCGTTGCAAAATGGAGTGATAGCCTTCCTTATTCAGAATCCCTTTTACCCTGTACAAATCTCCCACCTTACCAGCACCAAAGCAACCCCAGACCATCACATTACCTCCACCATGCTTAACAGATGGCGTCAGGCATTCTTCCAGCATCTTTTCATTTGTTCTGCGTCTCACAAACGTTCTTCTTTGTGATCCAAACACCTCAAACTTGGATTCATCCGTCCACAACACTTTTTTCCAGTCTTCCTCTGTACAATGTCTGTGTTCTTTTGCCCATCTTAATCTATTTCTTTTATTGGCCAGTCTCAGATATGGCTTTTTCTTTGCCACTCTGTCCTGAAGCCCAAAATCCCGCAGCCGCCTCTTCACTGTAGATGTTGACACTGGTGTTTTGCGGGTACTATTTAATGAAGATGCCAGTTGGGTACCTGTGAGGCGTCTGTTTCTCAAACTAGAGACTCTAATGTGCTTATCTTCTTGCTTAGTTGTGCAATGCGGCCTCCCACTTCTTTTTCTACTCTGGTTAGAGCCTGTTTGTGCTGTCCTCTGAAGGGAGTAGTACACACCGTTGTAGGAAATCTTCAATTTCTTAGCAATTTCTCGCATGGAATAGCCTTCATTTCTAAGAACAAGAACAGACTGTCGAGTTTCAGATGAAAGTTCTCTTTTTCTGGCCATTTTGAGCGTTTAATTGACCCCACAAATGTGATGCTCCAGAAACTCAATCTGCTCACAGGAAGGTCAGTTTTGTAGCTTCTGTAACGAGCTAGACTGTTTTCAGATGTGTGAACATGATTGCACAAGGGTTTTCTAATCATCAATTAGCCTTCTGAGCCAATGAGCAAACACATTGTACCATTAGAACACTGGAGTGATAGTTTCTGGAAATGGGCCTCTATACACCTTTGTAGATATTGCACAAAAAACCAGACATTTGCAGCTAGAATAGTCATTTACCACATTAGCAATGTATAGAGTGCATTTGTTTAAAGTTAGGATTAGTTTAAAGTTATCTTCATTGAAAAGTACAGTGCTTTTCCTTCAAAAATAAGGACATTTCAATGTGACCCCAAACTTTTGAACGGTAGTGTATATCTTAAGGGGCCACTTGGGCAAAAGTACATTTTTCTATCCCTGCATCCCTCACCAGATTGCCTGTCATGCTCTGGAGATCTCCTCTGTATACTGCAGTCTCTTCCATACAGTGCAGTCTCCCGTCTGATACTCATCAGGCACCATCTTGATGTTGCTTTCACTTTCGCTGTTCTGTGCTATCAATCCCATGATGCATGAGCACAGCATTACGTGAGCAGCTGGGGACTGTGTCATCAATGCGTCAGAAAAAATACTACCATTACCATCTGGATTCTTTATTCACTTAAACAAGCTACAGACAGGAGGATGAACTGTGATCTCCTTTATTATAAGTGTATGACAGGAGCTGTGTGACCATCATCAGTAATTGTGATAGGACTGTCTGTGTTCCCTTATGCTGAGTGGTAGGGTCCATCACAGGGATTATGCCAATTTAGGAATCGACTAGTTTGAGAGGAACATAAAGCCAAGTAAATCTGAGCTAGTCAGAATTGAGATCACATGACACCCTCAAGGAGGAGGCGGCTAGGATTATCAGATAGCTAGTATTACCTTAGTTAGTTCTTCCTTTCTGATTTATATATACTGGGGGCTAGTTACATAACATTTTTATCACGTGTTATATAGTGTGGTGGATTCGAGCATGGTGGTGTTTTTCAGCACTACACACTAGTATTTGACAGGAATAATTTTTTTCCCATAGAAAACCACTAGACCGCGTAATCTGGAAAAGAATAATTTTTAAACAAACAATGATACAACCAACAACATCCTGCTAATTCTCCAAATCAAAAATGAACAGCTTTAATTGTTATTTCCATAATATCACATAGAGCAAGAAATTGTTGTAATAAGCGAATGATGACAATCATAATAAAGTCCCCCAGTGGGACAAAAAAAGTTATTAAAGTATTGAAAAAAAAATAGTAAAAAAAAAATGTAAATAAAAAGTAAAAATCTAAAAATCCCACCTTTCTCCTTCACTATATTGAAAAAAAAAAAAAAAAAAATCACACATGTGGTATTGTTGCATTCACAATGACCCAGAGAAAAAAGTTTATACATTTTACCTGCACAGTGCAGGTCATGAAAAAAAATTTAAAAAGAACATGGCGAAATAGTTAATTTTATCTATCTCGCCTTACAAATAATGGAATAGAAAGTGATCAAAATGTACCATAAAAAAGTACTGTTAAAAAAAAAAGAGAAAACCGTTAGGGGTCTTTAAATGCAGCGATTAAAAAAAAAAAAGTATTTGTGTTTATGTGTGAAAAGTTGCAACCAAAAAAAAATGTTACATATTCCCAAAAATTGGATAAAGTACGTTTAGAGTTCATACCAAAAAATACAAGCCCCCACAGAGCTCCATCGATAGCAAAATAAAAATGCTATGGCTCTTGAAATGCGGCGACATAAAAGCAAATCTTAAAAAAAATAAAAAATTATAAAAGTGCTTTCAGGTGTACAAAAATAGCAAAACATGAAAAACTGTATAAACTTGGTGTCGCCGGAATTGTGCTGACTAGACAGAATTGGTTTATTTTAATGACTGTGCTATTCCTTGATGTACAATAGTTTCAACTGAAACACACGTAAACGTCACAGACGTATTTAGTCTGATCACTCGTGTTTTCATAAATTTCTGCCTAGGGTATGTTAATTTATGAGCACCATTGGAACCTGGTAAGTGCACTAGATTATGAAATATTCTGGACTATTGGACTATTCTAGAAAAGCCTAAAATAAAGTGCTAACCAAAAATCTACCATAACTTTTTTTTTATATTAGAGGAACGTCCCCATTAGTTATCACTACGTGGCAAAGTGTTCTTACATCCTAGAAAAGTGCCCGTTTATCAGACTTTCTAGATGACTGGAAGCTGGATTACAGTAATATATTATACACACACACATTGTATATTTGTACATAGCTACTAATCTCCATCAAAGAGTCTGTTCTTTGCGGCTGCCAACATTTCCATAGGCCGCCTTATAATAGCGAACAGCATTTGAACATTTTAACAATCAAAAATGTTGGACCTGCTTTAAATTCCTATTCATTCCTGTTCTGCTTTACCGAGTGCTGCCAAAAATAACGTTAGCAATGTAATTAAGAATTAGATAACACAAGTTCTGCTACTTTGCGTGGTGTACAAATGCAGACTAAGCGATCTCTATTGCAAGGAAATGTAAATCAAGAAAGTGAAAAAGCTGGAAGTTTGCATAGTTATTAAGGGGAATATCAACATAAGCAGTTTTTGTGCTTGACTGCTAAAAGACAAACACTGAATCACTAGATCTGTGTAATTGAAGCTTAACAAAAAAGAATTGTCTATGACAGAGGAGCTGCTTATTAACAATGCTGACTGTTGTCTGAAGCAAACACTTTTAGGCTACAGAATAATTTATTTCAATAGAAGAATAAACAGCGTGCATAAGAATTCTTACAGAATAAAAAGTTTAGAGGCCCAAAGCAAAAAGTCAGCCCCGTGTAACGAGCGCCGATTCACCAAGCATGCCGGCCAATCAGTGCTCGGTCACAGATAGCAGATGATTGGCTTTATGGGCACAAACGATCTTTAATGATTATTCAACCTAAGAAAGCTGTGATTGGTCGGTTCTACATCTCCCTTGAAATTCTCAGTAAAAGAACAAGTTCCAACAACTTAAGATAAAGGGACTATTTAGTCATTTTCTCGATGTCCTCTTTAAAATGAAGATCGAATTTCTAGCCACTTAAAACATGCAGTTATCCAAACAGTCTTTGCCACTCAGAGTTGCAAATAAAGTTTTTTGTAAATGGAAAGGCACATAAGGTTGATCAAATCATTGACCGCTTTACATCTTGTATACAATGATCCATCTCGTAGACCTCATCAATCATTATACAGAAGCATTTAAAAGGAATTCTCTCACAAAAGTCATTACTAACCACAGGATAGGCGATAAATGATTGATCATCGGGGATCAGACCATTGTGATAAGATTGGCTCCTCCTGAGATTGCCAAGTAAAAGAAGCGGTGGTGCGCATGTGTGATCACCACTCCATTCAGTCTCTATGGAGATAGTAGAGTACAGCACTCCGCCATCTCTGTCAGCCCTATGAAAGTCAATGGAGTAGTGGTGAGCATGTATGAGTCACTCACACAGTAGACTCATGACCCCGAGGGATCCCATAAGTCACCCCCCAGTTATCAATCATGTATCACCTATCCTGTGGGTAAATGATTTTGTCAGATAACCCCTTTCAGGCTAGAAATACCTTAGTAATGAAGAAGTTAAACATTAGGGATGAGCGAGTATACTCGCTAAAGCACTACTCGTCCGAGTAATGTGCTTTAGACGAGTATCTCCCTGCTCGTCCCTGAAGATTCGGGGGCCGCCGTGGAGTGGGGAGCTGCGGGGGAGAGCAGGGAGGAACGGAGGGGAGATCTCTCTCTCCCTCTCTCCCGCCTGCTCTCCCCTGCACCTCATCTGTCAGCTGCGGCGGCTCCCGAATCTTCAGGGACGAGCAGGGAGATACTCGTCTAAGGCACATTACTCGGACGAGTAGTGCTTTAGCGAGTATACTCGCTCATCCCTAGTAAACATGTTAAAATTAAAGGGGTTGTAGCAAGATTGACTTATATCACCTATCCAAAGCATGGGCGATAAAAGCTTGATCGGTGGCAATTTCACAGGTTCATTTCAATGTGGTTGATGAAAATAGCCAAGTACAAGAGTTTGGTTATATTCGGCAGCCCCACTAAAGATGAATGGAGCGGCATGTGTGACTGCCGATCCATTCAATTTCCTCCTTACCACAGGGTGACGAGGAGGGCAGTAAGGAGGAAAGGGGGACATGGAACCTCTGTTCTCAGGATCAGTGGAGGACTCAGCAGTGAGATCCCAACTGATCAGAGTCTTGTGGAAAGGTGAAAAAAAGTAAAACTTGGTACAACTCCTTTAATTAGGAAATAGGCTTCAGTTTTTGCCTATTCTTGTTAGGTCTGTGTGCATGAAGGACAGTGTATAATACTTTTCCTGGTTTGTTTAAACTCCAATTGCTATCTACCTGTAGTTTTGTAGGATGTCGTGGATTTTTCTCTAGCTGCACCAAGCCATGAGGGTTATCCCGGCTTTAGTTAGGCAATTAGTACCAGAACAGTCTAGGTCTGACTCTCGGCATCCCCACCAATCAGCTGTGTGAAGGAGCTGCTATGCTCGTACTGTAATACCCATCACAGTTGATTCCTTCGAATCTTCTGTATTTTCTGACATTTGGATAACAAGTATACTCTGTATTGTACATTGATGTCACAGATTATTATTGTGATTATTATTCAGTTAGTGAAACGGACAGTAATTACACTTTGCCATTCCAGAAAGCAGCTGTGAAAAAGATTTACTGACGTTGTGGACATAAAATGCCACTAACCTGAAAACTTGATTCCTTAGAATCTTCTGCATTTTCTGACATTTGGATAACAAGCATGTTCTGCAGAATAAATACTGCCTGAAAACAAAAAAACACTCCTATAAGATCTTAACACTGCCATCTAGCTGAAGTTGTTTGCAAGTACCATCTAGCAGGGAAAGATTAGCAAGAACAATACTTTCAATCATTTTACTTTAATACATTTCAAAGCCATTCAATTTAGTCTACAACATTACAAAGTGTTTAAAGTAAGAGGGTGCCAAACTAAAATAGGATTTTTTCTGGCCCATTGTACGGAAAACATTTGCACGTCTGCATCTGAACCTTTAATAGCGGCGAGTAAAAAGTCAAAAAATTCAAGCTACATTACATTTAACTGTGGCATCCATTACACATTACGAGCAAGTTCTATCTGCAAAGCAAGGGAATGAGCATAAAGGAAAACTCTAGTACACATTCGTACCAATGTGTACCTATGCTCTTCCATCAGTTATCCATTTGCAGGTGATGCTCGATTTAAAGAAAAACGACATTTTCAAATACTTCATCAGGGAACTTGCTTTAATAGATAAAAAAAAATACCCCGTACAAGATTCTAATCTGTTCATGGGAGTGGAGAGCAGATACAAAGTCTCTCATGGAGGATCTAGCAGATCCATGCATTACATGGGCAGCCTATTGATTGCTGTAAGAACTGCGTAATGCTTTATTTCCCATGAGGAGGTGCTGCAGGGGAATTAAACAATTACTGCCTAGTTCAACCACAGATTATCGCTGACCCCACAGTGCGACATTCTGGACAATTCCTTTTTTTTTGTAAAAAGCTTTCCTGACAAGAAGTTGGAGAAGTTACAGAATGCAGAACTCCTTTAATGGACAGAATTCCTGCTTCATCTACCTGTCCGAGGTATGGTTGGAGTTTGATAAATCAGAATATTTGGAAAAATTGCACAGTCAACAATGAATGGGTTCTTCAACGAAAGGCCTATTTACACGCAGCAATTATTGCTCACAATTTGTTCAAACAAGCAACGTGAGTGATAATAGTTACGTGTAAAGGCGCGTCCGTCGTGCACTATTCATTCACTTGTCGAGTTTCAGTCGGCATAAAAATAGTAGTTCGGTAGTGCGTTATTTGTTTAATTTAAATGGCAATTGTTCAGTCTTTGAGCACCTGAAGGACTTAAGAGGAGGGGTGTTTGTTTGCTTTTTTCAAACACAATGAGTACTTGTTTACTCATGCCAGCAGAAGACAATGGATTTTCTTCACACTGATTAAAATCCTGCAGGCCAGAGTTTCCCTCGCATAAACATACGCCCACCTGAGCAAACAACCTATATAGTGTTTACTTGAGCTAATGAGGAAAATAGAGAGGACTTCAGACAATTATCTGTGCGTTTTAATGTACAGCATTTTATGCAAAAATGTTGTTAATTCGTTCAGGCATTACTCTGTGTGATTTTTCGCTGCAGATCACGCTATGACAAATCGCCTATGGACAGCCAGCCTAAAGTTGCTTTGCATTTCTGTCCTGGTATGAAATTTTGATGATATTAAGTCAGTCTTTCAAGATAAAAAAAGGCATTCTAGGTAAGCAATAGAATGACTCACCTCTCTGCGCACCATGCTACATTCATACTGGTCAACAAAGATACTTAGCACTGTTCCCCATAAGCCTCCAGAAATGTTCTGACAGCTGTCAGACAAGATAACACAGCCTTCTTTAATAGTTGTCAATGCTGAGCCAATAGCCAGGCTTGTAAACCTCACCTAGAAATAGTAATATAGTAGTAGAATTTGTTATACACATACACTTACAGCACATAGAAAATTGGAACTATTCCTATAAATGTACACTTGTAAAAACTATACAGATACAAGGTATTTACTGTTACTTCTGATGTAGGGTTATGCATAAAAATAAAACAAATATTCTAATGCATTTTCAATTATTTTTATAGGCTAATGCAGTGTAGCCTAATGTGGAGCCATGTACGAGCCGTTAACAGTTCACATGAAGGTCATAAAGTGGCCAACTATGATGGCAACTGAATGCCAATAGTAATCATTAGCTGAGAAGACCCAGGCATCACTAGGAATTCTTAAAAGGGTATTCCCATCTCAGACTTTTATAGCATATCTACATTGTGTGTCATAAAAGTCTAATAGTTGCAGGTCCCACCTGTGTGACCCAAACCCAACTCAAAAAACGGCTACCCACGACACCATTAGGTGGCCAACAGAGTATGACCAAGCGGGTTGTGTTATACTGTTTACGTCACACCCATAAAAGTGAAAGGGAGTTATGGAGAAAGCATAGCCTGCTCGTCTGTTTCCTTATTTCCAACCACCCCAGACAGAGCAGTATTGCCATCTTGGCCATAACTAGGCAAGATGGAAATACCCGTTTTAAAGCGGCTGTGACATGAAAACAAGTAATCCCCTATCAACAGGATAGGGTATAACTTCTGATTGGTGACAGTGTGACCATTGGGACCCTATCAATCAAGAGAATAGAGTACATTCTGCAATTAGTGCAGAGACAGTCCTACATGCACACCTCCAATCCATTAATTTCAATGCGACTGCTAATGATGGCCAAATTTCAAATCTCCATTATCTTTTCAGGTCCCATTGAAATATGTGACCATCGCTGCCTTCATTGCAGGGCGTACTGGACCTCAGTATGTGGACCTATTCTGGGTCAGAATGGGTATCATTTCTCTTAAGCAAAGCACTCAAGTGGTGTGTGAGGAGACTTATAAGGCCATGCATGCTCCTCTGAGAAATATGCAAATAGGGAAAGATGGAACAATATCTCTGCAGCGCCACCTATTGGAAGGCAGCATTCCTGCAAGTCAATGTCAAAATCTTTATACAAGCCTTATAACAATAACCGGGAATTGAAAATTGCACTTTACGTCTCCTCACTCACCTTCTAGGTATCTCCTCACACACCACCTAGGTGCTCTTAAGGAAAAACAGTATCCTTCCTGAGCCATGTCTATAGGACTCTCACTAGCCAAGCCAGAAACCTACTGCACACTTTTGAGGGGCAATGACCCTGAAACAGGTGTCTGTGTATGGAATTCTGGTTTGGTTTTCAATTCCCAGTCATTGTTATAAGGCGTGTCTACAGAGTTTGACATTGACTTGTTGGAATGCTGCAAAGGTATTGTTCCATCTTCCCCTGGGCCTTTTCTGTGCATAGAGGATAACTTGTTTTTCTGGAACAACCCATTTAAGGTTGTGGTTAATTTTTTTTACCTATACTTCTTGTATACACATGGGCAATTTCAGCTTTTTTGCTGCCTGTCACAAAAAGTTAAGGCTTCCCCCATCAGAATACTACATAGAGGAGCGAGCACGCTCGGTTAAGGCAGATACTTGAGAAAACATCGCTCTTCTCGAGTAACTGAATACTCGTCCGAGCAAATGCGGGGGGTAGCGGGGGGAGAGTAAGAGATCTCTCTCTCTCTCTTCCCCCCCTGCAGACCACCCCCGCATTTGCTTGGACGAGTATTCAGTTACTCAAGAAGAGCGATGTTTGCTCAAGTATCTGCCTTAACCGAGCGTGCTCGCTCATTTCTAGCTATATACCATACATAGTAAGTAACCACAAAAATGTCAAATCCTCTCCCCCATGCTGCTCACTACTGCAACCAACAAGTGTGTTTCCATTCATCATATTCTACCAGGGAGAGTGAAAGAAACAATTCTTCAATACATATCAACAAGCAGTCTTACACCAAAGCAGCACTTTAATATTGTGGGATTTTTTTCTAAAGCATTCAAACTAGTGATACCTTTAAGTTTATTAAACTATTTAATACCAAGAAATTGAAAGGCAGATGTTCACTGAACTGATCCTACCATGAAAGGTCAGAAATAAGTCAATGACATTTAATTACCAAGTAAATTAAAGATACATTCTATATTCTGTACGGACGATTCCCGCGAGCATTGCAGGAAGAACAGCGCACACATCAGAGGCCCATCACATCATTTATTTAAAAACAGAGCAGCACAACTGCAGATAACAGGCTGAATGTAATGTGCCTAAATATATTACCAGTAGCTATTCCGTGTAAGACACAGTACGACCAATGTTAGGGATATAATGTGATCCATCTATGTATTGCATTTTATCAGTATTAGTCCTTAGCATTTTAGTGTGGCAAATAAAATTCAGTCTTTGCATGCCGAGTATATTTTATAGTCGTAGTGCTTAAAGGGAACCTGTTACGTGTGTGTGTGTGTGTATATGTGTGTGTGTGTATGTATGTATGTATGTATGTATGTATGTATGTATGTATGTATATATATGTATGTATATATATGTATGTATATATATGTATGTATATATATATATATATATATATATATATATATATATATATATATATATATATTTATTTTTATTTTTTTCATGGGGAAATATTCACTATGACTTGCATTTTATTCATAGAAATCCATGCTCATTCTAGGCTTTAGGAGTCCAGTGGGCGGTGATATCAGTGATTAGCGGCAATATCTGTTTGTACACTGATACAGGAAAGACTGTCGATCACCGAGTAGCACCGCCCACTAGACTCCCAAAGACCAAAATGAGTAGGGATATAAATGAATAAAACTACAAGATATACTGAATCTTTTCCTACAAAACTATATATAAATCTGTTCAGCTTCACCTGTTCTATAAAATTATGCCTTTAGGTTGCATAGTATTTCCAAGCTGAGAGTTCCCCTTTAATACTTGACATAAGAAATGATCAAAAATAATATAGCTATGTAAAGACGACACAATACCTTACAATAGACTTATTACACAAAGAGTGTTGCTATGGAGAAACAAAAGATACCAAGCAGCAGAATATAAAATAACCTATTACTGAAAAAGCAATCAGACGGCAAATAATGAATATAAATCATTCCTTGTTATGCAATCTACATTACACTGCAATAATACATGAAGTCAAGGATCACTTACTCCTAAGGTTACAATTTGTACTAACCTCAGGATCTCTGTCTACCCACAAAGGTATCAACCACTCTAGTCCCAGCCTTGGCATGACTTGCTCTTCACTACCATGATCATAGGGTAACGACCAAAGATGCACCCAGTCCTGCAAGACAGAAAGCAGTAGTTGTAGTCCATCACATATACATATTGGTACAGAAGCATCATACTATCTACTAAACATCCATTTATTCCTGTGTAACAGAGACATATCATACTTATATGGATATTCCACAGTTTTCCATTTGGAAGCAACTAACAACCTACTTTGTTCTTAAAAAGTTCTTGTTTGCATCTTATACTCACCTGGCCTGCGGCATCTGGGTCCCTCACGGTGGTCTCTGGCACTGCGCCAGGCTGTCGTGTCCTCAGCGTTGACACAGCACACTCTCTTTCTGGTGACGGGGCTTTGAATACACCACCTCCAGCAAGCAAGTGCTGTGATTGGATCACAAGTGCCGCTGGCTTAGCCAATTAGAACTGGCGCTCGATAAACCAACCACAGCCATTTAGTGATGTCATTTATAATTCAAGCTCCCCCTCTCTTCCTGAAAATCTAGGTAGGGCTTATTTTCAGGGAAATGCGGTAGCATGGAGATTCAACTTGAAAATGTATTTTTTTGCAGATGTAAAATACTAAGCCATTTAGTTCTGTAACACAGCAGGACTTAAAAGGATTATGTCATCAGGGTCAGGACAGAGATGTCTGTTGCCCTTATGGGTGTTTTATTCTAAAATGCTGTGGCGTTTCAGAATAAATATACTTTGAGGTTAGACTCAGAGCTCCACGTCATGTGGGTGGGCCACGCTAGCCAACCCTCACTTGTAGCATGAAGACTGACAAGCTCTTCCCCTATATATAAAAGAGGAGGAGAGGCTGATACGGGCCAACAAGTGACTTGAAGCTTAGCTCCAAATCAAACTTCAAAGTGCGTTTATACTGAAACTCCGCAGCATCAGAATAAAACAGCCACGGGGACAATAGGTATCCCTGTCCCAGCTTAATATTACCTGTGCTTAGGGTAGCATGAACCTGATGACAGAATCTCTTCTGCTTAGACATTTCTCCTAAGTATGGAAATGCCCAATATGTGGGCGTAAACTGCTCTTTTGATGTATGGCAGGCTCAGAAGAGAAGAAACATTATTTGGCTCGAATAATTTTGGGAGTCATGTCACATTTGCAGAGCCCTGAAGCACCCAGAACAGAGAACCACATCAAAGTAACATTTTGGAAACTAGACCTCTCTATGAATTCATCCAAGGGTGTAGTGAGCATTTTGACCCCACAGGTCTCTTATGGAAGTTGTTAACATTGGGCTGTGAAAATCAAGAATGACAATCTTCCAATAATGCATAGGTATAGCACCAAATTTTCATTCCCAAAACAGACAAGAAGAGAAAAAGCACCCCAAAATTTGTTATCCAATTTCTCTCCAATTTGTGAATGCCCCATCCAGTCTTTTGCAGGATGAGTTGATGTTTTTGATAGTACCATTTTGGAGTCTATATGACTGATCTTTCTTGTTAACTTTTTTAAGAGCAAAATCAGCAATTCTTGCACGGTTTATTTATTTTTTTACATTTTCTGTGCAAAGTAAGTGACAAGTTAATTTTATTCTGTGGGTCAATACGATTACTGTATGGTAATATCTAATTTATGTAGGTTTTTTTCATGTTTTAAACAAGTTTGTGCAAAAAAGAAAAAAAAAAACCCTTCTGAAATTCTATGACCCCACATTCTGAAAGCCGTAACTTTAATTTCTCCATCTACAAAGCTGTGTGGGGGCTTGTTTTTTTGCAGCCAGGGCTTACATTTTCATTGGTACATTTTTGGAATGCAGACAACTTTCTGATTGCTTTTCATTGCATGTCCGTTTGATTACAGCAATACCAAATCTGCAGGCCAGCTGAATTAAAGCAATACCAAGTTTAGGCATATTTATTTTTATACTTTACTAATTTTGCACATTAAAAGTATTTTGCAGGGGGAAAAATGATGTTTGCATATTTAGAATGCCATAAGTTTTTTCTATGAAGACTTTTTGCGGTATGAGTTGATGTTTTCATTAGGGACATTTTGGAGAGCATATAACTTTTGATCTCTTTTTATTTCTTTCTTTTGGAGGCTCGATGATCAAAATAAAGAAAGTCTCAGCCCGGATACTGATCATTGAGTTCTACAATTAAAAATCTGGCATACCAGACAAGACATCGTTTAAATCAATGGTAGATTGTATGTTAGATGTTTTAGTAAAGGCTTATCCACACGAGCGATATTATCACACGGTTTTTGTTTGATGCGAATATGAAATCCATTCTTTTTCAATGGATTCATTTACATGAGCCATTTTTCGAAAACAACAAAAATCACAGCAAGTTCTATCTTTGGGCTTACCCTTGGAACGCCTCGCCCATTGTTTTCAACGGAACCTTACCAAGCCATCACGTGGCTCTCTCATGCAAGTGCAATGTGATGTTTCCTATTGAAAGCATCGCAACACGCACAAGAAGAACGCAAGTTTACAGGAGTGATGCAATGCGAATTTCAAGTAAAAATGTTTTGTATTACCGTGAAAAACACACATTGGCAAGTGCGATATTAAACCAAGTTTCTCGACCCGATATCACGCTCGCCTGTGTGAATGTAGCCTAAGGGCTTTTACCCACTGGCGAAAGGTTTTCTGGCGATGCAAGAGTGAAAACACATGATTATGAAACCAATGATTTTCAATGGTTTCATTCTCATTTGTGATGTGTTCACTCAAGCCTCGCTGCGATACAAAAAAGCGATATCGCCCAGTGTTTTCAATAGGAGAAGATTGTGCAGCAGCCTTGGAATCACCTATAGCAAGGAGAAAGATGGGGGCGGAGCTACAGGGGATCTTTTACATATCTCCCCATATTTGGAGAGATAGGGGGCGTGGCTAAAGGTCTTTCCCCGAGAGTGGGGGTGAGAGGGTGGGGCTGGAGGGATTCTCATAGTGAATCAATCTCTAGCCAAGAGAGAGACAGGGCTAGCGGGATCCACCCGCTATCCCCCTCACTTTGCTAGAGAAGAATCCCTCTAGCCCCACCCCTCTCTAGCCTTGCTCTCGGGGAAAGCCCTTTAGCTGCGCAACAGCCTTGGAATCCGCCGTAGCTAGGAGAGCTACAGGGAATCTCTTACACATCTCCCCATATTTAGAGAAAAGCAGGGCTAGAGGGATTCTTCTCTAGCAAAGAGAGGGGCTGAGGCTAGCAGGTGGATCTCACTAGCCCCACCCCCTCTGTTGGTCAGGGATTGAATCACTATGTGAACCCCTCTAGCCTTGCCCCCTCACCCCCGCTCTCAGGGAACCCCTGGAAAAGCCCTTTAGCCGCGCCCCCTATCTCTCACCCCAGTCTAATTGAAAACAATGGGCGATATTGCAGCTTTTTTGTATTACAACGAGGCTTGAGTGAACACATCGCAGATGAGAATGAAACCATTGAAAATCATTGGTTTCATAATCATGTATTTTCACGCTCTCTCGTATCACTAGAAAACCTATCGCCAGTGGGTACGGGCCCTAAGAGAAATATCTGAGCAGTGCTAAACAACTCTGAGCATTCTGGAAATTAGTGAAAGCCTGAGACTTCACCAGTGTGATCTTCTCTCATGTGTTTCTGGCAGATGATGGAGCTTTCAGACTCCTCTAACAATGGCTGCGCTCTATTAGAACATGCATAAAAAATATTACTTCTATTAATGTTCCGCACCTGCTGCACCAGTGAACCTGAAATGACCCATCCATTATGTAAAAACGTATATTTAAATGTGGCTACCTAGACAATATTTACTAGGGGAAAAATAGGAGAACAAATCCAAAGAAATAAGAAACAAAACAAAGCTGTAGAACATTAAAAAAGCAAAAGTATGCCATAAGGAGGAATTAATTGGTATTTTGCTTCAGTGCCTCAAAGGAGATACAGTTTCAAACAGCCATCTGCACATAATCAGATAGGTAGAAAAGAGATTGTAAAGGATGAATATATTTTAGTAAACCAAGCCAATGAACCGTTGTTGTCAACAAATATCGTTTTTCAACGCTCAGGAAAAAATATATATATTTTTCACATTTGTTTAATTGTGCGGTTAGCATAATAGTCAAGGTTTAAAGGAGCAGCTTATTTTTGGAATAAAACCCATGTTAACAGAATCTGAGGAAAATGCTGCAGAAAAGCACACACCGCACATCAATAAAACCGGACAAACAAGAAAAGCTATTCTTAGGCCTCCTGAACTTCACAGATAATTCTTTACCACATCCCATGTCCAAAAAAATCGTGCAATTCCTTTCTCTTACCGTGTTCTTGGCCTCAGCTGTCATCTCATGGGACAAGTGAAGCAAGCACAATACTGTGCTCTTTGTGACACCTTTCCCCATATAGGAAAGAGCATTTCCTCCCCATTCGACATAAAAAGATGAGATGATCTGATAAAAGAGGAAAACAATTTCATGGTAGCTTGACTTTTAGGAGTCATCATAGTATAAAATAAAATAGCACAATACTTCTAAACGTATATATTCCTGAGTATACTCTATAGCCTGGTGCATAAGAAGTCAATAACTGCATAGGAGAAGAAGAATTTGAATAGGAGTTGACGAGTCTCATTAGACAACCCAATTTAAAATGTATCTCTGGTTAGGAAATGGCCAATTTTGCTGGGGAAAGCCAAAGTCAGCCCATCAATAAATGTATTATTACATAGCTGCCATTCAGATGAAGAGCAATCCTTGTAATGCAAGGATGGCTCCAATCCACCAGAATGGCAGCAACTTGTATATTCCTAGCACTGTTGTCCACATGCCCTAGAAGGGGACAAAAATAGGGGTTATCTCATCTTTAGGGCTCACTTACATGGGTGTATTTTGCCTTTTCACGTGCGCAAATAAGAAAAAAAACGTATCATGTCCTATTTTGGTGCGCATTACGGGTGTAATACGTCCATTATACGCTGTGGGTGCATAACATATGCATGTTATTACGCAAACAAAGTACCACCGTGTGATTAAACCCTTACAGGAAAGTTGTCACTAGAGGGTATTTGTATGAAGACCATTAAACAACCAGCAAAACCTCCAATCAGGTGTGCAAAATCAATTTTCACATATACTGCACCTCACTGTAAATCCACTTAGCTGGTAAAAGGGAACCTCCTGCCAGGAGTTTTAGTCGGCCTAAAGCATAGGTAGCCTAATATTCTTACAGGTACACATACTGCACAATCGTGTATGTTTTACCTAGTAATGCTGTGGCATTTAAGAGAAAATACACTTAAAAAAAACATGGTAGACCAAGAAGTAGTCAGTCATGGGCGAGCAGCTATTTTCCCGCTCTTTCCATATAAAAGCAAGGAAAAGTCTGTCCAGTTTTACATCTGTGTCGAAACCTGCGACCGGAGATTATGTCACAGATCTGGCTGAAAATGCAAGAAGAAAAAGCGTTTCCATCCAAAAGCCGAGCAGCTGGACGGAAAGCCAGCTTACCACATAATAGTCAATGGGGCCTGTCCGGTACTGTTTGGTTCCATCCCGAGACAGAACTGTTAAGCGGGATTCTCTTTTCTTGAATGTGAAACAACCCTTTATCAGTCAAGCTGATTTGGTCGGTGGACGCAGCATAAAACTACTGACAGGTTCACTTTAAGAAACCCTGTAACCATGACTTCTTTAAAGGAAACCTTATTAGGCCCCATACAGTTCAGTAGCTGAGTGCAACAAGGTACAGTATAGCGATAGCCACACTGATCTCAGTGGTCTCTCCCAATACCAAGTAGTTCAACAGTTTGGCAGGAGTCTGGTGTGCCTCATTGATATTCATGTATTGAGGCTCCCTCCACCCTCTGCCGCCCTTAAGCTTCTGATTAACAGGCCTTGTATTACTGTGCAGACAGGGTGAAAGGTGAAACACTGGCCGGAGGGAGTGAGGGAAATGGCGCTGGGAGCGTGAATTATCACTGAGCTGCCTCTGACTCTTTTCTGCTTGGCGCTGCACAATTTCAATGGAAGTTTTAAAAAACTGCAGGACTGATCAGTACAGAAACAATCAAAATTATTTTGCCATCTCCATTACAAATTAGGTTTATTTGGCAAGTTTCTAAACTTTCAACTGTCTGCAAAAAAAAAATAAAAATTCAATTGCTCATCACAACTAGCATAACAAGTGGTTTCTCCAAAGTCAACACAAAACAGCACTTTAAATGACTACAAAAGACCTGCAGCAAGATTTGGTTGCAGCAGGCACTTAGGTTTTCTATTGCACAGGGAGACACATACTAAAATACTGAAGGTTTCCATGCCTGAATTCTAAGATATAGACCTTTACTGACCCAAAAGCACAAGAAAAGTGAGATCCAACCGTATAAATAGGTCACAGAAATTTTGGGATTCTCTTCTGCGGAGCAGTGAAACAAAAACTTTTAGGGCCTACGAATCAGCGATACGGGTGCAGGAGGAAGAATGAAGCGTATGCTGAAAAGATGGCTCGGTGATGCTCTGACTGCTTTGCTTCTTGTGGCCCTGGAAATCTACAGCGTGAAGTTAATTGAATCTAAGTATAAGGAATTCTTGGAGAAAACGTGTCATGCCTTCTGCGAGGAAGCTGACGCTTAGATTTCATTGGACCTTCCAATAGGACAATTATCCCAAGCATACCTCAAGGTCCACCAAGGCTTTGTTTCAGAAGTAGTCCTGGAAGATTCTGAAATAACCAGAGTTGCCTGACTTGAACCTCATAGAAAATCTTTAGTGGGACTTGAAGAAAGTGGTTGCAGCACGCAAACCCAAGAATATTGGTGAACGGGAGGCCATTGTCCATTAGGAATGGGCTAAGGTTCCTCAAGAACACAATGTTAGAAGCTGATGTTTGGCTATGCATCATGCTGACTCAGGACGCTCGTCATGAAAGGGTTGAATAATTCTGAGATGGCAGAAGTAATCAAAAGTGGCAATTTGTGTTGAATTTAGAGAAACCACTTGTTACATTAGTTTTGTGAGCTATTTAAATTGTTCTCGTTTGATTGATTTTTTTTGCAAACAGCTGAAAGTTCGTGAATTTGGCAAATAAATCTAATTTGCAATGGGGGGGGGGGGGTTAAAGAATTTTGATTGCAACTTTATAAGAGACAGACCACTAAAATCAACTATTTTTATTTTCTTTAAATCACACTTTATTGAACATTTTTCCCTGAGGGGGAGTTGAAGATGTGATCATTTGATAGATAGGATAGTCCACTGCATTAGTTACACTATAAGTAGTCCGCTAAGACACCACCTTAAAAAGATGTATGTGCAGGTTCAACCCTCCCCCCCTTTTTTTTTTACTATAAGTACAATGACTGTGCTATAATTAATGGTGAAGATCATTTGAGATAAAACCACTTAAGATTGCCATACCTCAAGAAGACTGGTCAGTGCCTTCACGCAGATTGTCATTGGTTCATTTGATGGACAATGTGAGCTCCAACCTGGCACTGATGTGACATGTACAACTCCTTTCAGAGTTCTTGCCAATGATGGAAGTCCATAAAAATGAGGAGCATCTGACACTTTCAAACAGTGAATTAACTGTAAGGAAAGTTGGGTCCGAAATGAGCCTGCAAGAGCCAAGCACTTCCTAGGAAATAAAAGAAGCTATAAGAAAACAACCATATTACTCATGACAAAACCTACAATGTGCCATACAACAGATAAAAATAATATGTTATATAAATGCCATCTAATGTATACAATTACAGATTAATAGATCTATCATCACATAAACTTGGACAACTTATTATTTATTGTGCCCAACAGGTTTCGACTTCATATTTTGCAGAATTTTCTAAGCCAAAAAGAAAAGAAAGCAAAACATCTCGTTATCGTTTCAGAATGGAGAAATGTAACGCTTTACTCTTAATGATTTGAGAGAAGCACTGGTAAAACATTTTATAGATGATGTTGCCTAGTAAAAACTGTTTGAAACTGTAGACGGGCCTGTGATTAGCACTGTCGAAAGGTCAACGTTGATATTGTTTTTCATACTGTAAATCTTCAGTACACGCAAGTATATACTCTGGAATATATCTTAAGGGAAGTGGCGTCTTCCTCACTTTCCCTGCCTGCAGGGTCTCTTCAAATGTTCAATAGCTTTCTCAGTCAACATAAAAATCCATCGTAGTAAAACAGTAAGTAGCTAAAATAGGTGTAGATAGAAAAATGATGAGTGAGAGCGATGGAGCCGCAGATTCGCTATGTTTGTCTGTGAAATAGACCCGAAGCATAGCAACAGTGTGTGGGAGGATAACGGATCTGCCTAAAGGAAGATCATACCGGAGGAAGAGATTGTAAAATCAATGAAATGGAAAGAGACCCTCAAAAATACACAAAAAATTGTAATACAAGTGTGTATCCTTGTCGTAGATGATTGGTAAACTGTACGCTTTAGCCAGCTTTTGGTAGACATTGGATTTGCACAAAATGACTTTCAACTGCCTATTACTTAACCCTTTGCAATCCAATTTTGGATTCAGGGTTTCCTAGGGGGCTTTCTCTTTCTGCCATTATACAATGGCGCCATCTGTTGGCTAGAGCCAGTACTGCGGTATGTGACATGCAGGAGAGGCCCCCAAAAGCGGAGCAGCCAGTAATCCTCAGTAAGAATACCCTGACGGACGTCTTTCAACAACGGAGCTGTACAGGCTTCAATCAGAATGTCTTTAGACATCAGACAGTGGATTGGAAAGGGTTAAAAGAAATATCTCATTGAGTCAGCTAGACATAGGGGCCTTTTACGATATTTTGAAGGGGCCCCCCATGATATTCAATAAAGTATTCTAGACAATATACTCTAAGGATGCATCTGTCTTTATCAAATAAGTGATTAATATTATCATAAGTAATAAGACATAACGACAAAAGAAGTTGTGATCAGCAAGTGTCATTCTGCCGTTTTTCCTAAGACTCCAAGTACCTGTGCCATTGATGTCTGACACTACAAAGGGATTGTTAAGAATAATAAGTCATCTCAGAAAATTAAGAAACCCTATTCATTCGGATCTCATCGAAATGACAGCTCGTCACTGACTGCTAATCACAATTTCTGAAAACCTTCAGTATATAACGAGCCTTAAAATAATAATGTCAAGAAAACACCACCAGACTGAAGCAAACAGATATAAATCAGAAGCCTGTACATAAAACCAGTAGTCACTTTACTGTTAAATTAACAGCCAACTCCTGATGCAAGGCTAACGTGAAGCCGATACACTGAGATGGAAACGCATCTGTTTAATGATCTACAGAGATCTGTATTCCAGACCATTCTCCGACAGCAAATAAAGCAGCCGCCAAATTGTAATGTCTGTTATAAAGCATAAATTACATTGGTGTCATGCATTGGGTTTCTGTATAAAGCTTTGTACTGTGTAAAAGAATTATAGGTTTCAAAAGAACCTTTCAATGACCTTACACCAGTGACATGTTCCCCCTGTGACAGTACAATATACAACAAGCTCCTTCTACACAATCCGGGGTAGACATTCTTTATGACTGCAACAGATGGGCTGATCCTGTTGATCAAATGCCAAATTTAGTGTCCAATTTAGCAATATGTGGAGGTGGAAAAATGAAAGGAGAAAACGGGATGGAATTTGGCAGGCTGACACACCGGCCGAATCAAATAATCTCATCAGCCTGCTGTTTTTACTCAGTTATTTTATCAGAATATAATAGAATTATTAAACAGATTTTCTTACATAGAATTAAATTTGGGAAAATTGGGCAACAAAAGCAAATTTAAATAAAGGATATGTAGAAATATGTGCACACACACATGCATACAGATGTTATATGATATTAAAGGGGTTGTCCAAGTTAATGTTTTTAAACTGTGCTCCCTGTCACAGATCAGGGGTTTACGGGTCCAACAGTCACCAACCTGTGACATACGGCACCCGACTGCAGGGTCAACTTACTTCTAGCTCCATGGATCCTACACTCGTGCCAGATGGAGCCAAAACTGAACTTTCTGCGCGGCCTAGCACGCCCCAACACACTTTACTGCCACCACGGACCGTTTCTGACAGGTAAATCAGACACCTCCGTTTCCACCAGCCGATACACAATTAACACACTTCGGTGGTTATGGATTGCTTAAAAGCATTCAAGGGCAACTAAACAAACTTTAAAGCTATAGGTCGAATGCAGACGGCCAGGTCGGATTCCGACTGCGAGATTCTCTGGCTTACCTGTCTGGCGTCCTTGCTCTGCTCTGTGGATGTGCCAGCTGGCGCACAGTCGCACAAGCGCAGTGCAGAGCCAGCGATGATATGGCCATGCGAGCCTTGCACTGAAATCGGACATGCCACGATTTTTTTATTCCGCAAGTTTTCCATGATCAAAATTGCGGCTGTCTGCATTGGTTTGCGTAAGTCAATGCAATCCTATGGCAGCGTTCCAACAGCGGAAATTCCGCACAAAATACCGCTGCAGAATTTCCGCCCATGTGCATTCGGCCTAAGCAGTGCTTAGGTAAAAAATATACAAGAGGAGACATTTACAAAAGGGTAAAGGGCATACAAATACACACAAAACAGTGTTTGATACATAAAGATGGGTGATAATCTACCAGTATCATTTCAGCACACTCCCCATGTATAAAAGTAATAAATAATCCGATACTCCCTTTCCTGGCTCCCCTGCAGCTCCAGCGCCAAATCTTCGGGTCTCCGTTATGATGCTGCGTTGACATCCATACAACCTATAAATATACTAGAGGCCGCACAAATACATCAACTAGAGGGTGTATAAAAAAAGGATAGATTTACAAATAAATACACTCCAACACAAAAGTAAAACTATACACACACTATTATGAAAACTCATAAAATACATAAAAGATGGCACAGAAACTCATATCAAGCCACATCCCAGGTGTAATGAACCCCAATACATGATCAAAAGGGTACTAAATCAGTAACTGAATGGTAAAGTGCAATAAAGATCTAGCAACCTGATACAGAAATGTTTCTGTGCCATCTATTATGTATGAGTTTTCATAATAAAAGGATGTATATTTTGCACTTTTATGTTGGAGTCTATTTAATTGAAGGTGTGTTGTGTTGACAGCCAACAGCAGCCTGTGTGTGGAACGTCATGGGCTGCAGCAGCTAATCACAGACCTTAGTGCTCAAATACGGAGGTCTGAGGTTGGCATAGCAGAGACCTGAGGAAGCGGCGGTGGAACTGCAGGGGAGCCAGGAAAAGGGATTATTGGATCATTTATTAATTTCATATATGGGGGGAGGAGAGTGGGGGTGTTTTTTTGTATTCTTTAATCAACCTGGACAACTCCTTTAAGACAGCTGAAAGATGAAGTGAACAAAAATGACAGCCTCCTTACAATGGCCCCTTTAAAGGGATGGAAAATATTAGGCAGCAAGTGATCATGTGAACATCACAACTGGACTATGGAGCAATGGATAAAGCTGGCCAGGTCTGATCAATCACTCTTTCGTTTATATCATGTACTCGTCCGGGTATGTGTACATTGCTTACTTAAGACAGGGATGGCATCAGAAGAGGGCAAGTCGGCGGAGGCAGTGCGATACTGGGAAACTTTGTATCCTGTTACCTGACACAATCTAAACATTGTTGTAGACCACATACAACCCTTTAAGGCAACAGGACTCCCCAATGGCAGTGACCTCTTCCAGTAGGATGATGCACCCCTGCTGTGCATTGTTCAGGAATGGTTTGAGAAATATGATAGGTTTAAGGTTTGCATTCACACTTTTCAAATGCATATGATTTGAGCATCTGTAGTGAGTGCTGGAAAAAGTCAAATCCATGGAGTTTCCACCTGCTAATCATCAGGTGGCACTGCTGGAGGTATTGTTCCATCTCCCTCATTTTAATTTTTTTTCTCAATATATAAATTTAAATGTAAAGCCAAAATGGTAATGCGAGTCCTATGCCCGCTAGAAGAAAGATTAGGATGTACAGACTCCATATAACAGAAAGAAGGAAAAAGCTGGACTTCTGCTGTAACTGATACACTTTACATAACTAGGCTCCCTAAGTGAAGGCAGAGAAAAGTTAAAGGGTAACAAACCTTTTAGGTTCTGTGTGGGTAGATAGGACTTAATTTCTGATACGGCATTCATTAAAGATTAATTACCATTAGAAAACATATCAGCCATGAAAATTCCTATTAAGAATGAAGTGAAAATGAGAGCAGCCGGCACCCAAGTGAGGCCATTGTATTATTAGATATGCAGTTAGCCAATATTGCATTGCAGAAACAGATATGTCTTAGACTCCTTAGCAGCATGCATTCAACTATTAAAGTTAAGAGGATTAATTATTTCACAGTGTAGTAACCAACAATTAGTTCTTCTTTCCTAATAAAGTTTTTTTTTGCTTTTTATCTTCTTATACAAAACTAACAATGCGTACTAAATTATAACTAATGCACAGCAGAAAAATGTAATCATTACAAAGCTGAAAACTGCATTATACTACATAGGATGTCTTATGCGCAATTAAAAAAGACAATAAATGTGAAAACTTCCAATGAAAGGGAATAACATTAATAGGAAAATACATAATGGAGAAACAAATAAAATAAAACAATTCCACGAATCTTGTTAGAGTATGACAAAATGTGTAACTATATAATATCATCATAATGAATGAACGCTTCCATAGTGAGAACATCTACGCCATTCTGGACTCCTCTATGACTGGCTACTAAAAAGTTATTGAACTTTAACATATTGGCATGCTTACATGTGGTGGTGGGAAATTATCCCCTATTCACGGGATACCAAGATAATTCGCAGATCCATGGGGATCTTTCTGCTAGGACTATGAGTGACCTCGAGAACGGCACTGTGACATATCCCAAAGTGTGGGCAACAATGGTCGCACACATGCTGCCGCTCCACCACTTCAATCTGTAGTGGACCCACTGAAGTGAATGGAACAGTAGCACACAGGTGCAACTGTTGTTGCCCACACTACGAGACATGCCGAAGCCCCATTTTTGTTTGGTCAGTGAGGCCACTGGATCGACGGCCAATCTGCATGTTATCATGTATCCTGTGGATAGGGGATAACTTACAATCATAACAACTCTTTTCAAGGAATTATCCTGTGAATAATTTTAGTATCAAAAGTCCTAAAAGCTGGGCGAGAGGGACTAGGCCTTGGCATCTTTGAACGGCACGAAAGCCTTTGATTCTATCGAGTGGCCCTTACTGCTCCAGGTGCTGGAGGATTTGGGTTCGGAGACAGATTTATTCGATGGCTCTCCCTAATAAACAAAACACGTTTGGCAGCGGTCTCTGTGAACGGCACCTGCTCTCCATACTTCCCTTTATTCAGAGGCACGAGACAGGGATGCCCCCTCTCCCCATTCCTCTTCGCTCTGGCCATGGAGCCATTGGCTATCATGCTAAGGGCGAGCCAGACATATCATGGATTGTAGTGGAGGACAGGTAGGACCGTGTGGTGTTCTGTGCTGATGATCTTATGCTCTTTACGTCGAACCTGGTGGTCTCCCTGCCCCGTGCCATGGATATCATTGACAGATTTGGGTCATACTCGGGCCAAAACATTAACTGGTCCAAATCTGCCCTAGTGCCAGTGCCTTGGCAGAGTCCCCTAAAGCTTATGGATTCATTCTGCGGCCTCCAAATTACGAATAACTTCGTGTTCAGATCACCTTTGGACCTGAATGTATACCCCCTGGCGGATTTGTCCAAATTTAAAGTCTGGGGATCCCTACCTTTATCAGTGGCAGGCCGGATCAACTTAATTAAGATGATAGTCCTACACAAATGCCTTTACATCGTACAACATACTTCAGCGCCCGTCCCAGGAAGATTCTACCGGACCATGAACTCTCTCATGTCCTTCTTTATATAGGGGAGCTTCCACCTGAAACTCAAAGTCTCCACTCTTCAGAGGCCCAAAAAAGCTGCTGGGTCAGCACTTCCAGATCTGTTTTAGTATTATGTAGCTAGCCAATTGATCCCTTTGAAATGATGGTTGGGAAACAGCGCACTGCCTAATTCTGAAGAACATTTGTGATTGTTCCCAGCAAGAGAAACCACATAATATTGTAGTTATGATACCTTTTAATGGTTAACAAAAATACATGATGTAATAGCGAGCTTGCAAACCTCTCTGGCTCTTCGTCATCTTGCTATTACATCATGATTTTTTGTTAGCCATTAAAAGGTATCATATCTACAAGATTACGTGGTTTCTCTTGCTGGGAACAATCACATTTTGCTCTACTGGCTAACACGGTACCAAAACTCTTGAAGCCCATTTAGCACATGTTCCAAATATCCCCAGTCTCTAGCCGGTGTTGGAATCCCCTGCCTTTGTAACGGAAAAGATACTACCCATTCACAGCCAAGCAACACAAGTCTGGCACCAGGCTAAGGAGGCGGGTGGGTTTTCCAATATAGTTGTGGATGTACCACTGTGGAGGAACCCTGGGCCGCCGGAGCTACTGCCGTTGGCCGACTTTGTGGTATGGGAGCGGTACGGTATACTGTGCCTGGGTGATCTATATAAGACTCTAGTGTCTTGCTATCTTTTGAGCAACTGCAAAAATCAATACCAAATACCCCGATCCCACTTCTATAGGTATCTCCAGATTCGGCATGCACTACAGAGACGGTTTCCACCTGCGAGTAGTAATATATCCCACTACCCCCTAATAGGAACTCTGCGGTCTTAGGGACCTCAGGGACTTATATAAACAATATATTCCCATTTAATAACCTCAAAGGCCACTCAGGTGATCCCCCTGCCCTATCCAAATGGAAGTCCCTGATTCCAGCATTGACAGAGGACACATTTCAAAATTTAATAGAATCTCCTTTATTTGCCTCCCACTCCGTAAATAACAGAATGATTCAGTTATATATAGTGCATCAGTGCTACCTCACCCCAGCGAGACTGCAAAGGATGGGCAGAAATCCATCCACACATTGTATCCAATCCTCGTGTACCTTCGCTGATTTCTGTCATATGATTTGGGAATGTCTGTTGATCCAGTTGTACTGGGATGAGGTCACAAGCCTGCTTTCTGAGATTCTTAATATCCAAGTTTCTGCTACCACGGAAGTCTGTTTCTTCGGTATCCTCAATGAAGAACATTGGCAACACCCCGACAGAAACTTCCTCCGTGAGGTCCTATTCCTGGCTAAGAAGGTAATTGCGCTGTAGTGGATGGACCCGAGGGGCCCTTCCCTGGCAGTGTGGGGAAAAGTCACTAACTCAACTATACCTTTCAATAACCTGGTCTACAAAACACGCAAGTACCCAGACAAATTCCATAAAGTTTGGGGTCGGTGGTGCGATTCGTCACTGACACTTTTCCCTCCACGATTGCTCTCCTCGACTAGATCAGCACTGCGAAGGGGATTTCAGTAATTAGCCGATGCTGGAGACAGGTTCAGGGATCTGAACTTTATTCCCTGCAGACTGACCGAAGTTCTCTGCATGCGGGTATCCCGATGACTTAGCTTTTGCTATGACCTGTTCTTTTTCTTGTGTCCCACCACCTTACCCCCTTTTCTTAGATTGTACTGTGATGACATGAGGTTTCTGCTTCCCCAATACTCATGTAGGACTCTGTATTGTTAATGCTTCAGCATGTTGTTTACTTTTTAATAAAACGAGGTTAAAGGAAAAAAAAGTCCTAAAAGCGGTTAATAGAGGTTTAAAAATAATTTGCAGTGTTTTTGCATTCAAATATGCTTCACAACAGCTTTTACTTCCATGTATTTCCATTGCTGCTGCTAATCTGTGCTGCCGGGGGCAGGCTCTGAGCAGAATCAGCCTCCTAACCCCTCTGGCAGCTGACAATATAGTCTCTCGCTACTTCAATATCCACTTGGAACTGAATGGAGTGTTAGTCTTAAAAGGAATTAGCCACTTTCGATTCATTTCTGCTGAGCCATTAAAGATTAGGTTTTATTCCAGAAACTACTATAGCATCACAGTGCTTTCTCCATTCATTACTTGAATGTCAGCATCAGATGTCCATAAAAATGAAGGTAAAAGTGTTCATGTGATATAGCCACATCACCAAATCCCAGGCAGGTACTAAACTCGTTAAAAACATGTGTAGATGCAGGCAACAAAGGAACTGCGTCCATGTAGAACTGAGAAAACAGCTGGGGAAGTGGTCACATGGCTAAATCAAGCAACTATTGCCATTTTCATAGGGAATTTCAGTAATTAATGAAAATTTTAAAAAAAGAGAAGCCTAAAATAGTAACACAGTATGACAGGCTGCAAAGACATATGTCCATCTAGTTTAGCCTATTACCCCCAATTTAGGGGAAAAAATTGCTTCCTGACTCCAAATCTGGCAATCAGAGTAATCCCGGAATAAACACCTTTTCTGAAGTAATCAGTGACTAGAACATGTAATATTGTAACGCTCAAAAGAGACGTCCAGGTCCCTGTGGAGCTTTCTACCCCTGAGGACGTAGTGGTGGTGAATTCAATAAAATTGTTTAATAGTCTCACTGCTCTTACAGTAAAGAACCCCCTTCTATGTTGGTGTAGAAACCTTCTTTTCTTCTTTCCTCCAGTAATTTGTAAAGAGGAAGAACACTGTTTTTGTCATGCGCCCAATGACCTCTTTTGATGCACCCCTTGATCCTATTTGCCTTGGCAGCAGCTGCCTGACACAGTTTGCTCCAGTTAAGCTTACAGTTAACTAAATTCTCCAAGTCCTTTTCCACATCAGTTTTGCCCAGTGGTTTCCCATTCAGTGTGCAATGGTGACATGCATTTCCTCTGCCCATGTGCATAACCTTACATTCAGTGTTAAACCCCATTCACCACTTTTCTGCCCGAACCCCCAACTTATCCAGATCCACATGCAACCAAATTCGGTCCTCTAGTGTTACTTTACATAGTCTTGCAGAATCTGAAAAAATATTGATATTTTACTGTACAATCCTTCTACCAGGTCATTAACATATTAAAGGGCCCAATACTGCCCCCTGTGGTACCTCAAATCATCAAATAACTGCTGTATCACAAAAACAACTGCTATGAAAAAGAAGTGTAAGTTTGCAGTTTTATATATCTTCACTAATTATTGTAATTTAAAGAAGAAAAATAAGGGTACATTTGTATATTGGGATATTAAGGTTTCACAAAGCTGCAACAAAATGCGGTGGCTTTGCCACGATTTATGTGAAAATCACTCTTCTAGAAGTAAAATTCACAGGTAAAATCAATAGTTAACATGAAAGGGCACGGGCTCTGATACAAGAGCCTGCGACTGGCATTAAAGAGGGGTTTCATATTTACTTGGCCTAATTAGAACATTTTCATGCCTCATAATTTGTATATAATGATGAAAAAAAGATGATGCAAGGTTCAGTAAACTTACACATAAAAGGAAGAGTTCTTAATTTACTGCTTGGCGAAAAACAAACAAGTAAGCAAAGAAAATGTTCCAATCTTAATGGTTCATAAATCAACACAAAAGTCAAATGTCCTTAAAGCCCTGTGTGACTAATCCAGCGTGCTCAAAATCTGGATTTAAAATGCAAGTTGGCACTTACCGATCAGTAACTGAAGTTAAACAGAGCATTAGCGTGTTAAAAAACACCATCAGCTCTTTCTGCAGATGCTGCCTCACAGCTGCTTGTGTATCATCCAAGTCCTTTTTGGCCGTTTGCTCTTTCTGGATGATTAGATGTAGTAGTGGACTTGAACTCTAAAAAGTAACATTAAAATTAACGGTGTGCCTTGGTGATACACTTGCCCAAGTATTACGTAATGATGGAAAGTTGCGATCGACATAAGTGGTCTTTAGACAAACAAATAAAATTAATAGCACGGAACGGTGAATTACAAGGTGACGTTTGCAACCTGTTCCTACAAATTGCCAATTCTATGATATAGCCATAAAAGAAAAACATATGTTTAGACTTTTTTTTTGCAATTTTATATCAATGCAATAACATCAATAATGGTAAATAAATTACTCTGCACAAACCAAAAGATCAGTTCAGCAGCCAAATTCTGTAAAATGCTTGCAGATGCGGAGCTCTTCATCATCAGCTAGTAAGCATTATATCATGAATTAGATCCATCAGCCTCTGTAGCTTCGTTAGAACAGAAAATACTCTAACGAAGGAGAAGTCTCGGGTTAGGAAGGGAAGCATCAAGAGTTTACTTTTTACGGTGTAATGTTTTTGGCTACTTATTCTATATGTTTTCTTGCAAATTAAGACCTAAAAGTTTGCTCTCCCTCACCAGCTTGCATGTTGGGACATTTCCCTAGACTCAAGTTAAATGAACATGAGGGTACAGAAGTGTAAAATGCTGCGTATCCCCCGAATGTTACAGAATATAGTAAAGGCTTTGTTTTAATGCCAACTAGAAATACAATAGGTCTGCGTGTAAAAATTAAAAAACAACCCCCCCCCCCAAAAAAAAAACACATTATCTGTTCATTGCCCATTAATCCACCTTAGATGCTCCTGTAGCTCATCCTCAGTCTTTGTTTATAGACTACCAGCACATGACTGCTATAGCCAATCACTGGCCTTAGTGGTCACATGCCATATGGCTTCACTTACAAGTATCACAGGTTAGCCAGTAAGTGCAGTACAAAGACTGACAAGTGGCAAACTGTATCTGTGCTGGATTGGCAGGAGATGATTTTTTTTTTTTAAATGCTCACCTTTTCAAACAATAGAGCAACCCGTTTATGTGAGAGTTGCTCACGACAAACCATGAAGGGTGTTCCCACTATTGTACAGTTTAGATATACAATATATAGCTTTTATAATTGAACACACTTTTGGTCCCTTGTACAGAAGCTCCATGGACATGTGGAATAGAAAAATAATTAGTATTTATTAGTTAGCCTCTGAGGTCAGCCCTTTGGGACCAACCCTGAATACAAAGTACATTGTAAAGTTGGGGTATTGTGTGTGTTTTGTTTTATGAGCTGTACTTACAGAATTAGAAGCAGTACGGTTTATAGGTTGCCAGATGAATGTCCACACAGAAATATTTAGAGTATAATATAGAGGTCTAATAACTCCAGTTTATTAACCAATCATTGCACATATGAAGAAACAATTCTTTACTGAAAATCAGCCAATCTTTTTAAGGACTTGTCTTCCACCTGCTGGTAGTTCTGCATAGAAATGGCAACCATGAGATACAGTATCTTCATAACTTCTTTATCAGCAGAAGGCAACCTGCCTGTGCATTAGCCAGTGTTAATTTGATGGATTGCAGAGGACCCTGGCTTGGCACAAACACGCTCCCGCCTGCCGAACCCCTAGAGCTGTGCACTGCATAACACCCCATACCCCCAGCCTATTTGGGAAGAGGCAGGGGTCGGGGGAAGTGAGCTTGAAGTTAAAAAAAAAAGTGCCTGCTCTTTGGGCTGTTCCCTCATGGTTGGGGCCCTAGGCATTGATCTTCCAGTGCCTAGTGACAAATACGGCCCTGGTCACAAGGTGGTTTTCTGGATGCCCTCTGGATCACAGTGCTTGCTGCTTTTCCCTGAGTTCAGCATGAAGTGTTGGGCTGGGTTAAAAATTAGGCAAAAACAGTGAGTGATGAGAATAGACTTTATCTATCTATTGCGGATATTGACAGACTGGTACAAGTGTGTTTGATCACATGATATGCAATAAGACTATGATTTTGGGTTGAACTAGTGCAGAAATTATGATTATTCGTGTTAACAACCTAACCTTGCACCTGAAATATCACAAATCCATAACTTTCTGGTGCTGTAATGATGCAAAAAGTGGGCAGTTTTCTTTGAGTGTGGGTGGCTTTCCCGTTGGCATTCATGGCTGTGGGCTTTTTTCTGTGGGCATTTTCCATGGAACCAGTTGTATAGTGTAGCAGGGCAGAATTTGGCAGTTCACTGTGATATTACCATGTGTAGTTTTTTCATAGGAATGCAGGTAAAATGCAGGTTTATCTTATGGGGCTCAGGCATCTGAAGATATGCATTTATAAAATAAAAAATAGCTTTTCTGGAAATAAAACCGGGTCACAACTGCAAGAATGATAAACAAAAAATTAAAGAAGTTATCTAGAGTTAGAAAAAAAAAAAAGAGGACCTTTTCCCATTCAAGTGGATAAAGCTGAACTACAGTCCTAGACACAACCTATAAACAGACCTGGCACTGTTGCCGAAAAAAAGGCAAATGCTTTTTTCAGATCCTGGAAAACACCTTCAAAGTGACTCTGACACCATCTTTGTGCACCCCTCTCTGAGGTAGTGAGAGCCCTCTGATTACAATTATATGTCTGCTGTATGTATCTGTGCAGTAGTTTTGGAGAAACGTACCTTTAATCAGTAGCAGCACATGCATAGAGGACAGTCCTGGGTATTAATGAGCTGCAGGCTAGCTACACTCACCCTGCCTTCCAACCAATGATTGGTAGCTCTCTGTTTATTACTGTGCATAGAGAGAGAGCTGCCAATCAATGGATGGAGGGAGGGAGGGGTAGGTGTGGCTAGCCTGCAGTTCATGTATATGAAGGACTAGTCCTGTATCTGGGTGCTACTAATAAAATGTAAGTTTCTCCAAAACTACTGCACAGACAGATACAGCAAACATATCCCTGCAATCAGCGTGACCTGCACTACTTTCCTGTCCTCTTAGTGAGTGATGCAAAAATATGGCGATATTCTCTTTAAATCTAAACATTTGAAGTGTCTTTAAAAGACATTGAACACTGCAAGTGACTGCAATGCAATAAGTCGCAGGCAACTTTCTAATAGCACACAGTGCATAGGGGCAGCCCTGCAGTGCTAATGTTACTGCAGAGGTCTCCTGCAGCATACTTCTTTCTCAATGACCGCAAGGTGTTGTGAAAACGGTGTTCAGCTCAATGCCACTCAATTCACTTTGCTAGAGAAATATATTGGGAATGTGTCCTTAAGTGGTCATAAAATGCATTACTAACCTGACTTTAACCTTTAGAAACAGACAATGCGTCAGTAATATTTAGATGAGGAAGAAAAAAAAAAACAGCAGTAACTAGAAAAGTCGAATTTCCCAGTTCTGTATCAGTTGGTAAATGTAAGGCAGAATACTCAGGATGAATGACTCAGTGAGCCGGCAAGCAAATAATAATGTTTTCTGATTATCATACAATGTCACTCCTGCTGCAGTATTTGCTGTTTTATTGAGACCTGGAGCATTGTGCGAGACAGATTCAGTGCTCCCATCAGAATTCCATTGGCAGGAGAACAAAATAAATGTATGCTCTTTACAGCTAAATTATCTTTATTGGCCATGGATGTTAATGCTGTATCATCTGTCAGAAGTGGCAATTGCAATACTCTAAGGTACTGTTCTTACTTGTTTAAGTAGCATCTCTAGTATCAATTGGAGATCCTGCGAGTCTGAGCTTCTACTCTGTTCTCTCAGGATCTTGTTTAGGAAACTTATCACATCTGCCAGGAGCTTTTCATCTTCAGCACATGCTGGTTGAACCAGCAAAAACCTACAGAGCAAAAAGAACAAACATTAACCTTTCCTCTGCTTGGGGCAAAGTAAAGTTTGACGACAAACTAAAACCTGCATTTATGAACTTAATGCGAAAATAGCGAGATAGACAGATTACATCAGTTACAGCAGATTCTACTGCATACAAACACAAAGATGCAGCAACACTAAGGGCCCCTTCACATAGGATGACTGTCAGACGCAGATAGCCCGCCAACCGTCCCAGCGATGATCGCTTCTGTGCTTTTACATAGGAGCAATGATCACTTAATGAATAGAGTTGAAGCAGGCTGGAAAGCGTTTCGGCCCGCCCGCCTCCATTCACAGTAAGCAGGTAGTCGTTCAGAAATTGAACAAAGAATGATAAGCAAATTAATTCCTATTCGTCAGATTCCCACGATCCAGCGAGAATCTGAACGATCGGCACGCGTAAAAGGGCCCCAAGATATACATGCAAACACTGAATATTTAAACAATGACAAGGCAATCTCATTCAGAATGGTATAAATATCAGCACTAGAGATGAGCAAACCTACTTGGCCACGCCCCTTTTTCGCCCGAGCGTGCGATTTTCGAGTACTTCCGTACTCGGGGGGAAAAGATTCGGGGGGCGCCGTGGGTGAGTGGGGGGTTGCAGCGGGGAGTGGGGGCGAAAGGGAGAGAGAGAGGGCTCCCCCCTGTTCCCCGCTGCTACCCCCCGCTCCGCCACGCCTCCCCCCGAATCTTTTCACCCAAGTACGGAAGTACTCGAAAATCGCGGTGCTCGATCGAGTAATTACTTGAAACGAGTACGTTCACTCATCTCTAATCAGCACACATATATATACATCATGACAACACATAGTGATAACAAATTGTGATATTGCAATGGGAAGATGGAAAAAATACCTCTGCAGCGCCACCTATTGGAAGGCAGCATTCCTGCAAGTCAATATTAGGCATTTTAAACAAGTCTTGTAAAAATGACCCCAAAACAGCTGTCTGTGTATGGTTATTCTGACTTGGCTTACAATTCCCAGTCACTATATGGCTTGAGAAAGGTGTCACTAAGACACCGAAACGCGTTGCATGCCTGTTATGTTTTCCACAATCGGTGGATTATGAAATAAAACCTTGGACTTTACCTAGTACACCGATGTGTACCTTTGTCAGTGATTGGAGTCTACACTTCAAGGAGGGGGCTTCTGTATTACACACACACACCCCTCCTTCCCAGTAAGTGTCTTTCTTGCACTATCACTCGCCTTTACGCTTATCACTAAAGACAAAGTGTTTCCATACATACAGTACAAGTACCACGTAGCACGGTGACAATTTTTTCTAACATAATTGTGTTATATATTTCTCTGTGAGGGTTACCCTGCTTCAGGGAAACTCCTTGTAAACGTCCTGCAGCTCTCCGGCTAACACGTGGATCGGGTACTTGTGGAACTACATCGGAGTTTTGAAAACCTTGTGGCGCATTCCTACCCTACCTACTGTTCTAAGGCACGCACACATACACACGCATATATATATATATATATATATATATATATACACACACACACACACACATATATATATATACACACACACACATATATATATATATATATATATATACACACACATATATATATATATATATATATACACACACACATTATATATATATATATATATATATATATATATATATATATATATATATATATATATACATACACACACACACACATACACACACACACACACACACACACACACACACACACACACACACATATATATATATACACACACACACACACTTTATATATCTCAATCACACATATATACACTCACGTTAACAGATTTTGAAGCGGTAGTAACTGTAGCAGGAGTAGTTGATTTTTCCAGAAATCAGGTGTTCCCAAGTGAATATTTTACTTCGAAAAATATTTAGGATTCCTAAACACCTACATAAACACCGAGCAAAGTAGCGGGCTGCTTACATGATCCTCTTTAATTGTCATGCGTGTGTGTGCATATTTTATGCAGAGCAAGCAGATATTAGAAGTTGTGCGGAAATCTCACCTGCTTAATGCAGTATGCCAAGGCAAACACTTCAAGGCAGACATGTTATAGTCAGTGAGGCAGTGGAGAACCAGCCTGTCATTTAGGAGATAAAAATTCATCCTAGCAACAGCAGAACGCACTTCCCCATGAGACGCAGCCTGAATGATAGAACTCAGGCAATCGTGCAGTCCACTAGTTGAGTGCGTCATCCTCAATGTCAGGACTTCTTCTGGGGATAACTTTAATGCATCGGAAAAACTGGGAAGAGTTCAAAAAAACAGAGTTAGAAATGTTATACACACAGGGACGGCAATAAAGAAACTAGCTGACATGAGTAGCTGCTGGACATATTAATGTCTAATGGGAAGCCAAACACTTGGATAGCACCAGCCTCATCCGCAGTCCATATAATCTGTTGTACCTCTGAGCCACATTCAGCTTTCATACACGCCAAGATAGTACATGCCTATGGGCGGCATGCAGCCAGTACGGTCATTGCGTATTGTGGGAGTATATCTTGCAGCCTGCACGCTGTAAGCCCGGCCGTAACCAACGCTTAAATGTTTTTACATACTTTCCATCTATTAACAATGCATATCATGCAAGACCTCAAGGAAGAGGGTGTAGTCACACGGGCGAGCGATGCTGCGAGACTGAAAAGTCACTGCATGTCACATATTTGGGCGAATCCTCGTAAGGAATTGCCCGTGGAAACAGTTGCGATCTTTTCACGCACGTGAAAATCACAAGTACATAGGTACAATGTGTTTAAGTCAAAACGTAACGTGCTCGCATCCAGAATCAGCCTGGGTTTCTCGGACGGATATCACACTCGTCCGTGTGAATGCACCCTTCAGGGTGAAAGCATTAGGTCAGGCACATGGCAAATTGGGAGCATTTCTTGCGAGGATTCACATGGAAAATCTTAGCGGATTTCTGTTCGAAGCTATAAATATTGCAATTAATACTAAATGATGGAAGTCTTCATCGTTATTTTCATCTATATGGCCACCTAAGACCTTTCAGACGGAACAGTATCGTTCAAACGAGATAAAGTGGAAGACAATCACTAGGTCTAAACGCGATCCAATGACTGAACGGCGAATGAGAATCGTTCACTTTTTGTCATTCATTTCCTGCAGGCATGAAACTCATCATTGGCTCGTTACTTATCGTTCTGTTTAACCAGCGCTCGTTTAGTCGCTCTCGTTCACTTCTACAGAGAATGTGAAAGACTGAATGATACTGAATGAGGCTAGTTTGAATGAGCCAACAATGTGTCTGAACGCGCGAATGAGCTAGTGGTGATGTCACTCGCTTGTTCGCTCATTCAAACAAGAACAGTCTTGTCTAAAAGCAGCCCAAGTTATTTTGAAGTACTTGCTATCTAGCTAAATCTCAATATCCATTATTGACACTTAGCAAGTTATTTTAGTTAAGCCCCATTTAGATGGGAACAAATGCCGGGCAAGCGATACCCGACACTCGTCCTGGCATGTACTAGCTCATGTGCTTTTGTTGCTTCATAGCAGGGTGGCAGGAGGAGATCTCTCTCCTCGCTTTCCTCCATCCCTCTCCATTCACTGAACGGCTGCTATTTACACTCAACAATCAGCGATCTGCTCATCCTCCATCGTTTATGCTGCATAAAATCCTGATGGCTCAGTGTAAATAGCAGCCGTTGAGTACTGAATGTCCGCTTTTTTAAGTGAATGGAGAGGGGCGGAAGAGAGCGATGAGACAAATCTCCTGCAGACGTCCCACTGTGAAGCAATGATAATAGCAAAGGGAGCGAATGTATGCGGGGTCAAGTGTCGGGCATCGTTTGCCCGACAGTGGTCTTGTCTAAATGTGCTTTACAGTGCCCTCATTAGCACAAATGCAAAAAAACTAAAATAAAAACAAAAGTAGGTGAAATGTGAGAGAGACATAAAAACAAAAAACAAAAAAAAATTATTTGAGATCAAAACAATTAAAGGGGTTGTCCCGAGGCAGCAAGTGGGTCTATACACTTCTGTATGGCCATAATAATGCACTTTGTAATATACATTGTGCATTAATTATGAGCCATACAGAAGTTATCAAAAGTTTTATACTTACCTGCTCCGTTGCTAGCGTCCTCGTCTCCATGGTGCCGACTAATTTTTGGCCTCCGATGGCCAAATTAGCCGCGCTTGCGCAGTCCGGGTCTTCAGCAGTCTTCTATGGAGCCGCTCGTGCCAGAGAGCGGCTCCGTGTAGCTCCGCCCCGTCACGTGCCGATTCCAGCCAATCAGGAGGCTGGAATCGGCAGTGGACCGCACAGAAGAGCTGCGGTCCACGAAGACAGAGGATCCCGGCGGCCATCTTCAGCAGGTGAGTATGAAGACGCCGGACCGCCGGGATTCAGGTAAGCGCTGTGCGGGTGGTTTTTTTAACCCCTGCATCGGGGTTGTCTCGCGCCGAACGGGGGGGGGGGGGGGGGGTTTAAAAAAAAAAAACCCCGTTTCGGCGCGGGACATCTCCTTTAAATATAAAAATATACTTCTACATATAGTGGGGCGTTTTTATAACTAGCATTTTAAGGCCCAATGTCCACGGGCGGATTTGATTTGCACAATCTGCACGGGTCACCCGCACAGAAGATCCACAATTCAAGGTGCCCATAGGGAAGCATTGGCATCCACAACTGACTTTAAGAATGCGGATTTCATTTGCGGACCGTTTGGTGCGGAAAACAAATTGCAGCACGCTCCATTTCAGTGCGGATTCCATGCGGATGGGCTCCATAGAAGTCAATGGGTGCGGACGATCCGTAGTGCATCCACAAATACAATTACGAATGCACTGCAGATTTGAGGAATAAAATCAATTAGGGAGGTGGGAAAAAGGCTGGGAGGTGGGGTTGCGGATTTTTTTTCCACGCAGATGATCTATTACATACGCGATCTCCCGCGAATGGTTTCCGCAGGTCTCCCGCTACAGAATTCCGCATGCGGAATCCGATTTGCTCGTGGACATGAGGCCTAAGAGGGGGCCCAGATGGGGCAGATCCGCTTTTGAATTTCCATGTGGACCACCACACGGAACTTCCGCTGCATTTACAGTGATAACAAAGTGGATGATATTATGAAAATCTTGACCACAAGTTGTGGAAATAATCCAAACAAAACCCGTGCAGAATTTGACATGTGGTGCAGAATTCCATTCCGCAGCATGTTCATTTTATTGCCATTTCCACTGTGAAATTCACCTCTTCTCAATGCGCGATAAGAGCCTCTCTAAAATCTGCACCAAATGGTTTGGGTTTTGAGGTAGGCTTTCCCCTGCTGATCTGTAGCGGAATGCCATCTGTGGACATTAGACTGCAAATCAGCTACCTGTGTGGACCCGGCCTTAAAGGATCTAATATATGAAGACAAACTAAAAACCAATCAAGTTACCGAGTGGTAAACACAAAACCCTTTAACTGACCATCATATAAAACTTAATCCTTATTGAATTTGTCTAAAACACTATTGGGTATATGTTTAAAACACATTGGCCTTATTAAGCTAAGGTGAAAATAATGTCCAACTGGGCAGATAATCGTGTTAATACACCAAAGATGCTATTGCTCCTCAATAGTGTTTCCCATACAGCAGGATCACCTGATCCAATCAAGTATAATGAGAGCACAGAGGTGGAAAGGTTTCTGCTGCAGACACAAAGATATCTCAGTAATGTTCAGCGAATGGTGGCCAACTGCTTATTAAAGCCCATAGCACCCCACAACATGTTTCGCCAAAAACAAGAGTCATCGGGAAAATGGGGCTATACGTTATTGGACCAGCTGATCCCGCTGGCGTTTGATGAATATCCCGCATAGTACTTACTTTTCATTCTCAGGTGGTGATTTTTCTAGATTTTTCAAAAGGTTATCCATTCCTTTGTTCCATGACAGATTCCACGCTATGCGCAGCATAACGGACACTGGCTTCATGGTTATCCACTCTGAGCACAAGGGAGAAGCCGTCGTGTATGGACTTACTGCATGATGGCTACTCACAGAGACAGGAAGTTGGAATCTACAATAAATAGATAAAGAATGATGCAAGGTACCTGGAACAGTGAAGAATGCATAACTTTAACTCTCAGGAACTTCGATATTGTTAACTTGTATCATATACACAGTTAAGGTGAGAGGATACGGCTTTATGTTCTATTCACACACTACAAACTGCCATAAAAGGTAGCCTGCTGACAAATTTGCATGGAAAGGCCCAAAATGTAAATTTCTCCTCAGTGAATTACCATAATGTTCTTGCTTCTAAAGGCAATCATTCACATAAGATATCATTATGGAACAGATTTCTATATAATTGCTTGTAAGTCTTGCTCAGTGCAGTTGTATAAAGCTTAGTTTGTAATATTTTTCACACCACCGCGGGGGTCAGCAATTTTTCCCTATGACTACGAAGTTCATTTATTCTATGAAGTGTATTTTAAAATGAAATCATGTTTAAAAGGGAACCTGTTCTCTCCCATGAGCTCATAGGACAGGAGCCACCAAATCTGGGGTATGCTTTTTACGCTCACCTACCTCCCCATTCTTTCACTGTCTGATTGAGAGGACGCCACTTTCTATTCCATGAGAAGAGAATATGTGTGCATGCGCACGGAATGAAGAAATGAGTATGCTTAATGGACCAGGCGGCAGTGTTGAGGAGTGACAGCGAGGGACTGGGGAGTCAAGAGTATGAAAGCACACCCGTGGACTCAGTAGCCCCTGTCCTGTGAGCCTATAACTGTAGATTATGGGACTCCAGGGACCTGAAAGATTCCCGTTAATGTTTGTTATACTTTTTGCCAAAACATCCTTTTGGATCTATTGCCATACCTTGTGTGTCCAGACAGACATTAGCACAAGATAGGCCTTTTGATTTTTTCCTTTAACCCCTTAAGTGGCACGCCCGGAAATTTTCCGGGACGAGCTCCACTGCCCATAGCGATATAGCCCGGAAGATTTCCGGGCTATGTATCACTATGGGAGCTACAGAGCACAATGCCACAAGCTGTGACAGTGTGCTCTTCCTGCACAGTCCCACAGAGAACAAAGCAAGACATTGAGAAGCAGGAAGATATTGCCGATATGCCGGCAATCTCCTGCTTCTAATGTCCTGCTTTGTTTACAGGTTGCTATAGAGACCATCGGCTTGTTAGAAGCAAGCCGATGGTCTCTGTTGCAGGGAGACCTGGTGCTTGGCTGTCAGAGGACAGCTAGGTACCAGCTCTTACAGCAGAGATCACAGAAAACCTCTGATCTCTGCTGTGTTAACCCTTTACATGCTGCACTCTATGTGATTGCAGCATGTAAAGGGCTGTCACCATGCCCCCCCCCCGAATTTGATCCGGGAGCCCTGATGCGTCTCTATGGAAGTCCCCTAAAGGGACAAAAATTAAATAAAAGTAAAAAAAAAAAGTTAAAAATTATTTAAAAAATAAATAAAATTAGAAACACTTGTCTCCCTTTACTTTGTGAAAAATTTAAAAAAAAATTACACATGTGGTATCCATGCGTCGTAATGACCCAGAGAAGGAAGTTAGTACATTATTTAACCCCTTAATGACACGGTCCCTTTTTTCTTTCCCCATTTCTTTTTTTCCTCCCCACGTTTAAAAAATCATAACGTCTTTATTTATCCATCGATGTCGCTGTACAAGGGCTTGTTTTTTGCAGAATGAGTTATATTTTTCAATGGTGCCATTTAAAGTACCATAAAATGTACTGAAAAACTTTTACAAAAATCTAAGTGGAGTAAAATGAAAGAAAAATGACATTCCACCACCCTTCAGTGAGTCTTGTTTCTACGGCACACAAACTGCAACAAAAATGACCTGATAACTTTATTCTATGGGTCAGTACGATTACTATGATGCCAAATGTGTATACTTTTTTTTACTATAGCACTTGTATTTTTTTCAAAGACATTTAATTTTTAAAAATTATTTTCTGCTGCAACTTCTGCGCGCAATAACTTTTTATTTTTCCATCGACGTACTTGAGCAAGGGCTCATTTTTTGCGGGACGTCCTGTAGTTAACGTTGGTACCATTTTGGAATACATACGACTTTTTGATCGCTTTTTATTGCATTTTTTCTGGGAGAAAGGGTGACCGAGTGCATTTCTGGCGTTCTTTATTTTTTTTTTCGGATTACGTTCACT